>NC_077229.1:121188742-121499575 GCF_027887165.1 Monodelphis domestica
AGATATGAGTTCAAATCCCAAGCTTTTTATGTGCAAACTTTGTGGCCTTAAGTAAATCAATTCCTCTCTCTGAATATCAGTTTTCACACTGATAAAATAGAGATAATGTTCTATTTCAGAGTTTTGATGAGAAAGAAAATTACTTGTAAATCTTAAGCCAATAAATAAATGTGAATCTGTATTTGACAAATTGGCAGGCATTTCAAATAGAGCTTGAAAGCACAAGAGAGAGATGACTATCCAGGCTTACCATTTTCTATATGAACTCTTCCTCATCTATAGACAAATTGGCTTATAGAGCAAACTATATCATTGGTCCATTGCATATATTGTTCCTTATATATAAAATAACCTTCTCCTCCTCTCTACCCATATGTCTACTCTCTAAGGACCATCATTAAAAAAACACCTCCTCCATAAAGCTTTCCATGACATTTTTTTAATTTTTATTTTTTATTATTTCATTTTTTTCTTCCTTCCCCTGAATTCCTAAAGCATTTGTCATCAGTACCTCACACTTGGCTCATCACATGCTATTTTTTTATTAGTTAATTTTTCTGTATATAATCTCTACCTTCTTAACTAGAATGCAGGTTCTTTGAAGACAGGAACTACATCTTAACTACCTGTGTTTCTTCCTCAGTGTTTAGCAGAAGGGCTTGTACATAGTAGGTACTCAATAAATGTTTGTTGAAGGATCAACTAAAGGAACAAATATGAAATGCTATTTCTTTTGGAAAATATCGGGTATATAGATGGGGGAATGCCAGGGTGTTGTTATTGATTCAAAACTTGACTCATGTCATGGATTGACCTTTGGGATATGAAGACATTTTATAAATTGTGAAGTGCTAGATGACTTAAAGTTATTATTACCATTGTTTTTATTTTTTTAATTTGTCAAGGATAGCTCATATTTAAAATAAGCTTAATGATTATAAAGTTAATTATTCACAACTACCTAGTGAGAAAGACAACATAAATGTATTGCTAATATGGTACCCCTGGAGTAGGTTCCAAAGTATAAACTCCTAATATGGGACATGACCACGATCATTATTCTCTGGAATGTTTCACTTCGTATTGTACTCACAATGGCAAGTCTAAGTTCACAGAGAACTATGACTACATGGCTATAATTCAAACTCTCCAAAGGTTCTAGGGCTAATTCTTTGGAGAGAATAAACTCTCCCAGCTCACCACTATAGCTCTTGAGTCCCCAGAATTGTCATTCTCTTCTACATAAAATCAGTAAATCAAAATAATACCTATTAATGCAAACATAAAACATGTACTTAATAAAGTAAAATCAATAATATTTTATAGTTAATAAGAAATTAAAGAATTATCAATACATCAGAGTCCACACATAATCTTGGATCATAAAAATTTTCCACCAATTAAATCAATATCCATAGAAGAGAATGATCATATACTTGGAGAAACCTGAGACATATGTTTGAGAATAGCCCTTATGCTCAGGACTGTCCTCAACTCTGAACTTCTTTATGTCCTGTGTCAACTTCAGGAACAATCATACCACAATAAGGCACTTCTATATTGACTGTTCTGCTTCCAGTTATTACTACTCTTTAGTTAGACAAATATACTCCTCTTCTGCTCTCAAACTAATGAAGCAAAATGATGAGTTCTTTTTTATTCACAATAACCTTCTTAAAAGCACTGAGAAAGTGTTCTACCATTATATTGACAAGAAAGTATTATAAGCCAGAGAACAGCAAAGCTTCTCGGGTTGGCTCTCTAGAAAATTCAGAAAAGCCCAGCTAGCTCCACATTTAAATGGATTTTAAGTCATTCAATAAGTTTCAAATATATGCTTAACCCAAAGCAGATGCAAAGCCTCTCTTTCCCCTCTTCCTTTTCCTCTCACACCATAGTGGGCAGAAAAAGAACAAATAAGCTACTCTGAGAGGCTTTGCCTCTCTCAGACTAAGGGGTGATGTCTGAAACTGAAGCTCCTTCAATAAAAAGGTTTCCAACTTTTTCCTCAGTCAATCCACAAAGCAATGCTTTTTTTTTTCCCTCCAGTGACCAGTCTCCCAAATACAGTTGTTGAAATCTTCCTCTCAGATAGTTCCAAATATAAGTACTCCTTCCACCATATCACAGTTTCTATTTTACATTTGGAACTTCCTTGACACTATTTCAGAAGGACAGGTAGTTTTTCTCTTTGCCAAGCCCAGCACCACTACTTGGGTCCATTATCTCACTGTGTCCAATTTCTTTAGAAGCTTTATCTCCTGCAATCTTCCCTTTCTTAAATTTTCAGCCTCTCCAAATCTACTAATTCATTCCCTGCTACCTACAAAAATTTTCAATTCTTCCCCCTTCTTGAGTAAATTTTGTTTTACCCAATCATCTCCTTAAGCTATCATTCACTCTCTTTTTGTCCCTTTCCTAGCCAATCTCTTTAAAGAAACCTCTCTAGACTCATTGCCACCACTTCCTCTTCTCAAATTAACTTCTCAACTAATTGCAATCTGGTTTCCATCAATCTACTGAAATTGCATTCACCACGGTTGCTAGTGATCTCTAAATTGTCAAATCCAATGACCTTACCTCAGTTTGTATCCATCTTGATCTCTATAGAGCATTTGAAACAGTTCACCACCACTTCCTCCTGCATATTCTGACACTTCTAGATGTTCCCTATGTTTCTATGTAAGCAAACAAAAAACTTTCTCTTCATTTTTTTTCCCTGGATACCTGGAAACTGCTACTGAGTCTCCTTTGTGGGATCCTCATCTATGTCTCCTTCTTAACAGTGGGCTTACCCCATGGCTCTATCTTTTAGCTCTCTCCTTTTTTCTTACTATGCCCCCTCCCCCTTTCCTTCATAGATCTTATCAGTTCCCATTAGTTCAACATCATTTCTATGAATACACCTTGAACTATTCACCTCTATCATTAACTGCTTATTGGACATTTCCCACTGAGAGATAAAACTAGATAAAACTCAACATTTCCAAAATAGAACTAATTTTCTTTTTCTCAAACTTTCCCTGATTCCTGACTTCTCTATTTCTCTTTAGGGCACTATTATCCTTTCAATAACCTAAATTCCCAATTTCAAAATCATCCTCAATACTTCTCATTTATTTCTCATATCCAAATAGTTGCCAGCTTGTGTCAAATCTAATTTCTTGAACATCCATCAATCACATCCAAACCTTTCTCTCCATTCACATGGCCATCATTATTACCTTTTACTTGGACAATTACAATAACTCCTTAATTCGTTGTCTGACTACAATCTCTCTACTTTCAAATCTATCCTCCCCCTCTCCACACATTACTAACAGACTGACTTTCCTAAAGCAAAAGTTGGACCCAGGTTAAGAAGCTCCAAGGATTCCCTATTGCCCCTAGGATAAAATAAAACTCTTCTTTTGGGCATTTAAATCCCTTTATAATCTGGCTCTACCCTTCCTTTCCAGGATTGCTGTATATTACTCTCCTTACCTCACTCTAGAATGCAGCTTGGTATTGTAGTGGATAGAGTGCCAGGTGAGAATTCAGGAAGGCTCATCCTACTGAGTTCATATCTGACCTCAAACATTTATCAGCAATGTGATCCTGGACAAGTGACTTAACCCTGGTTGCTTCCATTTCCTCATCTGTATAATGAGCTGGAGAAGGAAATGGCAAACAACTTCAGGATATTTGCAAAGAAAACTCCAAATGGGGTTATGAAGAGTTGTAAATGACTGATCTAATATACACACTCTTGCACTTCCCATCTTTGTATCTTTGCACAAGCTGTACCGGATATCTGCAATGTACTCCCTTCTCACCATCGCCTTGCAGCTTCTTTCAAGGCTCAGATCAAGTTCCAATACCTACATAAAGATCAAGTTCCAATTTCTACATAAAACTTATGGCAAATAACCTAGTTTCTAGAGTTCTAAAATTATTTACTTTGTATATAATTGTCCTTATTTCTCTGTGTATGTGTTGTCCCCCACCCCCAACACCCCCACCATCAACATTAATAGACCATTAATTAAACTAATAGGGGGCTATTTAATATTTTTGTATGCCTGACACCAATAGGCAATGTGGCTTAGTGGATAGAGTATAAGTCTTGGAGTCAGCAAGACCTGGGATCAAGTTTTCTGTTTCTAGCCTTGTGTAAGAAATGGAGCCAACCTCTATCCCCAAACTCTCCATGCAGATGTTACAGACTAATCACATATATCTATCAGTAGTAGGAATTTCCATACCACACTGATAAAAATCACAGGTATTCTATACTTCCGTGCCCCAATAAGAAAAGCATTATTTGTGTTTTGATCAATATCTCCATGAAAACAAAACAGAAAAGAGGCAGGGAAATTCTATATTTTTTCCCTAAGCCATTATCTTCTGTCTTAGAATCAATACTGTGTATGAGTTCCAGGGCAGAAGAGCCATAAGGGCTAGGCAACGCGGGTTAAGTAACTTGCACAGTATCACACAGCTAGGAAGTGTCTCAGGTCATATTAGAATCCATGACCTCCCATCTCTGTGGCTGGTTCTCAATCCACTGAGCCACCCAGCTGCTCCCCCCCCCCCCTCTTGCTTTTAATTTAATTTATCTTCTATTTATTTTTCTGCCCAGGTATGTGTGTGTCTGTGTCTGTGTGTATCTGTGTGTGTGTGTGTGAGAGAGAGAGAGAGAAAGAGAGAGAGAGAGAGAGAGAGAGAGAGAGAGAGAGAGAGAGAGAGAGAGAGAGAGAGAGAGAGAGAGAGAGAGAGAGAGAGAGAGAGAGAGAGAATTCCTGGCCCCTGAATAGAAAGGACACCGATTTTTAAAGGCATTTTGAAAACAAAATTCAGATTCTTATGAAGCCCACTTAGTGAGTCTCTGAGATTTATATTTAGATGTGAGATTATGTAAGGACTCTTGGGACAGCTTTATGAGGCAGACCAAGAGAGATCATTAGCCTTGTGCTGCTCTGATTACTGATGGAGCCAATTAGCTGGCAGATTTCCTTCTCCCCAGCCTCCTGCTGCTCCTCTTCCCCTGTCATTCTTACCTTCTCTTTCCCCTAGGCATGCTCACTCCTTGATTTTCAGGACCCTCTTTTCTGATGGGAAAGAAACTATAACATCTATTTGGGTTTGAACAGACCTCTTTAGCTACATCCTGCATACTGCCACCATATTAATCTTCTTAAAATTCCACTTCCATTACATCCTTCCCCAGCTCAACAATAGTTCCAATTTTCTATTTTATATTACTCATATATATATATATATACTAATATATGCATATATACACATATATAAACACATATATAGATAAAGTATTAAGATTTCTAGGATTGGCATTCAAGTCCCTTCACCAATTGGCCCCACCTAACCTATCTCTCCCTATTTGAGAATGTCCCTACTATAACCAGGATGATCTCAGAATTTCCTTACTTATTCCCAGCTGTTTATATACTTGCACATGCAACAACATATCCCCAGTCTAATTCATTCCTCCATGCTCTCTGATAGTATAAATAACACCTATACTTAAGGTCATAGAATCATAGATTTAGAACTGGAAGGCATGAGAGAGACGATCTAACCCAGCATCAACATTTTACAAGTCAAAAAATTAAGCCCCAGAAAAGGCAAATGATTTGTTCAAGGTGACATAGAACTAAGATTCAAACCAAGATGTCCTCTAAAGACAAATTCAATGCTGGCAAAAGAGCCTTCAAAGGGTACAAAAATAATAACAGTGAGCAATATAAAACAGATGGAAAACTCACCAATACAAGTTCAAAACTGTTTAGATACTTTTGATAGAGGTAATCAAAAGCATCTTCAGTGATGAAGTGAAGCTCAAATGGGAACTTCCCTTCAGGGCCAGGTGCAAGGATGCTAAAGAGACTCTTATTATAAAAATAAAATATTTATTGAAATATATATGGATAAAAAGGGATTTCTAATTCTAAGGGATCCTAAATCCACCCAAATAAACCCCCTGGTTCCACAAGGAACCACTTCTCCTGTGTTTCACAGGCTACACTAATCCTCCCTGATCTGACTAACCGAAATTTGTATTATCTAAATAAAAACTACCACTAGTATCCTTATAATTCTTAACTTTGTCTTCAGATTATAAAATAGCAAAGGTTAGCTGGTTGAGTCTCAACAAGAATCGAGTTAGACCAGGTTTTTCTTTGGTCTTCTCAGAGTTAAATCGATTTATAAAAACTGCAATAGATAGTCAATAGTGTTTCCTAAGTTGGAAAAGGAAAACACTGAGCTCCTTCAGGTCTTTCCCTCAGACAGAGAGAGGCAAAAATGTTTCCTTCTCCAGCCCTGAGAGAGAGCTTCTGAGAGTGTTTCTTTGCCAACTGCCAGAGATCAACTCCCAACTGCCAGACAGACTAATATACACAGAAAAACAGTTATAAGTTTCAACATTTGAAATTAACATGCTCTCTCACCTCTGCTTCAAACTTCAATTCCTTCTCAAGTCAGTCACTTTACTTTTTATCCCTAAACTAATATAACAATACTTATTTTCTAATATCATCCTTACAAGAGGCAGATAGGTGACTGAATGGACAGAAAGTCAGGCCTGGAGATGGAATGTTCTGATCTCAAATCTGGCCTCAAAAAACTTCCTAGTTGTGTGACCCTGGACAAGTCACTTAACCTCAAATGCCCAGCCCTTATTGCTCTTCTGCCTTGTAATGAATATTTAATATCAATTCTAAAACAGAAGATAAGCATTTAGGGTTGTTGTTTTGTTGGGGTTTTTTTTAAGAGCCTTCAAGACTTAAAGTTTTACCTCCTTTGAAAACTCTTTCCAAATTTCTTCAATTCAGAATGGTGGAATCACAGACTGGACAAAACTAGAAGGAAATTTAAAGATCATCTAATCTAACTTCCTCATTTTATAGGGGAAAAAAGTAAGGCCCGTTTAAGTTTAGTAAATTTCCCACAGATGACAAGTGGCAGACTGAGGTCCAGAGCTCAGCTCCAAGGGGCTCTTCGCTGTTCCAACTGCTTTGTCATTGATTAATTCTTCTCTGATCTACTATAGCCTTTAACATCTGAGCCACAGAGTTTATCACTTGTCATTCACATTACCCCATTATCACTTGTGAGAATTGAATGAGATATTGGCAGAGGACTTTGTAAAAGAAGAAATACAAGCTATCAGTAGCCATCAGGAAAAAAAAAATCTCATTACTAACAATAGGAGAAATGCAAATTGAAGCAATTCTGAAGTTATATATATTCCATCCACAGATTAACAACTGTGGTCAAAAGTTACATGACAAGGATAGGAGAGGCTGAAGGAAAATAGGAACATGAATGTACTCTAAGTGGAGTGGGGAATTAGTGAAGCCATTATAGAAAGTAACTGGATCTATGCCTCCCAAATCATTAAAATGTAAATACACTTTGACCCAGCAATGCCTCTATTAGCCATACACCTAAAAGAGATCAAAGGCAGAGGAGAAAAACCCATATGAACAATAATACATTTTACAACTTTTTTTGTGGTGGCAAAGACCTGGAAATCAGGTGGTTACCCATCGATTTTGGAATGACTGAGCAAATTATGGTATATTAATTTTGTACATGAATTTTAGATGACGGAATCCCATTGTGCCATAAGAAATGTCAAAAGGGGTGGTTTCAGAGAAACCTGGGAAGACTTGGAAGAACTGATGAAGAATAAAGAGTTCAACATATAACAACAACAATATATCAAAATAACATCTGTAAAGGCAAATAAATAAAGGATTTAAGAAGTCTAATTAACCCAATGATCAAACATTATTCTAGAAACCAAACACTAGTGATAATATTGGAAAAAATATACTATGTAGGACCTCAGTAGCTCTAATATTAACCCATCTCATGCTTTGAGATGAGGGTAGAGAAGTAGCTTTATTCTGGAAATTATACCTTTCAGTAGTTGGTGTGAAAATTAATATTGAATTGAGATATTTTTGTGAAATTATTTTCCCTCCATCTCCTAAGGACAGTTTGATTCTAAGGTCAGGCTGATATAGTTTTCCCTCTCAGCTATGAAACTGGGTTGAGTCTTCCTTTCTTTTGTTTAGATCTTAAAAGGTTAAAAAAAGGTTAAGGGCATGGCTAACCAGCCAGGGAGAACCGCTCTGACCTGTTTGAAAGAGTAAGGAAGCTCTGATCCAGCCAGTGGCAGAGAGGAAAGTATATGTTGGTGTTCTCCTTGTATGGAAAAAGACCCACCTCTTCCTGTGATGAAGTCATGAAGGAGGAACTGGGGTCTCTAAATCTACTTTCTCAGTGACTCTGACCCAAGTGAGAGATGTCTTGGGATATGAAAAGGAGGAACTGAGTGGTAAAGTCACAAGGAGTATATAGGCACCTGTCCAAGAGAAGTTCAACATCTTTCACCTCATTTTCTTTCTTAGGCATCCATTTATATTGTGGAAGAAATCCAATGATTAGTGTAGGATATCTTGAGTGGTCAATTAATAAATTATTTTAAAATTGAGAAACACTGCCTCTAGAGAATTTCAATTGTTATGATGGATTGGAAGAGGGAACCCAAAATTTATTTATGGGATAATGGGTCAAAGATCTATAGTGGTTGGTTGTCTCTCAAACC
Organism: Monodelphis domestica; assembly: GCF_027887165.1. Taxonomy (NCBI): domain Eukaryota; kingdom Metazoa; phylum Chordata; class Mammalia; order Didelphimorphia; family Didelphidae; genus Monodelphis; species Monodelphis domestica. The sequence goes on from NC_077229.1 coordinate 121,197,360, forward strand.
GAGGAAGACAATTGTCTTTGTGCGTTTTTGTGCACAAAGACACCTGTGCTTGTAGATTTAAGTGGAAAAGCCGATACACAGAGACAGTCCCACTCTCTCGGCGTTGGAAGCCTGGGTCCAGTGGCACGAAAAGTCATTACACCTGGAGACTTCCTCAGCTGCATTGGATGGCCGTGTTGTCTTTTGTGCTCCAACACTCCCTAAGCACTCCACAAGGCCTTGCTGTGTCGCCATCTCAGCCATTGAACCTTCTTGTTGGTTTCTTCCACCTGTTCCGCCGAAGCAGTCTTCACATGCTGGGTGAGCAAAGCCCTAGTTCACCAGGGATTGACGACCCGATGGCTACCCTCACAAGGTTTAGCCGGCCTGTCGAAGCCATTGCCCAGGGTGTGGCTGCTGCCACATGCTAGCAGCTACTGGGAGCCATAAGTGAGAGCTGGGTGTCAGGTGAGGGTCTGAGGCTGGAGAGCTGCCCTAGAAGGGCACGACAAGCCCTCCATACCAAAGATATTACCCCTCCCTGAGCACCCCATACAACTAAAAGGATTTCAGAGGCTATCTAGTTCAACTACTTCATTTTTTTCAGAAAGAAGGAAATAAGGCCCATGGAAGTTAAAGCACTTACCAAGGTCCCCAAAACCAAGTATCAGAGCCAGAATTTGAACCCGAGTCATCTAATTTCAGATTGTATACTTTCTAACCATAGATGCCAGTAATTTGATAAGCTCTCTAGTTTTAAGGTATTCATTTGGAAGCAGCAAAAAAGGAAGCTCTAAAGAGATGAGATGCATTGCCATAAAACTGATGAGGTTGAGCTTAAACATTTTCAAAGATCCATAAAATACAAATTGGAATAATTTCTTGTTTAACTCAGTTTTTACATGGCACTAGAGATTTTTATCCTAGCCAAAACCAAAATCTTTTGGTTTTGATTAGATATCTTCATTTTTTTCTTGCCCCTACTTTTTTGTAATACCTTCTCTCCTTTGAGTTCTGTGGAAAGGAAACAAAACTGACAGTTTGTGGGGGAAGGGGCCAACTGGGAGTGGCAGTTGGGTCTTGTGACTAGCACTTCCTTCCTGCCAGGAGCGACAGTGGGGTCTTGTGACTAGCACTTCCTTGCTGCCATGTGGAACTTGCTTCCTGGGGTTGGAGGAGAGAGGAGCTTGTTCAGCCCAGTCTGGAGTGGCATGCTCTTCTTGGTTCAGCCAGAAGATTCAGGCCCAGTCGCTTCTGAAGGTTAGACCTGTTCTTTTTTGCTTTCTGTCTACTGCTAAGATTCTAAAAAAAACAAAACTGGATTGATATAGAGTAGATGGGAGTGGGAGAACCCTCCGCCAGCCTCTGGGGCCTGGCCTCAGTTCTGAAGTCTGAAAAAACTCCAATCCCAATGGGTTATTAAATTTTATATTATTTGAATTCGCAGTCAGATACGTGGACTATCTTTCCTGGTCATAGAGGGAGCTGAACTTCAGTTTCAGTCATTCAAATACAAACAGACCCCATTGGACCCCTGCTGTTTCCTCTCAGCAGGGGGCATCTCCCTCCTTTGCCTCTCCAAACATATTTCCTCTCTCCCCTTAACTCCTCCATACCCCATACAAACCTCCCATTAAATCCCCATTTTTTCCAATCCTATTTCTTTTCACAATAAATATTATAGTGCCAAGAACTATGCCCATGGACACCAACTTTTGATTGTTCATACAACAATTCTCTTTACCCTGCCCTCCACATGCAATTCAATTCACTATATTTTGGGGAAAATAAAACTTTTTTTTTTCATCTTTATATTGTCAGTCCCAAACAGGCAAGGAGCAGGCAGGCATTTCCTTTGCTTAGAAATATATTCCCTTTGTAGTTTGCCAATTAGAAATTCATTTGTATTATCTAATTCAACAAACATTTATTAAATATCTTCTAGGCACTGAGCCTGTGCTTGATTTTGGGATATGTTAAAATGGAAAATAACCTAATTTCTTCCCTCAAGAAATACGAGAGTCTATATATGTAAAATACACAAATAAATATAATACAAATAGAAAATTATGTAGGCAAAGGGATCCAGGGAAGCCATTCTAGGAAAATTTGAAGAGGAAGAGATCACTTTCAACTGGAGATCTTATAAAAATCTCCATGAAAAAAAAGTAACACCTGAACTTTCCAAGGAAAGACCTCTTTTGAACTGTGTTGTGTATTTATATTCATCCTGTTTACCTGTTTTCATCTTCTATACATGTCCTTTTTTTAAGGCTAAATTAAGCAGAATTCACTACATATGTATGTCATTCTCTTTAGACATACTGCACTTTTCCTCTATATTAGAACTGTTTCTCTTATATTTAGAATCTCATTTCTAAGAACTTCCCATCTGTCTTTAACTAACTTCCAAAGAAAATGTTATTCTGTGGAATCTGACTTACCTTTCCACTGATTCCTTTGAAGTCTACTTTCTTCAAATGCAGAGTGCATATCATACTGTGCCTAACTTTTTAATCTATCATAAACTCTAACTTAGCAGAAAGTTGATAAAGTAACCACTGATCAACTTGATCATCCTCAATGTCACCTGAAGGCCCTGGTAACAAAAATAATGAGATTTTAAAGTCTGGTCTCACCCCACCCCCTTTTCAGACATTGAGGGGCCCATATGTACATACTAAAAGACATCAAACCTTGAATGGCTAATTTACAGATAAAATAATTAAAACATCAGAGTTGAAGATTGGTGAAGGATGGATAAGGCTTCCCTCTTTTTTTCTCTACCCATTCAATAGGAAACCTGGAAGAGGATGTGAGCTTAAAAACATGGGACCCAAACCCCTGCAAATATTTAATCTATTGATAAAAATAAGAAGAAAAATAGCTATGGAGGGAGAAAGCTCTTAATAGTTCTTTCTTCACCTATTCCTTTGAGCCTCTTATGAATTATAATAAAGTGGGGGAGAAGATTTCTCTCCTCTCTTCCCATTAGTAATGATGTTTTAAGGCAGGTACACATGGCCATAAAAGCATGTACTTGTACATAGTTATAGATTCAAATGAAGTTAATCAGAGAAATCAAGAGCCCAGTGCTTAGATTTGGGATCCTGATTAGAAGACCTGATAAGGCAGCTAGGTGGCTCAGTGGATAGAGAGCTAGCCCTGGAGATGGGAGGTCCTGAGTTCAAGTCTGACCTCAGATACTACCTAGCTGTGTGACCCTGGCAAGTCACTTAACCCCAAATGCCTAAACTTTACCACACTTTTGCCTTGGAATGGATATTTAGAATCAATGATAAGACAGAAGGCAAAGGAAAAGAAGGAAGCAAGGAAGCAAGGAAGCAAATTTTGTTCAGGATCTAAGGGCTGTGAACAACCACGTTATAAAGACACACTCCATAGTTTCCAAAATAAATACTATTATTTCCTCCATTCCTAGCACAGCTACATACTTTACAGTAGTAGACTTGTGCTCAGCTTTCTTTTCCATATCTATACATGAGAACTCCAGGCATCTTTTTGCTTTCACCTAGAAGGGCTCATATTATACATGGAGTAATCTGCCTCAGGGTTATGTGGAAAGCCCAAGTTTCTTTGCGCAAATTTTGAGCCAAGACAGATAATATAACATTTAAAAATAGCAAATTAATCAAATATGTAGATGATCTACTCTTGGCTTCAGCAGACACAGAAATATGTCAGGAACATAGCAAACACCTTGTTTTGGAATTACACAAAAGAAGGCATAAAATCTCGAAGGATAAAATTCAGTGATGTCTCTCTATAATAGAATATTTGGGGTTCATCCTGACTGCAGGTGCTCGTTATATTTCTCCAAAACGAATTGAAAATATTCAAAAATTAAGCACTCCTACTACTAAGAAACAGTTGAGAACAATTTTAGGAACAACGGGGTTTTGCAGACAATGGATTCCTTGCTATGGGGAAATTACTAAACCCCTTATAGAACTAACAAGGGATTCAGTCCCTGAACCCCTCAAATTAGAGCCTGAACACTTGTCAGCTCTATCAGATCTAAAAAAGGCTATCCTGTCTGCCCCTACTCTGGGCATCCCAGATTACAGCAAGCCATTTACTTTGTATGTACATGAGCAAAGAGGAGTAGCTTCAGGTGTTTTAACTCAGACTTTGGGGCCTTCTCAACACCCAATTGCTTATTATTCTGCCCAATTGGACAAAGTAGCATCAGGAGCACCACCATGTCTTAGAGGAGTAGCTGCTGCATCCTTACTAATGACAAAAACTGTTCATCAGTATTGGGATGCCCATTAACAATTATGTGCCCACATGAGGTAGAAGCATTGTTGCTAAGGCATGGAACATGGGCATTTTCTGATCAGCAAATTACATGGTATGAAATAACCCTGTTAAACATAGAAGATATTACCTTGAAATGTTATACAACCCTTAACCCTGCCACCTTGCTTCCAGATTTACCAACTTCAAGAGAATCATTACACAGTTGTGAAACACTAGTGTCCATGGCAAAAAAGCCTCGAGATGATCTCTTGGACACTCTCTTAAACAACTCAGATCTGGTCTTATTTACTGATGGCTCTCCTTTTATGAGGGATGGCATACGCTACACTGAAGCTGCTGTAGTCACAGAATTTGCCACTGAGTGATCAGCTTCACTGCCCTCTAATATTAGTGCTCAAGGTGAAGAACTCATAGCTCTGAAACATGCTTGTATAATTTCCAAGGATTAAAAGGCAACAATTTATATGGGTTCCAGATATGCTTTTGGCATTTGTCACTCAGTCGGGATGTTATGGCTCCAGAGAGGATTTTAACCTCAGCTGGGAAATCCATAGCTAATGCAGAAATCATTAATGAAGTACCTTCTGCTCTCCAGCTGCCTGAAGCCCTAGCTGTAGTTCATTGCTCTTCCCATATGGGTGGCACTGACAATGTCTCTAGGGGAAATGACCGGGCAGATACTGCTGCAAAGCTAGCAACCATAGAAGGCCTGAATTAATTTTAACATTAACAACTACTGATGACTTAAATTTATCACTTTCCTATAATGAAAAGGAAGTGGAAAAATAGAAGCAAAAATTCAAAGCAAAACAGATTAATGGAGTATGGGTGTCATCTTATAGAAAATCCCTGCTCCCTAGAAGTTTTTATCAACAAATTTGCCAATCTATTCATAAAAATGGTCACTTTTGTACCCAGGGTATCGTGGACTCTGTTAAGAAAGTATGGATAGCCCCTAGTATAACCACTATAGCCTCTAAAGTGTGTTCAGCCTGCTCTACCTGCCAAGCATATAACCAACATGCATTTCGTAGCAAAGCCTTTGGTCGGTGTCCTTTGGCTTATACACCTTTTTAGCATCTACAGATAGATTTCATAACAATGCCAAAGGCTGGACATTATAAATTTTGTCTAGTCATAGTAGATCAACTGACCAGATGGCCGGAAGCATTTCCTGTGACCTGAGCCACAGCAGATTTTGTTGCTAAGATACTTTTAAAAGAAATTATTCCTCGCTTTGGCCTGCCAGCACATATTGATTCAGATAGAGGAAGTCATTTTACTGATTCTGTCCTAAATCAGATATATTCTTGCTTGGGGATAACTCCCAAATTCCATGTACCATATCATCCCCAGAGCTCAGGCCAAGTTGAGAGGATGAACAAAGAACTTAAAACTGTGTTTGGAAAACTACGCACTGAGACACATTTAAAATGGACTGAAGGGGGCAGCTGGGTAGCTCAGTGGACTGAGAGCCAGGCCTAGAGATGAGATGGGAGGTCCTAGGTTCAAATCTGGCCTCAGACACTTCTCAGCTGTGTGACCCTGGGCAAGTCACTTGACAGCCATTGCCTAGCCCTTACCACTCTTCTGCCTTGGAGCCAATACACAGTATTGACTCCAAGACAGAAGGTAAGGGTTTTAAAAAAAATGGACTGAAATTCTCCCTCTGGCCCTATTTTATATGTTTATCTTAGAAGCAGGCCCAGGGGAGACCTACACATCTCACCATTTGAGATGCTTTTTGGACATCCACCTATACAGGCTAAACCTTTCTCCCCTGCATATACATCACTATTAGGGGGAGATACTACTATTGCTTCCTATATACAGGAATTACAGCACAAACTGTGTGAACTTCATGAATCCGGAGCTGTAGTACAAGCCAGACCACTAGACTTTTCTCTTCATGACCTGAACCCAGGAGACAAAGTGTATATTAAGAATTTCAAGCATAGTGGAGCAACTCAGTCTTCATGGGAAGGACCATTCCAAATATTATTGATTACTCCAACATCTATAAAGGTTGGAGAGAATGACTCTTGGATTCATTGCTCACATGTGAAGAAAGCATCTTCTGTTGAGACTGATTGACTACATCCCATCACATGCATTGGAGATAATAATCCATTGACAAGTGGATGCTGTTTTTTGAGGACACATTTAATTACTGATTTTTTCCTTATTTTTTATTGCTTCTCTTGTATTTTGATTAAGAATATTTAATTCTTTTTCTTTATTTTTCTCATTTCTTGTACTAAAGGTACATACAATTAATATTTTTCTGCAGTAATATAAGTTTAATATATATCCTTGCTATAATATCAATGCATACCCAAAAGCTTTAAACTATGGGAACCTGCCATTTATTTATAAAATGTTATGGGACTGTGATTAATGTTTGTGTCTGATTCTAGAAAATGGAATAAAAACAAAAAGAGTACACAGGGAATACTAGTGTGAGACTCAAGGTTGCAATGCTTGACATATGTTAAGACGTAGGCCTTCCTTGTATCCACACCCTTGACAAAGTACTCATACAAGTACAAAATTTGACTATCATGCTGGCTCCCTATATCCCTGAGAATGACAAAAAATAAGACAAGAGAATGACACTTCCCTATCAAAATAAAATTCTAGTTTCTTTTCTTCTTATAGTATGGCAACTTCCTGTAGTCTTGCTGCAAATGGGTAAGTGAAATATTACTGCATTCTGCTCTGCAGACTTGTGGGATAGAAATTACTTTAAATTGGACCCAAATAAGGGCCTACTTTGAATTTTTTTTCCTTATGTTTTTGGTTGTGTTTTTCTCTTCTTTTGATAATTGACTCATACACCCCCATAACTCAACATTGCATCCTGAGCTGAATTTAACACCCACTTCAGGGAGGGATTGTATTTTAATATAAAAATCCAAGATTTTGATTTTTTGTTTGAAAAAGATCTTCAAGGAAGAAGCTTGCTAACTCCTAAATCCAGAGAATGAAAACCCACACTACATCAAGAAGATCAAGAATGAACTTGGGGTGTGGTTGATTGAACTGAAGTTTGATTAAAAATTTATTTGTAAATGTACACTTTTATGCCAAGGGGACTGCCCCTAATTTGGCTTTCTGTCAATGAACCTAGCAAAACATTGGTTTTGCTTTCTTTTCTTTTCCTTTTCTTTTCTATTCCTCCCTCACTACTGTAATTTCCTTTTAGAAAACTGAATATTGTATACATCTGTAGTTAGAAGTGCTTTAGGACTACAAGATGATTATGTTAAATGATCAATGGGGAGGCTAGTCTTCCAATGATCATCAGGGGGTATTGTGAATCTTAAAACTACTTAGACTGTACCTTAGAAGATTTGATTAAGCTATTCCCCATTTTTAACAATGGAGGTACTTGGTCAGGAATGTATTGAGAACTTTTAAAATTACTCCACACTACTCAGACAGTGTCTTAGGGGAAGATAAAGTTGTAAACTCCTAATTGAACAATGAAAAGTCCCCAACTCATACTTATAGTGAAGCCAAAACCGATGCTAAGTACCTATAAAGGTTAAATTAGTACCTAAAAGGTCAAGCAACTTACAAAAGGCAAGCTTAACAAAAGAGGTGCGAAGTACTCAGAGGATTTTATCTAACCAGAGAAGGTGAGAACAAAAGAAGATAAAAACTAGGAATGGGCAGTGCTGGGAAAAAAAGCATCTACTGTGATTGGTAGATGTGAAAATTTAGGGGAAGTGACATAAGAGAAAATTTCTTTCAAAGGAGAAGTATTGAACTCAGTTGAGGAGTTCAGGAGTTCAATGGAGGACTGGAGCTTGCTTGAGATGATCTTGTGGTAAGTGATAAAGACTGACTCACTCTCCCTTAGGCTCAGGCCTAGGCCATTTTGGCCTAGGCCCTTCCCTACTGCTTGGCTTCTCTCTCTCTCTCTCTCTCTCTCTCTCTCTCTCTCTCTCTCTCTCTCTCTCTCTCTCTCTCTCTCTCTCTCTCTCTCTCTCTCTCTCTCTCTCTCTCCTTCCCTTTATTAAATCTCCATAAAACCCAGCTGACTTGGGTATTTTCATATTTGGGAATTTTCCCATGGCAACCACTTAATTTTAGATTTTAAATCAAGACACTAAAAATTATCTTTACAGTATGGCCAAAACCTTTACAGTTTTGAACTTCACAGTTTTGGCAATTCAGTCTTGGCAAACCACATTTTCATGGTTATAATATACAGTGTGTTTCTAAAGTCTTAGTGAAATTTTAATCTATTAAAGTTTATTAAAGATAAAAACTGTACTGAGACTTTTATGGACACTCTATAAATGATACTTGGCCATCACACCCCATTTTTAAAAACTTATCCTTTTCCTTTTGAATAAGGAAGAAATAAGTCTTTTTTTTAGACTCTTCCTTCTGCGTCTGAGTGTCCCTTCCTTTGGATACTCTCTCCATCTGTCCAGAAACTAGGGAGACAGCTTAATTAGTTCCTAGTTTATTCTCACCACACAAATTCCTGATATATCAGGCATATCCAGTCCTTGTGAAGCAATATCCTTAGCACATTTAAAGTGTGTAAGTCATAGGATAATAGATTTAGAGCCATAAAGAAACTTCTATAATATATAGCCTCATTTTACACTTAGGGAAAATAAGTTGACGTTAATAGCTCAAAGAAACTCAGGTCATGCAGATTAAAGGGCTTTTTCTCAGATTTTCTAAGGCTTTAGACCTCTGCCCCAAATCAATTAGGAGAAAGAGAAAAAGAGAGGGGGGTGGTGGGACAGGCACAATAGACAGGACAGTTAGAGACAGATGGATAGACAGATAGATAGATAGATAGATAGATAGATAGATAGATAGATAAATGTATAGATAGATGTATCCATATATATCCCTGTCAACCAAGTGATACAGTGGAGAGAGTGTCGGGTCAGACACTTGTAGCTGTGTAACCCTGGGTAAGTCACTTAAATCTGTTTGCTTCAGTTCTTCATGTATAAAAATGAGCAGAAGGAAATGACAAACCATTCCATTATTTTTGTCAAGAAAACCCCAAATGGAGTCACAAAGAGTTGGACCTGATGGAAAAATGACCCCACAATAACAAATAGATACTACTACAATAAATGTACACAGTTAGCAAGTATGATTCGGCAATTGTGAAAAAGGTCTGGGAGTTCTCAAGGACTATAAGGTCAATATGAGTCAGCAGTGGAAAATGGCAGCCTCCGCAAATCTAGTACAATCTTATGCTTCATCAAGAAGAATATAGTGTCCAGAACAAGAAGTTAATAGTTACATTTCTCCTATGCCTTGGTAAAGCCATATTAAAAATACTTGCTCTCTTTAATTTTGGATACCAAATTTAAATTAAAATATTGATAAAAGGGAGTGTGCCTAGAAGAAAGCCAGCAGGATATCAACAATAATTTTTCAATTGTGTCTAACTCTTTGTGACCCCATTTAAAGGGTTTTATCAGCAAAGATACTGGAGTGGTTTGCCATTTCCTTCTCTGTCTCATTTTTACAGATGAAAAACTGAGGCATAGTTAAGTGACTTGCCCAGGGTCATGCAAATTATAAATGTATGAAGCAGATTTGAACTCATGAAGATAAGCCTTCCTCACTTCAGGCCTTGTACTGCCTAAGGCAACAAGAGTTGGACTATGCCTTAAAAGAATTAACTGGAGGGACTGGAGGTGTTTAATCTGAAGAAAACTTAAGTGTGTAATAATTTAAAATAATAATATTTTTACCCATATATATATATATATATATATATATATATATATATATATATATATATTTCTAAAGTTTATTAGGAAGCATAGACAATGTTCCTAAGTAACCTGACCATGTGGGGCCTAGCCTGCATGTATCTTCCTCATTCCTCTTCACCTGCTTGTTCTGTCTCTCCTCTTCATGGTTTCCCCTTGATCTTCTCATCAGTCTCCCGGTTATGCCCCAAACCTTAACTTTTATTGACATACAGAACATACACCGAGGCAACCCTGGTGCAACTGTGGTATGTCAGGAATGTTTGATAGACAGGTAAAGTTCTCAGAAAGGGGAGGGGATAAGCTTCCTTGACACAATTGGAATAAAAAAAAATCTTTCAAATGTTTGAAGGGCTGCCATGTTAGAGAGAGATTCAATTTATTCTGCTTGGCCCTAGAAAGCAGACCTAGAAACAAAAAATGACAGTTGCAAAAAGATAATAGAGACTCAGTCTAAGGAATATCTTCCTAAGAATTTCAATGATCCAACTATAAGAAGGTATAATTTCCAAAAATACTTGATTCCCTTCATTGGAATGGATATCCTCTGAGATTCTTTCCAATTCTAAAATACTGTGAATGAAGTCAGGAACCTACATTTCTGTACCTGAATTTTTCCATTTGCCAATTTACTTAGAAATCTTTTATAGAGATAGAAAAGACTCTGTAGAGTCAGGGGTTCCCCCTAAGCAAAAGTCATTGCCAGCTTCTACCCCTGGTTTCCTTAAGTACAGGAAAAGTCTCTCAATGTCAGCTTTAGATAAATTGTTCAAGATACCACAGGATCAAAGAAACTCTTTATTAGTCTAAGGTCAAGTATACACAGAACAGGAAGCAAAAATCAAGTAAATAAACATAACAAAGCAAGATGTCTAGAGATTAAGTAAAAGGCTGGTATTCCTTAATAGCATTCTTCAAATAGTTCCAACAATGTCCTCTCTTCTATGTATCTCCCTATTTCTTATTCAAGCCCCCTTTTCAACAGTTGCCTTCAAGATCAGTCCCCTTTCTTCTTCCTCAGGGGATTGCCAGTGCCCCTCCTTTTGAACTTCCTATATTCCTTTTGATCATACAGGATGTTATTAAGTTTTGATTTCCCTATTAATCAAAAAGTATTTAAATGTCTATTATATGCTAGGCAATGTGACAAAAATCAAATAGCCTCCATCCTCAAAGAGATAACTTTTTATTGCTACTTCATATCTATGTAGTAATGAATACTGTGCCTTCTCTTTCTTTTAGAATGAAGCCTGCTATGTCATGCCCTCAGGACTCTAAGTGTACCTCTGAGGCATCTGGATTATCTCTAATGTTATTAGGTCCCCTGTCTAAAGTTTCTCTTCCAGTTAGTCACCAATGATTATCATCTCATTTCTTTTAACCAATTTACATCAGCTAGTTTTTACAGGGGGCAATTAGGTGGTGAAGTGGAAAGGGTATTGGGACTGGAGCCAAGAAAACCTATCTTCTTCAGTTCAGATCTGGCTGAAGACACTTACTAACTATGTGACCCTGGGCAAGTCATTTAACCCTAGTTTCTTCAGCTGTAAAATGAGCTTCAGAAGGAAATAACAAACCATTTTAGTATCTTTGCCAAGAAAATTCCAAATGGGGTCATGAGGAATAGGATACAATTGAACCACAAATAACAAGCTTTTACAAAGAGATATTGGCTTTGAAGATACAGCAAAAACAGAAGCACAAATATCCTTCCCCCAGCCCAACACCTGGAGGCATATTCTCCTCTATAGCATCTTGTTTCTGAGGAATAATGGGCTTAAATTTTCATGTCTAGCTTTCCTTTTCCTTTTCCTTTTTCCACCTAGCTTTCCCACCACTAAGCTCACTTCCAAATGAAACATGATGAAAGTTGGATGAGTCTGAATCTTGGCTACAGTTGGACTGGGTCACACAGGTCACTTGAGACTTCACTCCTTCCCATCTGTCTTCCAGCAAAGATAAACATAGATTCCCAGCTCCCAGACTGCTAGTATCTTGGGCTTTCCTGACCTTTCAAAGCCACAAGGTCATAACTGTCTCCAATCTCCTTTAACTAAAGCAGGAAAGAACAGAAGCAAAGAGGAAAAAAACAGATCTGTATTTCTAGTCTTCACACCAGCCTTATATGGAGGCCTGGGCAGAGGGCAGGAAGTGGATGACCAGGCCTCTTTCTCCTTAATAGCACTATCTCTTTACCTGAACAGCTGATAGGCAGGAAAATGGTCAGAGCTAGTACAAGGTCCAACCTGACTAGTGCCTCAGAAATTCATGCCAGTTCCGGCTACTTAGCAGATCAACAATCCATCTCCTTATGTAGTAAGCAGACTAGGACCAGCTATAGAATGCCTACATACTTTCCAAATTGGAGGGCAGAGTCTTTCCATTCCCCAGCATCATGGCTTTCCAGGCTCTCCCACCTGGGAACTGGATCACACACACACACACACACACACACACACACACACACACACACACACACACACTCATTACTCTCTTACACATCTAGTTTCCATTGAATATCAAAATAAGATAGGGACTTAGAGGGATTCTAGAATAGCCTATACCGAAGAATACCCTCTACAAATCAGCTTCTCCAAAAAGTGGTCCACCTACCTTGGCTAAAAGAATTCCAGTGAATGGAAACTCACTGTCGCCTAATCAATTAATCAAAAGTTAACATTTCTATAACGATTTAAGATTAACAAACTACTTTACCTAAGGTAGCCCCTTCTATTTTCAATGCTTATTGTTAAGAATTAAGCAGATATATGAATCTCCAAATTATTACAGGATTAGCCCCCTCATCATTTATTTTCCCAATTTCTGTATGAAAAGCAGCTATTTCTACTTCACTTTGTTTCCAGTGCTTTCCCAGGGTAATAATGGGGTAACTGGCACATTCTGACACAGTTCCTTGAGAGGAAGAAATACAGGAAGACAATCAGGAAGGAGTAAAGGCAGTCCCTCAGAACCCCAAGTCTCCAAAAAAGATACTGAGAAAGTATGATGCAGCCTGCTAAGGAACAGAGTAGAAGAGAAAATATAGGACTTTCCTTAACTTAGAGAGAAGCCAAAATTTGAGTCAGTGGGACAGGAAAAGAAGAAAGAAGCTCTTCCAACTACCCAAGTGCCTTTTTGTGTAAGAAATGAGCAGAGGGGAAAAGAATGAAAATCTTAAATGGCCCAGAAGGCATATAGCTCTGTTTATTTCATTCTGAAAAAAAGCTGTAACACTCTTCTGAGGAAGAAAGGACCCTAGGTTCTAGGTCCCTAGTGGAAGAGGAGGCCTACTGAAAAATGAAGAGACTATCCTGGCTGGCTCTGGGATTAGGTATGAGTTCTTTCCTTGATCTCTATTACATAAATGAAATCAATTCTATGTTTGAAACCTTGTGAGCTTTAGGGCCTTTAAAAGGAGATAAAAACCATACTCTGAGAATCGTCATACACTGGTATCATCTGTAGGGGGAAGACAACCTTGATTAGTGAGATGAGTGGGCCAACAGCCACCCTTTAGGGAGTACTAAATATTACTATTCCCAACTTTCACTCAGGTGGGGCAAATAAACCAAAAAGTACATTAACTGCAAAATATAACTTGGTCCTTTATGTCTGGCCTCTCATTTGACCCTTGCAATATCCTGAAAAGCACATACTCTTGTCATCCCCACTTTGTGGATGAGGAAACTAAGGTAGAGAAGTCAAGTGACTTTTCAAGAATAATAAAGTTATAAGTGTCTAAGGAAGTTTTTGAATGCAGATCTTCCTGACCTAAGGGCCAGCACTTTTTATCCACTATTCCATCTAATCTCTAAGAGTCATGAAGTAGAGAAATGAGCACCTGTGTCTTGAAGTCAATATTTCAGACAATAACAAAAGCTTTTCTCTTTCATCCACCATCAAACATCCATTCCATAATATCTAATATGATTTCTTTGATTAGCTGCCAATATGCTGCTGACTGATTTTAGAGGCATAAAAACATTTTCTTCCTGAATCATTTCCTCTAATGGCAAGCTTTGCTCATTAATATGTTCTAAGCTCTAAGGATTCAAAAATGTCATTATTAGAATAGTTTTTAGGGCTAGAAAGGATCTTTCATAATGCCACCTTTAGGTAGGTGAGTTATTTAGGTAGGCAAATGGAAAAACCCAGGTACAGAAATATAGGTTCCTGACTTCAGTCAGTATTTGGGAATTGGAAGGAACCTCAGAGGACATTTTACAAATGAAGCAACTTAGGAAAAGAAAGATTAAATGGGTTAAACAAGTCAATGGTAGAGCAAAGACTAATCTACAAATCTTCCGAATCTAGTCATTTCTTTGTATGATACCACATTACTCTTATTCTAGATACGGAGTCAGAGAACCTGACTTCAAAACCAGTCTTTACTATTTACTATCTGTATGACTTTAGCCAGGTCATTTGTCCTCTATTAGGCTAAGCTTTACTATCTGTAAAAAGAGATGCCTGGACACCATGATCTCTAACATCCCTTCCAAATTTGTCTTATGATAAATATTCTAATTTTCAGATCCCTCACTGCCTTCAGCTAGAATGAACAAGGAAGGATTCACAGTGTTGTGCCTGTTGGCAACAACAGCAGGAGTGCAGCTGACCCCACAGAAGCAAGGCAGGGAACAGGTGCAGTCAGTGTTCCAAGAAGTGCCATATGTTTTTCCATACCAGACAAGTGTCAGTATGGCTGCTTTCATTGATCTACAGCTTTCCAGTCTTCACTAAGGATATGTCATGGGCAAGGTGACAGGAATGAAGACTCAGGTCATTCTATTCCCAGGACAGAACTCTCACAACTACACTACAATGATTTTCAGAAGATCTAGAGACACTTCATACAGCAGCCAAGAAATTTGGCATGAATCTCAAGGGCTAGATGTCATATGGGGAGGAGAAGGGAGGGAAACAGGAGGGAAGGCATGGGATATATATTCCTAATTATATCCTGTTTAACTTGGCCCTCACTGCATAAAGGACAGGCCAGCAGAACAAGGAATCTATGCCCTGAGGAAGCTATCAGGAATTTGGGATTGTTAATCCTAGACAATTACTTTGGACAAGGCACAAAATTCTCCTCTTCCATTTTCCCATCAGTAAATCAAGGATAATAGCAGGTTGCTCCATTTGAGTGAAATTGAAATTCTTTCTCCAAACAGGATGACATCATTTTTTTTGTCCACTATAATTTGCTCTGTTAGGGTGTACAGGAAATGGTTTTGAGCCACAACCTGGGAATCACTAATAACCCTGACAATTTGTAAAAAATTAACTAGAGAGTAATATTCCCAGGCAGTTTCAGTTACTAAAAGAAACTTTTTTTGAATCAGTATGACCTGTGGCTGGTCAGTAGTATATGGCTAGAAATGAGATTTGGTCTTGATTACGACAAATTGTAGGATATCCTTTTCTAAAAATACAAACTAACTATAATTATAGTAGTGATGATGAATGGTAATTAAAAGATATAAAATTAAAATGTGATTCCTCTTAGATATAAAAGTAGTTCCATGTAATTTCATTTTCAAAGCAGATGGAACTTAGAAAGGACTTGAAAGTCTGTTTAATCCAACTTCCCAGACTCATGCATGAACTCCCTTCTTCAATATTCCTGAAAAGAAGGTCTATGACCTCTGTTTCAGTGAGATGAGTATAAAGCAGCATAAATCTAGTACTATTGATTATTAACTGTTTAACTAATCACTGAGCTTTAAATTACAAAAAAGCCTGGGAGTTAACATGAATATTTAACTGACTTTCATGTTTCTATGTAACTATACATACATAGACATATACGTGTGTATATAGATACACACACACACAAACACCCACACACACATATATATATACACATATATATATATAAAGGAATCTAGGTGACATGGTGGGTGGAGCATTTGACTTGAGGTCAAGAAGACCCATTTTCATATCTAGCCTCAGACATTACTAGCTGTGTGACCCTGAACAAATAACTTAACTTCTGTTTGCCTAAGCTTTCTTAACTATAAAATGGGGGTAAATACAGCACTTACCTCTCAGGGGTTTTATGAGAATGAAATAAGATAATGTTCATAAAGCACTTAGCATAGTGCTTGACACATAGTAGATGCTAATAAGTGTTTATTCCATATATACACTGACATCTTAAGTGTGTGTGTGTGTGTGTGTATCTGGAAATGAGGTGTGACCAAAATTAATGGTGTAAAAATTTATGATGATGTTTGCCCATGGAAAATCAGTTTTCATTAAAATATTAGGATCTCTGAAATGCACTAGATTCTCTTCAGCTACTATAACTAGTATGTCATCAATCATATGTTAGTTTGCAATGGAGACCTCTCAGTATTTATGATATTTCTGATAGGGGACACCCAGAAATACTTTCCAACAACTGAGGATTTGAGTCCTCCATAGTGCTAGCTCATGTAGCCCCTTCTCCCAATGGTAAATTCTTCAGAGAACCCCCATTTTGGGGGGAGAGAGTCCTTCCCTCATTCTCTAGACTTAGTCTCCAAGCCCCCATGCCAATGTTTCCTTTCTCCCCTTCTTATTGTTCATTTTTCCTTTATGTGTTTCCTTCTGGGACAGGAGCTATCATTCTTTTTTATTGTATTTGTATCCTCAGTTCTTGGCCTATACTAAGAGCTTAATGAATGTTTCTTGATTAGGTGACCAACATGAAGATGGGATTGGACTTGTGCTTTCATGAGTATGGGGAGCCCCTCTACCACTACATCAGTATTCTCAACCACCTTCTTGGCAACTTATAATACAAGCACTATATAAGTTCCTGGAAGTTTCAGGAAGGTTGGGAAAAGATACTTTCCAGCTATAAAGTCCCAATCCTTAAAAGGCTAAAAGATCCCATTACTAGACAATTTGAATGACTTTGTCCAAAGGTTGTGAAGGACATACTGGTTGGTCTGGTCTCTGGAGTTTCTTCCAACTCTTGAGTTTCTGTAATTTTGTAATGAGCAAAAAGCATATCATATAAAAGTGGTAGTCAAAGTAGTAAGCAGGAAAACAAAGTCAATAAAAGCCTATGACAAGGAGTGTGATGAGGAACTAGAAGGGTAGTGCAACAAGACCCCCATGAGATACAATAGGAAAGCAGGAAACTCAGTGTGAATTCAGGTTACTGTTAAAGAAACTCTGCTCAACAATGTCTAAGCTTGAACAAAATGTTCAAGAAACAATGTCTCATTCAATGTAATAAATATCCTTTTAGTATTTTAAATTCAGGCATGTGATGCTAGCTAGAATGAGGGATAGCACACTAGCACTTGATGGCCAAATGAAGTTCAGCTGTGGATACTTCCCAGGCACTGATGATCAAGCTCATGGCCTGGAAGGGATAGTTGAATCAGGACTCTATCCATGACTGTGGGGAGAAGGGTATGGTGCCTGGCAAAGATTGGCAAAGCTACCGTTAAAAAGAGTGAAGCTCCAGGAAATCAAGTCAAATATGACTCCCTAATACTCCCTGTAATTTTTTTCTTTTATTTTTGCGCTACTTATCCCTGAATCCCTACTCCAACAATTTATTTTTCCATTAATCTCAGTCCCATGGATCTAAGCATAGCACAGACATTTCGCTGATGGATTTTCAGTTTATGCTTGTTCTTATTTCAAATTTGTCTTCCACCTTCCCTGCCACAAGTTATCTTTCCTTAAACTTGGGTGTGTGCCTCATAACTAGCACACATTTAGCCCTTCTCCTAATGGGACACAAAACCCACCTGCATTTCCCACATGGCAAATAGTTACCTGTGAATGACAGTCCAGTTGGGGAAATGAGAAAGTGCAATCTCTTTGTCAAAAATTGCATCAATCAATAAACATTTATTAAAAACTAGACTACAAATACAAAGACAAAAATGAAATAATTCCAACTAACAAAGAGCTTACACTCTAATAGAGAAAAATAAATAAATATTTTAGTATATTCAGAATGAACAAAAAAGAGAATAAATACCAATTAAAATCGCAGATGACAGAGGACAGGGAGAGAAAGACAGAGAGAACAGAAACAGAGAGCCAGACAGGGGAAAAGAGAGTGTGTACATACATTGTAGGTGGCTGATAAATACTCATCAAATTAATATAGTGACTAAATTTTGAGAGAGACAGAGACAGAGAGACAGAGACAGAGAGAGACAGAGGTTGTTATGCAATTACCATGTGGTGCCAAGAACTGTGCTAAGTGATAGGGATACAAATATAAACAAAGATAGTCCTTACTCACACGGAGGTTATAATCTAATGAGGAAAGACATATAAGAGGGAGAAGAAAAAGGAGATGAGTATAGGATCAAGACAAAGTGACTGATGAGGAGGCAGAGAAGTCTGGAAAGGAAGTCCTGTTCTAGTAAAGTGAGCATATCAGGGATCTCTCAAGAAATGGTGGTCCAATTTAGAAAGTCATTCATCAGGAAGTGGACCTCAGGATCTCTTTCTCTAGAATGAGATAGCAGATGGTGAGAAGGCACAGAAATCTGGAAAGTGAGTCAAAATTGGGAAAATGAGGCAGTTTGGGAGGTAATTGTTGTTTAAGAGATCACAAAAAGCTATGTCTGGAAGTTGGTGGTGTTTGAGCTGTATCTTAAAGGAAGAGGAAGATTCTATAAGAGGATTAAGGAAAGAAAGCATTTGAGGCATGAGGGACCACCAGTGCAATGGCAGAGACAGGAAATGGAGAGTCATGTATGAGCCAATTTGGCTGGATCACAAAGGAGGAGGAGTAATAATGTCCAATCAGGCTGCAAAAATAGATTGGTGTCAGATTGTAAAGTCTTTAAGCAGAGTGTATTTATATGGATAAGGAACAATATCACTGGTATAACTGGCAAATTCTCCAACCTCTGTCAAGGATACACCATGAGGCAAAGGCAGAATGGCAAGAAATAACAACCATAACTGGGGGGGCTGGAATCACTACTGAGTAATGCTTTCTTCATTTTCTACTTGCCCAAATCTATTTGGTGTTCATTCAGTTTAAGGCAAGCCATTGCTGGGGACTGGAAAAAATAAATAAAAACTGGGCATTGTAGCATACCTCTGTTATCTCAGCTACCAAGGAGGCTGAAATTAGCATAGTTCTTAAATTCAGGAGTTCTGAGCTGCAGTGAGCTATGCTGATTAGATGTCTGCAATAAGTTTAGCAATAATATGGTGAACTCAAGAAAAGAGAAGGGAAACCCAGGCTACCTAAAGAGAGGAGAACTGGTCCATGATAGCAGTGGGGCAGGTCCACTGATGCTTCCATGAGTAACACCTGCACATGCAGCTTGGGAGAGATGGGGAGAGTGATTTAAAAAGAACAACAGCAAAATAATTCTTTTTTAAAATGGCTTATAATCAACTAAGGAGATGTCCCCCTGCTTAGTTTCTCTGCACCTCAGTTTCCTCAACTATAAATTGGGCAGAAGAATATCCATGAAGTATTACTTCATGAAACTGTAATAAGGATAAAATGTGATTATTTAAAATACTTTTAAAACCTTAATATACTATAGAAATGTCTGTTCCTACAGCTACTACCACAACTATTACTACCTCAATATGCTAATAATAGGTAGTATTTGTGTAGCATATTCAAGCTGGCAAAGCAGCTTATAAATATTTTCTAATTTAATTATCATAACAAGAAGGTAGTTGATTTTATAGTATCCTGATTTTATAGATGAAGAAATTGAAATAAGCAGGGGTTACTTGCTCAATTTCTCACTGCTACTAAGTATTTGAAATCAAATTTGAACTCAGGTCTTCTGGACTCCAAGCCCAACACTCTATACAGTATGCCATCTGCTACTTCCTCTGGTATAAATAGATCACAATGCAGCCACACCTCCTCATTCTGAAAGACTCATTCAGATCCTCCCATATGTCTTCTGGGAACCATATCCTCAAATGCCAAGACCTTCCTCTCAGTCTTTTAAGATCTGTGATTTCTAATTCAGGGCTTAGGTTGTCTATTTGATATCTATCTTATTTCAGAACTGATCTATTTCCTTTCCAGATCATATATGCCCTTAATGATATCTCAGGCTATCATTTCTCATAGGCAAGTCATTGCTGAAAGATGAGAAAAAATAGCTCATATTTAGGTAGCTTTTTTAAAACTTTCAAAGTTCTTTCTTCACAACGACCCCGCCTTGAAGTGAGTAATATTTTCCCTATTTTATAAAGGAGAGCCTTAGATTTGCCCACAATAATGAAGCTAGTGTCAGAGATGAGATTTAAACTGGATCTTCTGAATGAGAATCCAATTGCTTGGAAGACCTGTTGATTGTTAATACTTTATACATATATCTTTCAAGTCCCTGCCCTTTCTAGGGAGTCATGGTAGTGAAGGAATGAGGAACTATGCCTTTACCAGAGACTAATGGCATTAAATAAGGAGAAAAGAGCATAAAACGAAGAGTTCTACAGGAGTCTCTCAGGTAGGGATGGGGACATCAGAGTGAAGGGTGTGGTCTAATCCAGATTTGACCAGGTAAATAGAAAACCAGGCCAAAGACAAGGCAGTCATTCACAAAGACAATCAGTCCAAATATCTGATCATTGAGCATGAGAAGAAAAGGTCAGAGTAAGTTTTGTAAATGTGTAAACACAGGACCATGTCAGAAAAAATGCCACAGATTAGAAGCATGGAACCCTGATGATTGAATCAGTCAGAAATATTCATCTTTTCTAATGGTGGCATGCTACCCATGCTCCCTCCATGCTCAAATAAATCTGTATATAGTGAACCTGGATGGTGTGGACCCAAGATTAGTCCATCACAAGTCATGTTAATGAATCCCTTCCTTACTCTCAGTTCAATCAGTGGCTGCTGACCCCAGAGAAACTGGGTGTTCATTCAGTCTGACTGAACACTGAAGTGGAGTAATGTGAGATAAAACTGATAAAAAAAGGTTGGTGTCCCTTTGTTTAAGAACTTAGATGCAAGGCTAAGGAGTTTTTAAATAATCGTAATAATAATAACTAGCATTTATATAGCACTTACTGTGTGCCAGACATGGTGCTAAGTATTTTCAAGTTATTAGCTCATTTGATCTTAACAACCCTGGGAAGTAGGTGCCATTATAATTATCCTTATTTTATAACTGAGAAGGAAACTGAAACAGACAGGTTAAATGATTTACGCAAAGTCCCACCGCTAGCAAGTGTCTTCCTGACTCCAAGCCCAGCCTTCTTACTACAGTACCACTTGGCTGGCACCTTCAGTATCTCTCTTCTACATCCTGGAAGAATGATTTGAAGTGCTGGAGAGGTCACAAACCTAGGAATTAAAAAGACATTAATTCTAGTTCCAAATCCCTTACAACTAGCTCTGTGACTTTGGGTAAACCTCAGTTTTCTCACCTGTAAAGTGAGGGGGTTAAACTATATTATCACCTAGTTCAATTATGATATCTGTGTTGATACAGTAAAGTACTGGGCTTGAAACTGGGAAGACCAGAGTTCAACTCCTACCTCAGATACCTAAAAGCCATATAACCTTGTATAAGCCACTGAACCTGCCTGTTTCTATTTCCTCATTTGCAAAATGAAGATAATAATAGTATTTGCCTCCAAGGATTGTTGTGAAGATGAAATGAGATGTTTTATTACTTTGCACTATATAAATGCAAGATATTATTGCATTATTCTTCTTCAGAGCCATAGTAATTAGAAATAACCCTACTTCCCTTGCTCTTCTGGACCAGCATCAGCCATGGGCCCATCACCAGAGTTTCTCCCATATAAAATAATTTCCTTTTCATGGGGGTAGAAAACCACGGTTTGATGAAATAACATAGAAATCCTCCACAAAGACAATTCCAGTCTTTTCTCATATGAAGTCCAACTGGGAACCTTTTTCCATGTGATGGGAATTGAGTTTAATCTTGAAGGATTTGATACAAAAACTTTGGGATATATAAGGATGCTATATCCTCTAATGCCCTTGTTTTTAAACAAATTATTATACACTATGTTCTGGTTCTGAAGTACCTAGGACCTGGCTATAGATTTCATGTACACACCTCAGGAAACTAAATTGTGCTACCTGAACTTGCTGCCTATCTTATCCAGAAGTTCCACATCTAATACCTTCAAACACACATGTACACACACATATATGCACACACACACACACACACATGCCCAGAAAGAGGAATGAAATCAACTTGGAGGATGGAGGAATGAAATCAACTTGGAGGATGGGTGGTAGTTGGAACAACAACAACCCTGGAAGATAGGTAATATTATTACACCTATTTCTCAGTGGAGAAAAATGAGAAAGAGGAATTTCCCCCATCTCCAAGTCTCTGTCTTGAGCCCTTTTCTCTTTTCTCTCTCTATAGTCTTACTTGGTGATTTCATAATCTTTCATAAGTTCTATTATTATCCATATGCATATGATTCCAAGACCCATTTGTCCAACACTAATTTCTCTACTGAGTTCTGGTTCAGCTTCAACTTATTGAATATTTTGAACTGGATGGATTATGGACATCTTAAATTTGCCATATCTAAAACTGAATTATTTACCACCACTACCTCAAAAAAAAAAAAAACCCACAACCCTTTGTTAACTTTCCCTTTGAGGGTGACACCACCTTCCAATCACTCAGGTTCAAAACTTTAGTGTCAACTCAACTCCTCACTCTCACTATTTTCACATATACAATCAATACAATCAAATCACATATACAATCAAGATGTTGGCACATCTGGTGATTTCTATCTCTCAGAAAAAAAAAATCCCTCCTCTCCTTTCACTTAGTCACTCAAGGCCCTCATCACTTTTCATCTGTATTACTGAAATACTCTTCTAATGATAGCCCTGCCCAAGTCTCTCCTAACACCACTCAATTCTCTACACAGATGCCAGTGATTTTTTTTCCAAAGCTCAAGTCTAATCACATCACTATGAATTCTACACACAATGAACTCTAGTAGTTTCCAGTTTCCTCTGGGATCAAACATAAATTCTTCTGCTTGAGCATTTAAATCTCTCACAACCTGATTCATTCCAGTGTTCTTACTCCGTGTGTTCTACATTTCAGTCAGACTGTATAACTTGGCATTCTTCATACCCTTAACTCTATCTCCCATCTCTGATCTCATGCAAGGAATGGTTTCCTTTTTTACCTGACTTCCTTAAGATTTAGATCAAGCACCATCTTCTTTAGGAGGCCATTCCCAGTCTTTCTGCTACTAATACCTTCCTCTCTAAAGGTAGTGTAGTAGATCCAGTTTCAGACACTTACTAACAGCTTGGGCAAAACATTTAACTCAGTTACCTTGATTATTAAGCGGGAATAATAATAGCACCTCCCTCGAATGCAATACTATTTGTGAAATACTTGACACAGTACCTGGTACTATATAAATTACACCTACATACAGAGGCAGGTGGAAGGATAGACAGATGGACAGATAGACAGATTGATCAATATATTCACACATACATATATACATACATACACATGAACGTATACACATAGGATAGCTACATGGTACAGTAGATAAAGCACCCAATCTAAAGTTAGGAAGACCCAAATTCAAATCTGGCAGTTCAGAAACTGTTTAGCTTTCAATGAAGCCAAATGTAGAGAGAACCATCCTGGAGGTAGAAAGATATTCATTCATCTGAATACCACTCCTGCCACATAATGGCTGGGTCATGTTGGGGAAATTACTTATCTTCTTAGCCCCCAATACTACTCTTAAATTGGAGAGATGATGACCTGAAAACATAGAGAGGGGGTTTCCTTATTCCAAAGTCATATATACATAAATATAAGTTTATGAATATGTTTTGTATGTTTGTTTACATATATGTGTATATGTGTGCTCATGAATATATATTCACACACTAATTCATATATATACACTAGTAAAATTATATTTATGGTCCTTCTGTCCAGTGCTTAGCACAGTACTTGGCCCATAGCAAGGGGCTAACAAATGCTTGCTTATTTCTTTCTTTAAACATGATCACTGTCATTCTTACTAGGCCTAAACTGGAGTGCCCAAGGATTAGCAGAGGACCACTGAAACACTATTATGGCAAGGAAAGCTCTCTGTGGGAGCTGCGGCTTTAGGACTAGTGGCAATGGACAGAAGGAAGCTGTCCTGCAAACAGTGATGGCTGGCTCTAGAGAGACTCTGTGCACACACCACAGGAGAGAGAATACTGATCAATCACAATTCTTTCCATGTAGTAAGTGCTCAATAAATGTTTCGTGACGGATTGATAGATATCCATCCATTCAGTGGCACCTGTGTACACAGAGATTTGTCACTGTCCTAGCCTGCCTTGGACAAAAAAGAACACCAAATAATATAAAAGGGCCTGGAGTTCAATATCATGCTTTCTTTAAAAAAAATTTGTAAGGTGTTATGTATACTAAACTTTTTAGTTGCCATCCAATGATCCCCTACAATGATTCCAAATTCGAAGAATTCCAAATGGCACTGTGGTTGTAAAGTTGCTGTGTTAATAATAATTTGTAACTGCCTATGTTAATAGCTCACGTTCAGACAGTCCTTAAAATTCACTTTGAAAATATTACTTTGTTTAGTCCTTTCAACAATTTGGTAGATTGATGTAAGGGCAACACCAGGTAGCGGTAACCAATGGGGCTCAGACCTCTCAGTGAATTCAGGGGATATCTACGACAAGCACATGAAGGGAAGGCTGAGAACAATTTGTTCCAACAGCTCTGATGGCAGTGGAAGCAGGTACTGCTGAACACTTAGAGCTTGGTCAGACATTGGAGATGCCACAGTCATCCACTGCATCCTGGTCCACTGCCAGTCATCCTGACTTTGTCTTGTCACTGGACTTCAATGACTCTGGAAGAAAAAGTGAGGCTGAAGACTTTGTGCAACTCTACCTCACTTAAATCCAATTCAAGCATAAGTCAAAACATTACCCTGGGATGTCATCGCTCCTCTTGAAAAGGAAGCACAAACTGTAAGAAGAAGATTATACTCCTATTTTATAGATCAGGAAACTGAGGCTAAGGGAAATGAAATAAGTAGTCCAGTGTCACTTATCTTGAAAGTGTTTGAAGCAGAATGTGATCTTATGGGTTCTTAACTCCAAGTCTTGTGTTTATTCACTAAAATAGCACAAAATATCAGCTGTTATCATTAATGGAGGTATATGCACACATATATGTTTTTGTAGATTTATATGTGTGCACATACATGCACACATATGTACATGTGCACGTACAAACATAGAAACAGAGGGTGAGAAGAAACAGAATGGGGCTGAAAGTCAGAAGCCTAGGACTGTAATCCCAAATCTGCCAAAGAGTGACATTAGCAAGTCTCAGGATTATAGGTTTTAAATCTGGAAAGATCATAGCAATCTTCTTGTCTAAACCTTTTATTTTCCAAGAAAACCTGCAGGATGGACAGGAAAGCACATGAAGCAGGAGATTCCAGAATATGAAGTTGACTCCTGGTTAAGATATAGATTAGATGTATGAATTTGGAAAAATCATATACTTTTTAAACTCAGGGGTTCCCCACCTATAAAATCAAAGGACACTGGGACAAGGCAGAGACCTGTAAACTTGAAATAACCAGAGTGTAGCTAAAATAAAATGAAATTGCATTAGGCATTATATTTGTATCTGAGTAAGGAATTTTATAAACCTTACCCCAGAGCAATTAGGTAACACAGAGGATAGTGCTGAGCCCGGAGTCAGGAAAACCTGAGTTCAAATCCAGCCTTAGATGTTTACTCACTTAAGTGATGCTGGGCAAGTTATTGAACCTCTGTATTCCTCAGTTAATAACAGCACTGTTAAATTTATTATGGTTGGACTTAAATATTTAATATATGGTCACCAGGGATTTTATTACTAAATCCCAAAGTGAATTACTCAAGTAAATTAAATTTATGGTACTTTATAAAATTTCTGAATTAAAAAAAATAATTTCATAATAGGCCCGTGTTATTAGGATCCAATTAAAGCAAATTTCTGTTCTACAAATCTGTAGGGGGAAAAATTGCAGTGATATTGTATTTACCCATTATAAGTCAAGACTACAAGAAGTTGCCATTATATAAGAAAAAAAAACAACTAGATTTTGTGTAAAAAGAGAAGTGTTATTTCCTACTCTGATCATTTCATCATTTCTTCAGGGATAGGGGAGCCAGACTAGTCAATTGTTAGGTACTTTCATAGAAAGTATTTTACAAGGAGTGTGGTTCAAGGAGTCTTGCTTCTTAACATATGTTAAGCACCATAACCTTGAGTCTCACACTAGTTCAAGTTCTTTCATATTGGAGTAGAAGTTTATCGATCCCATATGGATTGGTTTCCTTTTGACCTGTGTCCTCTTTTGGCACCTTTTAGGTTAAATCTGTGCTTCTATGGCACTATGTAGATAAAGTCTGTGCTCCTTTTTTTTTATCCCATTTCCTAACACAATCATTAACAATAGTCCCATAACATTTATCAATAAATGACAGGTTTCCATAGTCTAAAGCTTCTGAGGTATGCATTTTTATGCTAAACAACTGGATATCTTAGCTCATTGCAAAAATCAAAAATAGTTAAAGGAAAATCTTTTCAATACAATTACATGTGCTTCAAATGCAAAAAAAAAAGAGAGAGAAAGAAAAATAAAACAAAATACTGTATGGCACAAATAAAGTGCAACAAAATAGTACAGATCCATCAATAGGGAAGTCTTTTCATAATCAATAGCTAAATGCAATCAATATAGTCAATTATTCATTATCTACAGAGGGTACTCATTTTACATGGCTACAATGAATCCATGAGTCCCTCTCTCCAATTTTAATAGCCATCGGTGTAGTTAATAGGATTTGGAATGGTCCATCATAAGCAGGTTCAGTCAACCTAGTACATTTGAAATTATTTATATAAACACTATCACAAGGGTTTAAGTTGGCCGAGCTATGTGTCCCTCTGCAAGTCATTTAGCCTCTAGAAGTCTTAATTAAATCATCTATACAAAGAAAATAGCTGTTACAGTCCCTATCTCACAGAACTGTGAGGGTTCAAACAAGATAAAGTATACATAGTACTCTGCACACTTTGAAGTGTTATGTAAATGTTTATCATGATTATAATAGCTACCATTTTCATGGTGCTTTAAGGTTTGCAAAGTACTTTAAAAATATCATTTGATCCTTACAACAACCCTGGGAGATATGTGCTACTGTTATTCCCATTTTACAGATGAGGAAACTAAAGGCAGAGGTTAAATGATTCGTCTAAGGTCACATAACTGGTATATGTCTAAAGTCACATTTGAATACAAATCTTCCTGATTCTAGACCCAGTGTTCTATCCATTGTACCATCTGGTTGCTTCTCATGATTATTTAAGTATAGTGAATCTAATTCAGCCTCTTCTGAAATTCAACTATATCTCAACTTTACAGAATCACTGGAGCAAGATGGTACCACAGAGGCTATGTAGTCCAAGAGATTCATTTTGTAGATTAGGAAAGTTCCAGGAAGATGTAATGACTTTCCTGAGATCACATGGATAGAAGTGTCAAAGGCTGTAATAAAAGGATACTGAGGGGGCCTATTGATTATACTGGAGAGCTAATAAATCAAGATTTTGCCTACCCTCTTCCCTCAAATGCCACCTGTCTTTCCACCCTCTCCCTCCTGCCTCTCTTCCCCTCCCCCCTCTTAGTCAGTCAACTTCTATGTAACTCAAGGTGAAACTATGAGGCTTAGAGAAGATACTCTTCTTTCTCTTTTCTCAAGTAAGGAGGTTTATTGGGGAAGACAGGACAAGAATAGAGGATGAGGTAAGAGGGATGGGGGTTTCCCTAATCTATACAAAAGCCTTGGTTTTGAGGATATTAGAGAAATGCCAGTTCTGTCACCACTGTGACACAAAGTCTATCAGGGAGATATGAGGAGAATTATTTTCTTCTTTCTTCTTTTCCAAACAGCCAGATAATCTCAACTTGATTAATTCAAGTCCAGAGAACAATTGGCTCTTCGGGTTCAGCCACCACCCTCAGCCACACAAAAACTTCTTCCCTCCTCTCTCAGAAGCCAAGAGAGTAGTTCAGTTCAGCTGTGGGATTAGCTTCCAACTGTCTTTTCCCAGGAACATTGCAAATGGAATTCTACCTTTTGATTAACAGATGATGTCCTATGTTTTGTGTTGCATGCTTGGCTTGCCTTACAAATTCTCTCTTTTACAAGAGTCTTCTGATTCCAGAGCTGGTAGTATCTCCAGGTATCTCACTTCAACATTCATAAAAAATGTAAAAACAAAATAAACCCAAATAAGTCATCAGCATTTCTATATATCTCCAACCCATTTCATCAGCAAGAATTAGAAAGAGAAATTCCATTCAAAATCACCCTAGACGATATGAAATACTTAGGAATCTATCTGCTGAGACAAACACAGGAACTATATGAATACAACTACAAAACACTCTCCACACAATTAAAACTAGATCTAAACAATTGGAAAAACATTGATTGCTCATGGGTGGGACGAGCTAACATAATCAAAATGACAATCCTACCCAAATTAATTTACCTATTTAGTGCCATACCAATTCAACTACCAAAAAAACTTTTCTCACTGAATTAGAAAAAAAAAACAACAAAGTTCATTTGGAAGAATAAAAGATCAAGGATATCCAGGGAAATCATGAAAAAAAAAATGCAAAGGAAGGAGGACTTGCAGTCCCAGAACTCAAACTATAAAGCAGTGGTCATCAAAACAATTTGGTACTGGCTAAGAGACAGAAAGGAGGATCAGTGGAATAGATGGGGAAAATGAGCAAGACAGTTTATGATAAGCCCAAAGATCCCAGTTTTGGGGACCAAAACCCACTATTTGATAAAAACTGCTGGGAAAATTGAAAGACAGTATGGGAGAGATTAGGTTTGGATCAACATCTTACACCCTACACCAAAATAAGAATGGGTGAATGACCTGAATATAAAGAAGGAAACTATAAGCAAATTAGGTGAACACAGAATAGTATACTTGTCAAATCTTTGTCAAAGGAAAGAGTTTAAAACCAAGCAAGAGTTAGAAAAAAAAATCAAAATATGTTTAATCACTAACTTTAATTTGATTAAAAAGGTTTTGTACAAACAAAACCAATGCAACCAAAATTAGAAGGGAAGCAACAAATTGGGAAACAATCTTCATTACAAAAACCTCTGAGAAAGGTCTAATTACTCAAATTTATAAAGAGCTAAATCAATTGTACAAAAAATCAAGCCATTCTAATGGGCAAGTGACATGAATAGGTAATATTCAGTTAAAGAAATCAAAACTATTAATAAGCACATGAAAAAGTGTTCTAAATCTCTTATTATCAGAGAGATGCAAATCAAAACAACTCTGAGGTATCACCTCACACCTAGCAGATTGGCTAACATGACAGCAAAGGAAAGTAATGAACTCTGGAGGGGATGTGGCAAAGTCTGGACATTAATTCATTATTGGTGGAGTTGTGAATTGATCTAACCATTCTGGAGGGCAATTTGAAACTATGCCCAAAGGGCGATAAAAAACTGTCTGGCCTTTGATCCAGCCATAGCACTGCTGGGTTTGTACCCCAGAGATAATAAGGAAAAAGACATGTATAAAAATATTCATAGCTGTGCTCTTTGTGGTGGCAAAAAATTGGAAAATGAGGAGATGCCCTTCAATTGGGGAATGGCTGAACAAACTGTGGTACATGTTGGTGATGGAGTACTATTGTGCTCAAAGGAATAATAAAGTGAAGGAATTCCATGTGAACTTGAACGACCTCCAGGAATTGATGCAGAGTGAGAGGAGCAAAACCAGGAAAACATTATACACAGAGACTGATACACTGTGGTACAATCGAATGTAATGGACTTCTCCATTAGTGGCAATGCAGTGACCCTGAACAACTTGAAGGAATCTACGAGAAAAACCACTATCCACATTTAGAGGAAACACTGTGGGAATAAAAACACTGAAGGAAAACAACTGCTTGAATACATGGGTCGAAGGGATTTGGTTGGGCATGTGGACTCTAAATGAACATCCTAGTGTAAACATCAACAACATGGAAATGGGTTCTGATCAAGGACACAAGTAATACCCTATGAAATTGCAAATTGGCTGCGGGAAGGGTGGGTGGAGGGGAGGGAGGGAAATAATGTAATTATTGTAACCAAGAAATAATGTTCTAAATTGACTAAATAAACTAATTCAAATGTAAAAAAAAAAAGTAAAAACATCTGTGATCCTCAATATTTCACAGTCATTTGGAAAATAAAATAAGATGACAGATGATTGCAAATGCACTTTTAAAAGCTCAAATAGCACTACATTAAGGTAAGGTTCCTCCTGTGGTCTCAAGATATTGTCTCTGATCAGCAATGAGATTACTAGCAACACATCTTATCATGGTTTGTAATCCTAGAAGTTCCCCTGGTGTCCTTTTCTCTAGGTAATTTGTTTTTTCCTTTCAATCAGTAACATTTCTGTTCACATTAAGAAGCTGTATTTTATTTATCCTTCAGATTCCGTATCTCTATGTTCCTGAAAATTAAATAAGAAATCTTTTTGTATCTTAAGTAATGATGTTTTGATTTATTCCATTACTCTCACCACCAGAGGTCCCAATAGAAATAAAGAAGCTTCTTTGCTATTTAGTCAGTAATTTAATTCTCCTTTCCTTGGTTTATATTGTTTCCCTTCAAAAGAAAGTGACTTCATCTTGATTTTTGCATTCCTTGAAAGCCAGCAGACCCATGACTCATGACCTCTCTTCTCCCCTACTTTTCCCTATCACCATACAGGGCTCTCTGCTCCCTGCTCAGCCCTGTGCTACAACTCTCACTGATTGCAGAAAATGCATCATCAGGCAGTTTCTGTTTGTCTCCTAGATACCATTGAGGGTCCACACAGATACAAAAGGCAAACCTGAGGGTGGTCTGTGATATTCCCAAAATGAAGAGATTGCCTTGATGAACAAACAGGCACTGCCCTGTTGCTTTTATTAAGAGTTTTTTGTGTGTTATAACATGGGACAAGGGAAGATAATTCTGACAAGATAATTAAAGCAGAAACTATTAAACTCGATTATATAACATTCTGTATAGGAAAATATTTCTATGGGAAAAGTAAAAGGAAAAAAAAGTGCAGATACTTCTACCGACCATGCAGCTGTCTAATGTCCCTCCTTTATTTGCCTAACTTAAAGAATTACAGATATGATATATTCTTAGTATAGAACTGCATTTCTTTTAATACTCAATATGTGAAAGCATCCACACTTAACTGATGTAGGAGCACCTCTATCAACATGAATTGCAACCCATTTCCTGCCTAATCATACTTGGTGATTGTTATTCATATTATTCCATAATTTATTCATTCAATAAGTCTTTATTAAGATCCTGTTCTGTAGGAGGCAAAGTGGTGAATGCTTGAGACATAAAAACAAAAGAGTCCCTGTCCTCAAAGAGCTTACATTCTCCTGGAGAAAGATGGAAGAGAAGTATTCACACAACATCTAATGAGTAAATAAATGCAAAAAATATACAAAGATATTTTCAGCCAAGGGAGATCCCTAACAATTGAGGGTGGAGTGGGGGTTCAGGATAGGCCAGGAATAGAAGGTAGCCCTTGAGCTAAATTTTGAAGGAAACTAGGGATTCTATAAAGGAGAAGTGAGGGGAGAGGGGATTACAAGGATGGGGGACATACTAACAATAACTAGCATGTATATAGCACATGCAATGTGTCAGACACTACACTAAGTGCTTAGTAAGTACATGAGCCTGGACCTGAAATTTAAGTCTTTCTGACTCCAGGCTCATTGCTCCATACATTGTGCCAACAAGTTAAGACACAAAGATGGAAGATGGAATATAGAATATCATGTAT
Source organism: Monodelphis domestica (assembly GCF_027887165.1). Taxonomy (NCBI): domain Eukaryota; kingdom Metazoa; phylum Chordata; class Mammalia; order Didelphimorphia; family Didelphidae; genus Monodelphis; species Monodelphis domestica. The sequence continues at coordinate 121,229,305 of NC_077229.1, forward strand.
AAGGATATCAAATTTGGCTAGAATATAGAATGTGTGGAATAATGGAGAAATGAATCAATTAATTGATTGATTGATTTAAAAGCATTTATATACTATATGCTAAGTAGAGTAATGTGTCTTATAAACCTACATAAGAAGACTACAGTTAGACTGGGAACGGCTTTACATACCAAAATAAGGAATGTATATTTTATTCTACAAACAAAATGAGATTCACTGTGATTTCTTGAGCAGGGCAGTACAATAAACATAAAAATCTGTGTTCTTGAAATAGAAATGTAAAAGTTATATGGAGCATGGGTTGGAGAGAGGAGAAACTGGAGGCAAGAAGACCAATTAGGAGGCTATTACAATAGTCTAGGAAATATTTGAAAAAGTGCTAAACCAGACTTCAAATGAATGGAGAGGAAAGGATGGATACAATATTCTGTGAATGTCAAATCAAAGAATCAGTCAACATCATGCAGACTTTTGTCAAGGTCTTTTTTATAAGTAGAGCATTGGTCATCTTTCATTCTCTCTCACTTTTTATTACACATTTCCTTAATAACAACTCTAATGTCATTTTTCTGAGTTTAAATTATCTTTGGAATATTATACCAATTCCAGTCAGTTCAACATTTAGTAAGAGTCTGGAATATGTAAAGGATTATACTAGATATGGAGAATACAAAGACAAAAATTAAATAGTCCCTGCTATTAAGAGGATATAATGCAAATGAACACATACATAGATAGATAGATAAAAAGTTATAGTGATACAGATAGATATAGTGATATATGTGTATGTATATATACCATTTATATATATAAGCATGCAGGCATGAATGTATACATGTAGCAAGCCCATTTCATAAGTTCAAGGAATTATCTATGAGGAACTTCTTTTACCATAGGTGGTCACCACTGCAACTTAAACTTTTAGAGATTTGCACTAAGAAGTGAAGTGACATTTAGTCACAGAGACATTATAACCTAGGGTAGCTTTTGAACCTAAGTCTTTCAATGCCTCTTCCCCATAAACTATTCCATGTTGTCTGTTTTGAGTTGTATATTATAAAAACATGTTTATGCTCTGATCAATCAATCAATCATTCAACAAGTATTTAAAGTATCTACTATGTGCCAAATACATTTCTAGGGATCAGTAAAAAGAATGAAATCATCATAAATGAACAACCTGGGGACAGCTAGGAGGTTTGATGGTTTGAGAACCAGTCCTGAGTTCAAATTTGACCTCAGATGCCTCCTAGTTGTGTGGCCCTGGGCAAGTTACTTAACCTCCTTTACTTAGCTCTTACTGATCTTCTGCCTTGGAACCTATTGATTCCAAGATAGAAAGTAAGAGTTTTTCTAAGAAAATAAATGAACTAACCTAGTTGATATATGTAGGACATTTATATATGTAGTAGGATTAATCTTATGAGTGTATGTAGAGCATTTAAACACAACCTGGGGTGATGGGGTGATGGGGTGATGTCTACGGATAATTTTAAAGAATTCTCCTGTTACCTTCTTATAAATCAGGGTATAAACATAAAACCCACAACATTTACCCACATAAAGGAAAACTTCCCATGGTATTCACATAGCCTCAGCTGTATCCAACCCAAGCCCTAGGGGCTAATAGCTTAATTCTTCTCTCTGCTGAGAAGCTAGAAGGTTACAGAGCAACAGGATTACAAAGAGTCACCTTCACCAGCCACAGTGACAGTATTTATTTTCACTTGCTTTCCCAGCCAAACATCCCTGGGAAACAATACTATCATTTGCTATGCAGTTTATCTATTCCTTTGCTATCCTGCTAGGTTCCCCCAGCTATCATGCCAACAATTAGCATCCTGCCCACTGAGGATCTTAATATTAACTAATGGCCATGGGAATCTCCCACCCAAGTCCTACCCAGCTATCTAGTTTTGGGGTGGAGGTGACTGTGGCTTCTTCAATACTAAGCCTTGAATACAATGTCAAAGAATTACAAGCTCTGGCAAGTCCTAGCGAGCTGGAACAGTTTCAAGCATGGATTCAGTGACAGTAGCCTAGCTAAGTGAAGATTGACTCATTAGGAATGTAGCTATTGGGCACTTTTTAAAATTTAGTTTTGGCTAAAATAACTTGCAAAAATATTAAGGCACAGTAAATCTGAAATCTGCGTCAATAGAAGGAGGCATAAAAGGAGATTTAGAGTTGGGTCTTAATCCTTCTTGTTTGTAATGGACTTCTTTGGCAGTCAGATAAAGTCTAAGAACCTCTCTGGAGCCATAATGTTTTTAAATATGTAAAAATAAAATGCATAAGAATAAAAATGAAACCAATTATATTGTAATAGTTATTAATTTTATTTTCTTAATTCACAGACCCTAGAATTCCTGGTTGGTTTCTTAGTTCTTCTCTTGCTTTTTTTTCTAGGTAATAGAGAACCAAGGAGCATGACAGAGTGGGCATATCCCAATCTCCCAGCTTCTGACAAGATTTCAGGAGCCAACAATCATTAAAGAATCTGCCTTAGCAATAGTTACTAAATAAATGTAAAAATATACACCCTTGGAAAGCATATGTAGGCCAGTAGGCCAGAAAATAGGACCTCATTCATGAAAGGATTTAAGACAACTTCTTTTTTTAAGTGGTTACCCTCTATCTTAAATCAATACTATGTATTGGTTCCAAGGCAGAAGAGCAGTAAGGGTTAGGCAACAGTTTTTAGATGATTTGCCCAGGGTCACACAGCTAGGAAGTATCTAAGATTAGATTTGAACCCAGAACCCCTTTCTCTAGGTCTGGCTCTTCTATACCCCTCTCTACCCTGAGGCTTCCTCTGACAATTTGTTCCAGGATAGTGACTGAAACTTTCAGTTCCCAACAGATGAAATGATATTTACCACATTCTGTTGCATCTATCAATGAATAAGAGTTTATTAAGTACTTAACTATTGTCTAGGCATAGTGCTGGCAATATAAAGGTAAAAACAAAATAATCCCTGTCCACAAGGAACTCCTATTCTGTTGGGGAGACAACATAAATAAGTGAAAGAGTGAAGAATGAAGGAATATTTGCTAAGCACTCAGTGTGACAAGTACTGCTCAAAGGTAAAACAGGCAATAAGGAACTTATTTCAAGAACTTGGAATTCTAATGTGTAAAAGATGGTGTATACAAAGTGGATTAAAAAAGCTTGGTAGTCACCAACAAAATCCAACATCAAGAGATAAAAAAGGAAAATTCATTCAAAATAATTCTAGACAATATAAAATACCTAGGAGTATACTTACCAAAACAAACCCAGCAACTATCTGAACACAATTATAAAACACTTCACAAAAATAAAGTCAGGCCGAAACAACTGGAAAAATACTTATTACTTATGGATAGGCCTGGTCAATATAGTAAAAATGAAAATCCTACCTAAATTAACTTACCTCTTTTGTGCCAAACCAATCAAAGTATCCCCATATTATAATAGAACTAGAAAAAATAACAACAAAGTTCATCTAGAAGAACAAAAGACCAAGGATATCAAGGGAATTAATTTTAAAAAAATATGAAGGAAGGATGCCTGAGTGTAACAGATATCAAACTATACTATGAAGCAATAATCAATAAAACAATCTGGTATTGGTCAAGAAATAGAGTGGTGGATCAGTGGAATAAATTAGGTAATCAACACATGGCAGCTAATATCTGTAGAAACTTTATGTTCTATAACCCAAGTCACTATTTGACAAAAACTGCTGGGAAAATTAGAAAGGAATATGGCAGAGACTAACACTGGACCAACATCTCACAGCATATAGCAAGATAAAGTCAAAATGAATACTCGCTCTAGAAATAAAAGGTGACACCATAAACAAATTAGGGGACATAAAAGGTTTACTTGTCAGACTTATGGATAATGGACAAATTTATGACCAAAAAAGACAGGGAACATAAGAAAAATTAAATAGATTATTCTGATTACATTAAATTTAAAAGGATTTATACAAATAAAATCAATGCAACCAAGATTGGTAGAACTGTGAACTGATACAACCATTGGGGAGATTGACTCGAAGGACCACAGAACTATACATATCCTTTGATCCACCAATAGCACTGCTGGACCTGTATCCCAAAGAGATCAGAGATAAGAGGAAAGGGCCTGTCTGTGTCAAGTTATTTTTAGCAGATCTTTCTGCAGTGGCAAAGAATTGGAAACTGAATGGCTGTCCATCCCTTGAAGAATAATGAAATGTAGTATATGGTTGTAATGGAATACTATTGTGCCATATGGAAAAATGAACAGGATGAGTTCAGAAAAACCTGGAAAGATTTACATGAACTGATGAGAAGTGAAGTGAACAGAATCAGGAGAACACTATATACAGTAACAGAAATATTATACAATGATCAACTGTGAAGGACAAAACCATTATCAGCAAAGTAAGTCTCTAAGATAATCACAAGGGGCTCATAATGAAAATGCTATATTCAAAGTAGGAACTCTTAGAATCAGAGGGCAGATCAAAACATGCCATCTTCCACTATATTTCCTTCATGAAATTCCTAATGTGTGTATAATATGTGTCTTCTATTGTGCCGTGAGCACTGTGGAAATTTGTATTACATGAAAGGATGGTTATAACTTATATCAGACTATTCACTACCTCAGGAAGGGGTGGATGGGAGAAAATCTGAAATTTAAAATGTCAAAAGCAATTGTTGAAAAGTATTTCTATATGCAACTGAAAAAAAAAAGAAAAAGAAAAGCCTAGTGGTCTTGAGGGTATAGCTTCAGAAGGTAGAACTTTGGCTGAATCTTCAAAGAAATCAAAGATTCTAAAATGTAGAAATTAATGAGGGAACACATTATAGGTAAAGGGTCAGCCAGCGTAAAGGTACAAAGAAAAAAGATGGTGTCATGTGTGAGAAACTGCAAGAAAGCCAGTTTTCTGACCTACAGAGCATATGGAAGGGAATAGCTATGTAGTAGAAAGGTATTTTGGGTTGTGATGATTAAAATAGTGGGAGTTATAAACTGTGGCAGATAAAAGAGTGGTTGGCTTAAATTGTGACCGCAGAAAATATGGTTTCAAGACAGTGTCTTGTTTTAAATCAAATATAAGGTGGTTGCCAGGGAAAAATTCCCAAATATTAAATATACCCAAGTCAGCTAGGTTTTATAGAGATTTTAATTAATACAAATGAGGAATTAAAGAAAGAGAGAGAGAGAGAGAGAAAAAGGGAATAATGAGAAAAAAAGGCTAGGCCAGCTTAGACCAGCCTTAAGAGAGAGAGATCAGTCAGTCTTCAATCCACTCACCACAAGATTTGTCCCAAGCAAGATTCTAGTGTTCAGAGAGACACCAGTTCAGCCAGCTCCATCTCCAGAGAAAGATTCTTCTGACCTTCCCCAAGAGAGTCCCGAGAGAGAGTACTTCTGAGACAGTCCCGAGAGAGTCCCAAGAGAAAGCCTCCTCTCTCAGCTTTTCATCTCCTTTTAAAGGGAATTTTCTCCTATGTCACCTCCCCTAAGTTCTCACATCTACCAATTACAGTAGACATTTTCCAAAGGGCAGACCATTCTTAATTCACACCTGAGTAGACTAAACTTTTACACCTGAAAAAACCTCTGAGTAAGTTTCTCACCTCTTTGTTCCTTGTAAATTCACAAGTTGTCTGACCTTTATAGGAACTTAGCACCCTTTTTTGTATTAGATCTAAAAATAGGCATAGCTTAAGAACTTTTGCCTTACTATAAGTATGGGTTTAAGTATTTTTCATTGTTCAGCAAGGAGTTTCTTCCCCTAAAGTATGCTTAAGTAGGGGTGGAGTAGAGGTCTCACATTCCTGATCTAAGTCCCTTCATTGTTTAAAGTGGGGAATGGTCTTAACCAGATCTTATGAAGTAGGGTCTGAGAATTTTTAAGATTCACAGGGTCCAGGATATGAAGAGCTTTCAGTGACAAACAGGACTTTACATTTAATTTTAGAGGTAGTACGGAGTCACTGCCTTTATTTTAGGAAAATCATTTTGGCAGGTATGTGAGGGATGGACTGGAAAAAGGATACACCTGAGTCCAGAAGGCCATTACAATAGTTCAGGAAAGATATGAAAGAAGCCTGTACTAGGGTGGTGACCATGTTAGAACAAAGAAGGGGACATATATGACACACACTGTAGAGTTGGAAATGACAAGATTTGGCAACTGGTTCAATATGTGAAGTGAGAGAGAAAGAAGAAGAAAGGAAGACACTAAGATTATGAACTGGAGTAACTGGAAGGATCATGATACCCCTGAAAAAAATGTGAAGGGTTTGGGGTTTTTTAACCCTTAACTTTCATCTTAGACTCAATTCTGTATATTGGTTCCAAAGCAGAAGAGTTAATGGGGGTTAAATGACTTGCACATGACTAGGAAATATCTGCGACCACATTTGAATCCAGGGCTTCCTTTCTTTGACACTGGCTTTCAATCCATTGAACCACCTAGCTGCCCCAAAAAGTATGAAAGTTTTAAAGAGGGATGGGTTCAGAAGGAAAGGTAATGAGATTTATTTTGGACATGTTGAGTTTAAATGCCATTGGGATATCCAGGTCAAAATGTCCAGTAGGTAGCTGGCAAAGTAGGCCTGAAGCTTAAGAAAGAGATGTTGGTTGGTATCAGTAAACTGAATCCTCCAAATATTCCATGTCAACCACTAACAATGAGTGGGATCTGTCACTGCCCTAGGATTTGTTTTTGCAGGTACTCCCAATTTCCTGATGTATATAGCATTCAAAGCAACAGCTTTTACTTCTCTGACATCCCAGGGAAGGGGGAATAAGCATTTTTAAGCACCTACTATACCAAGTACTGTGCTAAATGTTTTACAAATATTATCTAATTTTATATCATGGCATTCTTGAAGTTAGATGCTGTTATTCCCCTCATTTTACAGATGTGAAAACTGAGGCATATAGAAGTTAAGATGCTTGCCCAGTATCACATGGCTGGTATCTGAGGCAAGATTTGAACTCAGGTCTTTTTGAGTCTAGCTTTAATGTTCTTTCTTTCTTTCTTTCTTTCTTTCTTTCTTTCTTTCTTTCTTTCTTTCTTTCTTTCTTTCTTTCTTTCTTTCTTTCTTTCTTTCTTTCTTTCTAACATTACTTTATTTGGTCATTTCCAAACATTATTCATTGGAGACAAAGATCATTTTCTCTTCCTCCCCCCCCCCCAACCTCTCTAATAGCCGACACACAATTCTACTGGCTATCACATGTGTCCTTGATTCGAACCCATTTCCATGTTGTTGGTATTTGTATTAGGGTATTCATTTAGAGTCTCTCCTCAGTCATATCCCCTCAACCCCTGTAGTCAAGCAGTTGCTTTTCATCGGTGTTTTTACTCCCAGTTTGTCCTCTGCTTGTGGATAGTGTTTTTTCTCCTAGATCCCTGCAGATTGTTCAGGGACATTGCATTGACACTAAAGTCCATTACATTTGAATGTACCACAGTGTATCAGTCTCTATGTACAATGTTCTCCTGGTTCTGCTCCTCTCGCTCTGCATCACTTCCTGGAGGTTGTTCCAGTCTCCATGGAATTCCTCCACTTTATTATTCCTTTGAACACAATAGTATTCCATCACCAACATATACCACATTTAGTGTTCTTTCTATTGTACCACCCAGCTGCCTATATTGCCTGAGGTCAATTGGAGCCAGTAAGAATAGATTCATTGATTCTGTCAAAGGAAATTAATTAAACACTTAATATACATAATAAATTGTATTAGGCACTAGACGTAATAAGATGATAAACAGGAAAATTATTTACTCTCTCTCTCTCCCTCTCTCTCTTTAACCCCCAACATCCTGGCAACCACAAATACCCAGAAGTCTCTGAGTTAGAAGTCATCTCAGAAGTTATCTAGCCCAACCCATTCCTGAACAAGAATTCTGACATCAATCCTAATGAATAGACCTACTCTTTGCTTAAAAACCTCAAATGAGGATTTACCCTCTTCCTCTTGCTATAGTCCAGTGATAGCAAATCTTTTAGAGATGGAGTGCCAGGTCCCACTCCCCAACCCCTACCAGGCCAAGTGCTGTGCCCACCCACCCCCAGACCAAGTGCCATGCCATGCCCCCTACCCCAGTATTCCCCCTCCCCCACCTTACCCCAGACAGGGGAATGAGGAAGAACTCTCATTGGCTGTAGGACAGAGGGGTGGCAAAAGTGAGGAATATCTTCAGGTGTATGAAGAGGGGGAGGGCAGCAGCTCCTTCTGAGTCACTCTGGCTTTCTAGTAATGAACTCTGGTGGGGCAACTGCAGGCATGCCCACAGAGAGGGCTCTGTGTGCCCTTTTTGGCACATGTGCCATAGGTTTGCCCTCACTACTACAGCCCATTCCATATCTGGATAGTTCTAATTGTTAAGAAGATACACACACACACACACACACACACACACACACACACACACACACACACACAGCTTCCCTTCATCAAGCCTAAATTGTAACTTTTATTCACTGCTCTTAGGTCCACCATGTTTTCTTGGCAAAGATACTGGAGTGGTTTGCCATTTCTCCTCCAGTGAGTCCCCATTTTACAGATGAAAAATTGAGGCAAATAGGGCTTAAGTGACTTGCTCAGGATCATACAACTAATAAGTATCTGAGGCTGGATTAAACTCAGATCTCCTTGACTCTACTGTACCACCTACCTGCCCCTCTAGAGCCAAGAAGAACAAGCTTAATCTCTCTTTCTCCTAATATCCTTCTAATCTTTGGAAACCATTATGTCTTCTGCAGTGAGGTAATACTGTGGCTAAAGTGCTGAGCATAGATCCCACTTCAGCATCTCCCCCCCTAGGGTTTTTGAGAAGTTCAAATGAGATTATTCTTGTCAAGTGCTTTGTAAACTTTAAAGCATTATAAAAATGCTAGCTGTCATTATTATTGTTGTTGTTGTTGTTAGTATTATTATTATTGTTGTTGTTATTAGTATTATATCCCCTCTTAAATCTTCATTTATTCAAGCTAAGCACTCCTAGTTCCCTTACCCAAAACTATTATAGTATAAACTTGAAGCTTAATTTTCATCAATGATGACTTCAAAGGGAAAGTTTCATTCAGTTTCTATTTAAATTCTTCCAGTCTTAAAGAACTCATCATCTATAGTCAGACTATTCTATTGTTAGACAACTTCAGTTGTTAGGAAGCTCTTCCTTATATTGATTCAAAGTCTGTCTTGGATATAGGGAAGTAAAGGAGAATAGGGAAAGGAGGATGACACCTAGGTTATAAGCCTAAGTGACCGTGAGAATGATAGTGTCCCTGACAATAATAGGAAGTTTGGAATTGGAGAGCAGGGTTTTGGGGAAAAGATAATGAGTTCAGTTTTGAACATATTGAGTTTAAGATTGTCTATAAGACATCCGATTGGAAACTAATCTTAATTGTTTCCTGAAGCTTTACAAAATCAGTGTAATCCTTCTATTACATAATAGCCCTTCATATATTTTTAAAGAGTAATGTCCCCATTAAGCACTTTTTATAGGGTGAAAATGCTCACTTCCTTCCAATAATCTTCATATGATATAATTTTCATTTGTCTCATCTTCCTGGTTAGCCACTTCAGAATATTCTCTAATTTTTAAATTCCTCTTAAAATATGGTGCCTACAACAGTTTACCATTTTGCAGTTCTGGATTAATCAGTACAGACAGTCATTAGATCACCACTTTTCTCACTCAATATATACCGTATTTCCCATTAATAAAGCCCAACATTGCATAAGATTTTTCTCTGATATTACAATGTTAATTCTTATTGAGCTTGCAGATCACTAAAACTCTCAGATCCTTTATACATAAGCTATTATCAAACTATACCACTTCCCTACCCCATTCTGTATTAATAGAACTTTCTTTTTTAAAAACAAGTATAAGATTTTATATTTATCCCTACTTGATTTTGTTAAATTTAGTCTATTGTTCTACTACATCAAGATCATTCTGGATTCTATTATCCAATAAATTAATTTCTAATGTGAGAATCAAAAAAGTCTGGTAAAGAAATCTCTGAGGATATAAAGTCTAAAGAAAACTGATCTTATTCCTATCTCTTGTCTATAGAGTCCCTAAGATCTCTCACATCTCTCAAGTATTATATATGTGTCTTAGTCATGGTCTTATGGAGACAGTAAAAATAACTATTATTTGTCTGACATCTTCTTCCTTAATAAAATTTCCATAAATAGAATCACGTAAGTTTTTATGTTGATCCATTTATGGGTAAGAAGGACTTCTTTGGTGGAAAAAACTCTCTTTTCTGAAACTTCACTAGCTGAGGTTTCAGTATTCACAGAAGCAGTTGACAGGATAATTGTTTCCCAGAATGACAAAAAAATTAATCCAGCTGGACTGGAAACTGAACTGGTGGTCCCTTGCCCTCACAAGAATCTATTGTGTGCTGACTCCAAATCTGGCAGACATCCTGATTCCAAAGCCAATATTCTTAGATTCTGCTGATGGTTGTAACATGTTCACAGCTAAATATAATACAATAGCACAATTTAATGCAAGAGTATTAAACAACTGAGGGAAAACCAAAGAACTCTTGACAGTGGAGGGGCCTACTGAGCTCTGAAACTGAGGAGGGAGTGCATTCCAGGCTATGCAAATAGAAACAAAAAAGAAAAATACAATTTAAAAAAATGTATACTTCAAGTCTACTATATATCTTCAACATACTATGGATAGCAACATGAACACTGATAAGATAAAAGAAGAATGTAAATGTTACAATGATACATATTCATGTTTGACAGAAATAAAATATGCCCATCAGTAACAGGTTGAAGGTCAGGGGATAAATAAATATAGTCAGGGACAAGATGATACTATGAGTCCAACAGACAAGATAACTTTAAAAGTCATGGGAAGTAGAAGAGGTCAGGAATAGCATAAAGTTCATATAAACAGGCCAAGGCCAATGTCAGAGGGTCCAAACTTTGTTCAACAAAATGGAGAGTGGTGTTAAGAAATCCAAAGCAGGTAAAAGTTTGAAATGGAAGTGGGGGATAAAATGTATAATAAATAATTATATATATATATATATATATATATATATATATAAGTAAAATAAAATGTAGGGGGCAAAAAAAATCACATTTTAATATAATTATTTACAGCTTACAAAGCATTTTACAAGCATCATTTGAACCTCAAAGTAACCTTTTTTGGTGGTGATAATGGGAAACATACATATATATATATGTGTGTATGTTCTTATGTGTGTGAATACATGCATACACACATGCATGTATATGTGTTTGTGTATGTGTGTGTAATCCATGAGGCCAATAAATGTAAGAATGAGAACTCAGGAATTCTGACTCCTAATCCAGTGCCTCCCTTCCAGGGTTGTACTGGAACCAGCTCTAACCAGCTTATAATAACTGATTAAATTTTCAGTGGGAACATTTACATCTCAGAAATCTGTAATTGCTACAAATCAAGGATTACTTGGTTTATTTTTCTGTTGATTTCTAGTCTTAAGAAAGTGCTAATAATGCAGACTAAAGTTAAAAGTGTCCGTGCATATTTTTCCCCTAAGGAGCCCAGCTGTTAAACATTCACCAGTACACCTCTGCTATATAAACTACTCTATAAACATGGCTTCAGCTCAGCAAGAGCATAGTGAAAGACTGAGATTGAAATCATCATCCTGGAAGTCTAGTGAATGAAAACTAATAACAACATTAATAATAATTAGTAACTGACATTTAGATAGCACTTAAACATTCACAAAGTCCCTTGCTCCTTTCCCACAGTCACTAGTCAACACCAGTGGAATAGCCAGGTGCACATGGTGGTCAAAGGACAGGAGCTTCCTGATTTCTGCCATGACCTTAGAGTCTGCAAGGTTGTGTACAGACAAGGCTTGGCAATTATGTGCTAGAATCCAGAGAGAGGTAGGGCTTGTTTTATAGTTCCTCAGTTGCCCAGAGATGTTTCTGAGAGCAGAAGCATTCAGACTATCTCACCAGAGTTTGAGTATTATAATTCAGTTTTTTCTTGAGTCTGTTGAACCAAGTCTAAGGGGACCACCACTGTTCCCAACTTACAGAGCTGGGAGACCAAACTCTGGCATACAGAGTCAAAAGCAATCATAATATCTTTCCAAACCACCTTTTTTGTCAAGTTCTCAGACACAGACTTACAGTGGTAGGTGAAATTTCAGAACAATTGTCATATCAGAAATACAGTCTAGGTTGTATCTGAATCACCTTATCATCACAGACTTAACTAGATGGAAAAAACTGAATCTTTATCACTGGGTAGGAGTAAGAGAGATACCAGACCAGTCAGAGAACATGAAGTTCCTCAAGGGAAGAAAGGACACACAGCAAGCTGCTTCTCTAGCTGCTTTTCTAGAACCCTAGAGGAAACCTTCAGAGTTACATCTGAGAAAGGGAAGCCCCAGAGATTTAACTGAGTCTGAACATCACCTCTCAAATGCTCCCAAAGGCAGCAGGTAGTAGTAACCAGTCTAATATTTTCACCAATAGTAAAAAATCTTTTCTTTCCCTTAAATCCTCAAGCTAAGCCAACTATGTATGGGCACAATTGTACATAATCCAATACAACTTCCTTATGAGAATCAATTGATAATGGCATCAACCAATTCAATTCAACAAAAAGACACTCTACTAGATGCAAAGGAAGATACAAAGAGAAGACAAAATATCCTACCCCAAAAGGAGAGACCATGGTATAAATTGACTCAGACAGAAATAAAGGAGATTTTATCAAACATGGAAAAAACAAAGCTAATGCAGCGCAGAACATAGGCATAGCTGATGGTTTGTGCAAGATTATGATAGCATGGCATGAAATCTATCACGGAAAGAATATTAGCTATCTATAGAAATCTTGCATTAAAGTACTAGGATTCAGGGTGCTGTAGATATTCTCAGATTTAGTAAGATTTCTATGGAAAAATTGAGCAGTGTGTTCAAAGGATGGTTTAAAACACCAAAGGTCAGTTTTATGGTTTGGATCAGGTTCCAGGGAGAGGGAAACTGGCAGCAAGCAAACAATCCAATGTGGCATGCAGAGAAAACAGTCAAATTCAGCCACACTGAATGGCAGGGAATGAAACTTGTTCTAATGGTTGACATTTGTGCCTTTGTTCAGAATGTCCTATCCTCCACCCCCAAACCCCTGCCTTGAAAGACATTCTCCTCCTCTCAGCCTATCTCAGTTCGTCTTCTCTCAAATTGTAGTTCAAATCACATTACATCCATGAAATTATCCCCTTCCTATTCTCATCAAACAAGGGCTTTTCTCTTCCTCTGAACTACTTTTTTTCCTTGTCTCATTTAACATTTAGTTACTTAAGAAAGGTAGCATGAGATGGTGGTTAGGGTGCTGGCCTTGAAATCAGGAAGACCTTATTATGATGCCAGCTACTAAGCACTCTACAAAGATCATATCATTTAAGCTTCACAAAAACTCTTTAAGGTAGGTGCTATTATAATCTCCATTTTAACACTGAGAAAATTGAGGCAAATAGAGGTTAAGTGACACCTAGAATAACAAAGCTACTTAGATTCTGAGGCTGAATTTGAATTCAGGTCTTCTTGACTCTAGGTCCAGCATTCTTATCAATTGTGCCACCATGGGGGAGGGAGGATATTGAGGCTCTGGGCTATGAAGGACTTCAAATGCAAAACAGAGGGTTGTGTATTTGATCCTGGAGGTGATGCAGAGTCACTGGAGTTTAATGAATAGGATGGTAACATGGATGGACCTGCAATTTAAATAGCTAAATAAAGGCAGACCAACTCATCAACAGGCTCCTGGGATAGAGCCAGTCTGGGATGATGAAGGCCTGAACTGGAGTAGTAGCAGATGAGAGAAGAGAGAAAGGGGTAAATCTGAGAGATGCTGCAAAGGTGAAATCTGCAGACCTCAGCAACAGATGGAATGTGGGGGTCAAGAGATAGAAAGTAATAGAGGATGACACCTAGGTTGCTGAGCCTGAGGAACTAGGAAGATGGTATGGAGCTGAATATTGAAGGAAACTAATGACCTAATGTTTTGTCTCCCCTGCTACTAGACTGCAAACTTTGTGAGGGCAGGGACCAGTCTTAATGTTCTTTATATCTCCATCAACACCCAATACCAGACCTTATACCTAGTAAGCATTCAATAAATGTGTATTAAGTAGAGCTGAAATGAACTAAATTGAAATTTGAACTCTTATGTGTCATCCAATCTAACTGAATCCAATTCATATCTAGTAAAATGCCTGCACCAACTTACAGTCACTACTTAAGAAGCTTATAATCTAGCTGAGTAGCCAACACACATATGAAACAAAAAGAGGATGATAAAAGAGAATGTAATAAAATACCAATTCTTGATGTGAAATATGAAATTTAGAAGGTTTGGCAAGAATAAGATCAATATGAACTAAAATACTCATAAAAGGCTTCCTGAAAGAAGTAGAAATCATGCAGTCCTTAAAGAATGAAGAATACCAATAGTAGATAAAGGAGTGTAGGAGGGTAGAAAAGACATTCTTCTTGAGAGAAACAATACCAGCATGGGCTCAAATATAGCTATATGAATCAACATGCTAAAAAAGAGATTTTTCTTCAAGTGTAGGTTGGATGAAATGACCTTGAGGGTTTTCTTTCCAGGCCCAAGATTCAAAGAATTTCTTCGATCACCTCTTGTTCATTCTATTTTAATAGGGAAAAAATCCATGGTAAGGATGAGAATGCTAGGTTCTAGTCAGTTCCTGATAATCCTCACTTCCTTAATGCATTAACTATGATTTCCTGAAACCTGACATTTCTATTATTGCTTCTCTGAAAGGAGTTTCTAACAGAGAACTGCTGAGTACTCTAAAGTTAATCAGACTTTTTTTTAAACCATTAACTTTCATCTTAGAATCAATACTGTATATTGCTTCCAAGGCAGAAGAGTAGTAATGGTTAGATAATGGATGTTAAGTGACTTACCCAGGATCACATAGCTAGCAAGTATCTGAGGTCAGATTTGAACCCAGAATAACATGTCTCTGGGCCTGGCTCTCAATCCACTGAGCTATGTAGTTGTCCCCCAAGTTCATTCATTTTTACAAAAATACCTGAAGCATGTTGACCAGCAGGCTGAATTATTTTTTAAAACAACTAACATTAGATCTTGCCTGTGTGAGATTTAAAATAGTGAAGCCCATAAACTGTAGTGAGTTAAAATGGTGGAAGATATAAATTGTGATAGATACAAGGGAGGGTGAGTAAATTTGACCACAGAAAATATGTTTCACTACAGTGTCTTGGTTTTTAAATCAAATATAAGGTGGTCGCCAGGGAAATATTCCCAATTATTCAAATACCCAAGTCAATTGGGTTTTATAGAGATTTTAATTAACAATACAATGAGTAATCAAAGAAAGAGAGATAGAGTAAGAAAGGAATAAGTATGAAGGGCCTCAAGCCAATATGGCCTAGACCTGAGTCTTAAGAGAGAAATCAGTCAGTTTTTTAACACTCACCACAAGGTCTGACTAAACAAGGATTCTAGTAACACCAGGCCAGTTCCATCTCAGCTGACTTCACCAGAGAGCCTTCCAGCCAGAGACTGTTCCAATGGGCCTCTCTCCAGAACCTCCAGAGGGACAGAGTCCCCTTAGAGGAGCTCCAGGGAGACCTCCTTAGAGATTGTCCTCCAAGAGCTTCCCTTCTCCAGAGCCTCTCTCAAGAGATTCTTCCCAAGAAGTCCTCATCAGAGATCCTCCAAAAGGAATTCTCCAAAAGGAATATATCTCCTCAAGAGATTCTGCTTTTTCTTATATAGCGGTTTTTCTCCCATGTTGCCTCCCCTAAGTCCCTACATCTTTTAGGTACCTAGCATCTCATTGTATCAATTCTAAAAACAGGCCTGGCTCAAAGAACTCATTGCCCCATCATAAGCATGGGTCCAAGTACTTTCATTGTTTAGCAATGAGTTTTATCCCCTAAAGCAGTCTTAAGTACAGGTGGAATAGAGGTCCTCCCATTTCTGATCCTGGTGAGTTCTCACATCAAAATGGGGAATGTTTCTCAGTAGGGAATTTGTTCCAATTAAGAATTCCCCGATGGGAAAATTTTTAACATTCACAAGTCTGAGAGATTTCAAGATTTACACCTGACAAAATAAAGCAATAGTGTACACTTGATAGGAACTTGAAAAGATCTTAGAGGTCATCTAAACTCAGGGTAGGATCCATCCTTAAGGTCCATGAACTTAAACAGGAAAAAAAAGTGCATCCTTGTTTTCACTAACCTCTGAAAGTTAGCAATTCCTTCAATTATGATTTTTTTAAAGAGTAATTCTAAGGAATCTAGAGGCTTTGTCCATGACACACACAAAAAGATTAAAAATATTTATCTAATTTTACAGAGAAGGGATTTGAGGCTTCTAAAGGTTAAAACTTTAACAATTTTTAAGTCAAAAGAAAAGAAAAAGACTGAAAAATGATCTAACAACAAGAAAGAAACTCAACATAGAATGTTATTTTGGTGACAGGGAAGACTAAAACTTAAAGTAGGAAGAAGACAACAAAGACAATGCTGCTACATCCAGATCCTCTTCTAAGAAAAATATGAATTAGTCTCAAGTCCTAAAGGAAGCTCAAAAAGGATTTTAAAAATCAAATAAGAGAGAAAGAAGAAAAATTGGAAAAAAATGAGAATGACATAGAAAAATCATTTAAAAAATAAAAAAAATTAAAAACAGTCAATACCTCAGTAAAGAAGGCACAAAAAATACTCAAGAAAATAATATCTTAAAATTCAGAATAGGTCAATTGATTAAAAGAGGCAGAAAAATCCACTGATGAGAAAAATGCCTTACAAAGTAGAATTGGCCAAATGGAAAATATATATACAAAAATTCATAAAAGAACTCTTTTAAAGATAGAATTGGCCAAATGGTAAAAAGGTAAAGCTCACTGAAGGAAATTATTCCTTAAAAATTAGAATTGACCAAGTAGAAGCTAATAACTTCATGACATATCACAAAACAAAGTCAAAAGAATGGAAAAAAATTGAAGAAAATGTGAAATATCTTATCGGAAAAAACAATTGACCTTCAAAATAAATATTGGAGAGACTGGACTACCTTAAAGCCATGATAAAAAAAAAAAGCTTAGACATTATCTTTCAAGAAATTATCAAGGAAAATTGCCTTGATATTCTAGAAGCACAGGATAAATAGAAAAGGTTTTTAAAAAAAATCCACTGCTCAACTCCTGAAAGAGATCTCAAAAGGACAATTCTCAGAAATATTATATCCAAGTCTCACAATTTCCAAGTCAAGGAAAAAATGTTGAAATTTTCAAAAATAAATATTTTAAAATAGCACAAGATTTAGCAGCTTCTACATTAAAAGGAAAACTGAGCATAATTCTTCAGGAGGAAAAAAAATGGGTGTTCAATAAAATAGAGAACTTTCAAATATTCCTGATGAAAAGACCAGAATTGAATGGAAAATCTGACTTTCAAATTTAAGATTCAAGAGAAGCATAAAAAGGTAAACAGGAAAGAGAAATTAAAACACATTTAATAAATTTAAACTCTACAATTTGTAAAGGTAAAAAAAATTAATGGTTGGTCAATAATTTTATGAAATTATATGGTCACCAATATTTATTATATCTCGAGTCAGAAATTTATTTACATAGAGAGGAAACAATAAAGAAGAGAAATATGAGGAGGATAGAGAAGTTATCTATCCTATCAACCTAAATGTTTTGCTCTGGGTCTGCTTGTTCCAGGCAGAGATTAATTAACTCTCAATTATGAAGGCTGATAGTGAGTAACCATGCTTGGCCTCCTCCAAGATAGAAGCTAGTCTCTTAAGAAACTAGGAAAGGAGTCAGCCTTTCACTTACCAATGAAGTAGTCCAGGAGTCAGAATCCAAGTTGAAGCCAAGCTCCAAGACCATGATCTAAGCCACAGTCTCCAGCAAAGCTCCTTCAAAGACTATCTCCAGGAGATACTCTCCTCAGACTATCTTCTCAAAGACCATCTGCCTCAAGCCAAAGGATTTCATGACTTTTATGGTGGCTCCTTGTCCTTTCCTCTCTTCACAGGGGCCAATCATAGTTTCCAAATTGTCTATCATTGCCCAGGAGGCAGTGTCTGTGGGATCGACTTCTCACTTTCTGAAGCTTAAGTTCTCATCTAAGGGTATGAATTTTCTAAAATTCACTTTCTGGAGAGGTGAATACTCATCCTGGCTGATTGAGTTTTTGAGAGTGTGAATTCACTAAGTGGTTTGTAGCTCCTCTACCTAGTTTAAGCTTCTGTTGATTCAGTCAAAAGATAGACAAAGGAGAGTTTATCCTGTCTTCACAATCTGTTGAGGTACTATAAGGGGCAAAAGTGTAAGGGGTTGAACTAGATTATTTAAGAGTATGGTCACTAGGAATTTTATCAATTCCAAATGATTTTTTAGCAATTTATGGTAATTTATTTACAAAAGGAGAAAGAAAGTAAGAAAATCAGAGAGAAGATAAGGTAAGATATCTAACCTAACACACTAAGTATTTTGCTCTGATCCCTGGCTCAACCCAGGCAGGGATAATTAGTCCTCAGCTGGAGAGGCCTCAGCCTTGAACCCAGGATCCAAGGATGAATAAAGCAAGGGCTTCAGTCACAAAGCCTCTCTCAAGAGGGGAGGCCTCTCCTGAGGATAGTCCCCTCAGAAAATCCAGGAAAAGAGTCAGCCTTTTTCACTCATCCATGTGGTAGTTCAAAAAGAGAGATTTAAGAATAGTCTCACCAACTCCAAGGTCTCAGATCCAATAAGCAGATTCTTCACTAGTCTCTAACTCAAACTCAGAACCACTAAGAATGAAGACCTCCTCACAGGAAGTTGTAACTTCTTTTAAAAACCCTTCTTTGCATCACTTCCTGTGCCATCCTCTACTTTTATATGGACAAATGATAGTCTATAGTTTTGCTTAGGACTGCCCAGGAGGTAGTCAGTGATTTCTGATTCATCACCCACATTTGCACACCTGGGTCACAGACCTCCCCCACTCAAGTGGTATATAAGGTATATAAGGGTATATAAGGCTTCTGGTGATTAAATCTAAAAATGGGCAGGGGAGAGTTAATCCCATCTTCACAGTACTTAAGTTAGTGTTAACTTAGGATAGGCAACAGAGTAAAGAATTCTCTTTCATAAACTCTATATGAGTAGGTGATTCTGCTAACTCCTAAGAACTTTATCATTATTAGAACTGTTGGAAATAGTATACAGAGACAGAGGGCAGTGAAAATGATGGGATGATGTCTAAAAAAAATGTAAGGGGTGAGAAGGAAGGGAGAAATAGAATGGAGTACATTATTTCACATAAAAGAAGCATGAAAGAGCTTTTACAGTGGAAGAGAAGATAAGGGAAGTGAGGAGAGGAACACTTGAACTTTATTCTCATTGGAATTGACTCATAGAGAAAAGGACCTACACAATCAATTGGGTATAGAAATCTATCTAACCCTACAGGAAAGCAGGAGGGAAAAGGGATAAGAGAAAGCAAAGAAACTGATAGAAAGGAGGGCAAATTGGAGGGTGTGGTAGTCAGAAGCTAAACACTTTTGAGTATAGACAGAATGAAAGGAGAGAGAAGAGGATAAATGGGTAGGGAATAGTATAAAGAGTATATATATATACATACAGTAATCATAATGGAAAAAAATTTTACCACAAGTCTAACAAAGGCCTCATTTCTCAAATGAATAGAGAAATTAATTGAATATATAAAAATACAAATCATTCTCCAACTGATAAATGGTCAAAGAATAGGAAGAGGTAGTTCTCAGAGTAATTAAAACTCTCTGTAAACATTCAAAAAAAGCTCTAAATCACTATTAGAGAAACACTAATTAAAATAATTCTGAGGTACCACCCTACATCTATCAGACTGGGTATTATGACAGAAAAGGAAAAAGATAAAACTTATAGGGAATGTGGAAAAATTGAGACACTAAAAATGTCTTGTTGGGGGGAGTTGTGAACTGATTCAATTGTTCTAGAAAGTAATTTGGACCTATGTCCAAAGAACTACAAAACAATATATACCCTTTGACCCAGTAATACCATTACTAGGTTTGTATTCCAAAGAGATAATAAAACAAAAAAGAGAAGGATTGGAAATTAAGAGAATATCCATCAATTGAAGAATAAATAGATTACAAAACATGATTGTAATGGAATTATAATCATGCAGTAAGAAATGATGAGCAAGAGGAACTCAGAAAAATCTGGAAAGACTTACATGAACTGAAGCAGAGTGAAATAAGCAAAAGTAGGAGAACACTGTGCACAGTGACAACAATAATTGTATGATTAACAACTATGAATAGCAGCTATCCTCAGCAATGTAATGGTCTAAAACAATCCCAAAGGACTCATAAAAAGGGCCAACTGCTTCCATAGAAAATGCTGATGGAGTCTGAATCCAAACCAAGGCAAATCTTTTCCATTTTCTTTTAATTGCTTTTGTTTGAGTTTACTTAATAAGGAAAAATATTTTACATGATTATACATGTAAAATCAATATCAGATTCTTATTGATGAATGGGGAGGAAGAGAGGAAGAGAATTTGGGACTCAAAATTCTTTTCAAAATGTTGGAAAGTGTTTTTACATGTAACTGGGAAAAAATTAAATTAAATTTATTTAAAAAGAGATGAAATGATTTGGCTAAGGCCACGTAGCAAGTTAAATATTAGAGTTAGGAGTCAGACTCAGGTTTAATTACATTTCCTCTCTTCCATGCTATCTCACCTTGACACCTATGACTAGTATTGGAAAGAGGTTTGCTCTGATCCATGTACGATTTATAATCCAATTATCTTTTGACCAGTGACATCCACTTTTGCCATATCCAAATTTAATATCCAAATTATCCAAATATCCAAAATTAAGACTACAGTCTGGGTTATTGATGAAAGGGGGTAGTTCAAAAGTTGAATTCATTAGCTTAGCTTCATGAATCCTATACTCTAACCAACAAGCTGTTCTGTTAATATTTTATCTGACAGAAAAAAGGGGGGTCATTTAAGTGCGATATTCATGTTATTCCTTAGTTTCATGTTAAATTTTTTATCTGTTCAGATTGCTCACTCAGAGGCCACACCTAATTTCATTCAGGTCCTGAATCTATTCCCTATATAAATTTACAGAAGATGTGTTCCATTTCCTTAATCTATAATATAATAACAACACATTCAAGTTTATTAATTTACAGTATGGCAATTCATCGTGGAATGGAGCATTTTCAGTAGAGCTGTTATTATCATTAGCATTACTGTCATGCAAGTTTCCAGAAAAAAATAGGGCACACTATGGATACCTAATGAACCAGATTCTTCCAATACATGTTATTCCCTATGGCCAGAGGCCCAGAGATTGCTCTACTGAAGAAACAAATTCTTATAGTAACTTTCACTTCTTACTTCAAAAATCTATGATTTCACAGACAGTCCCTTAACTGACAAAGATGGAAAAATCTCATATATTACCTGATTGTATATAGGGAACATATGACTGACAAACATGTAGAGTTAGAATAACTCACACCAGTACTACTACATAATCACTGATATCCTCTAGTAGTGCCATTATACTGCTCTCTGCCAGGTGCTGGCTCAAGTGCCAATATGATCTATCTGCTGGCTGTCAATTGCAATATAGCTTCCTTGCTGAATTGCTGTTCTATGCTACTATATATAGATGTTTGGCTGTATTGTGACTTGTTTCCTGTTGATTATATGGTTTGTCAGCTATTAGGTATTGCTAGGGTTGCTATCTTTCACTCTTGTGATGTAGACCCCAGTCGGCTGCATCCAGGCAGCTAGCTAAAGAATCTCTTAGACAATTTAGTCTATCTTTCTTAACTCCTTTTCCCAGGGTCCCTCACACTAAACTCTTATCTGAGTTATGCAAAAATTCCTTTTAACTCCAGTCATACTCTGGAGTTGAAAGGCTATATTCCTTCAAATTATCCCAAGGACTCTGCTTTGCAAAATTGCAAAATCACCAAATAGAGTAGCGATAAAAAAAATTCCTTTCACTCCTCATAAGCCCTTGTTTGCTATGTAAAGCAACACTAGAAAAAATTGAAAAAGGTCATGAAAAAGGTGCTGTAAGAGCTAGAAATCTTAGGACTACTACTTCCTATAAGTCACTAAAATTTTAGTTCTAAAAATAAAATATTTTATGTTTTCAAAGCACTTTAAATATATTTTCATTTGGTCCCCACGACACCACTATTAAGTAGCTAAATAGTATCATTCTTATTTTAAAGATGAAGAAACTGATATCCAGAGGTTGAGATATTTACCAAGGGTCACAGAGCTAATAAATGTTGAAGCTAAGACTTGTATTTTACTTGCCTCATAGACTTACAGAAAGTTAAAAAGTTCAGAAGGACCATTGAGATATTCAGATCAATACCTTCATAAAACTAATCAGCAAATAATGTTTGTAAAAACAAAGTAACTAGCCCAAGGTCACACAGAAAGTTAGTTTCAAGGCCAGGACTAGAATTCAGATCTTGTGACTAAAAGTCCAATGTCTGTCACTGCCCCTCTAATGGCCAAGTTTGGTTGCTTGTGTGATAGGTGATGCTAGAATGCAGGTCAGCATAGTGGCTGTTGTGGATCCTATTAACCAGGTTCTAGGATTGAGTCTTAGGTCTTATAGTACTTTATTGCTTTCATAAGATTACAAGTACTACTTGAACCAGGCCAGGATAGCTTTATCCTTGATCCCGGGGTTTTTTTCTTTCCTCGTTTTTAAATTTTCGCTGATATTTTTTTCCAGCTATAAAATAGTGGCTTATTTTGTCTTCCTTAAAAATGCCTGAGACACAAAATAAGATATGTACCAAAAAAAATTTTTTAAGATAAAATATCTCAAAAAATAAAGCCTTTTGTGGCACTACTGGTTAAAATAATTCACTGTCACCTGATACTTGTTCTATTTGAACACCTAAAAAGGTCCAGATCTTCTGATCAACAAGAACAAGACTTGGACTTTCTTTGGCCAGTCAGCTTAAAGGATGTTCTGGCAAGGTTTATCTCCTTGGAGAAACTCCTCTCCCTCTGATTGGCTGACACCTGACTCTAGAATGCTGGAACTTCAGACCCACAATTCAAAAGTCACTCTCAAGGCTGTAAACTAACTTCCATTTCTCATGATTAATGATTAGTATTTATGGAATGAATCAGTATGGCAGAAGAAGGGACTCAAGCCTCACCTCAACAAGCATATGTTCTTGGTGCCATATGATTTATAGCCTTCATTACCATGGGGGTAGTGGTAGGGATAATGCTGGGCTGGGAGGGAAATTCCTTCTCCCTTCCACTCTTAATAACCTTTAACTTCTAAATCAATTCAACAAGATTCCTTTGACTTTCTTAACATTTGAGCATGCTTGGTTTCTTAGGTTCAGAGCTCTGCCATAATCAATCATTAATTATATCACATTACCCAATTCTAGTACCTATTCTCTACTATACTTGGTCTTGAAGAATGTTTACTTACAAAGAGAGAAGATAAACACATTCAGAAATAATATCATGATAAACTAACTGATCACTGTTTCTTAAATGTCTAGCTCCTTGCCAACCAAGGAAGACATGAAAAAAATCATGTAGTTTTCACTTCAAAAGTAAAAAAAATAATAGATCTGTTATGGAAGCAACATCATGTGGTAGACCAAATGTTGGGCTTGGAGTCATGAAGTCATTAATTCTATCTCCAAAACATCTTTTCATACCCAAATCTTTCTCTCCATTTGAATAACATCCAAGCTAGTTTGGTCTCTCTTCATCTCTCACTGGAACTATTATAGCCTGATACCATTCTTTCTTCTCACTAATTTACCATCTGCACATCTGCTAAAAGCATCTTCCTAAAGTAAAACTTTGGCCATGTCATTATCCCACTCAAAAAACTTCAGTGGCTCTCTATTGCCTTTAGGATAAATCATAAAATCCTCACTTCAGTATTTAAAAGCTTTCATAATCTTGCTCCAGCCTACCCTTCTTTTAGTGACCTACTTACTGTTACTTTAACTCAACAATCCATCTTCCATCTGTGTGCCTTTGCATGGTTGTCTCATGCTGAGAATGTACTTCCTTCTCATTCCTGTCTCTTAGAATCCCTAACTTACTACAGTTCATGTGTCATCTCCTTTAGTTAGCTCTGCTAATCCCCTTAGTTGTTACTACTCTCTACAAAAATATCACAGTATGCATTTAACCATTTACATATTGTATATCACAGAAGAATGTAAGTTCCAGGAGGGCAGGAACAATTTTTCATTTTTTTCTTTGCATCACTAGCCTCTATCACACTGTTTTACACATAGTAGTATAAAAACCATCTATATATTTCACATCACTTCCTCTCTCTGGTTTCTTTGGCGGTGGAAAGGTGGCTGGTGGAGCATGCTGAGCATTTCAGCATTATGGATGGCGGCTGCTATTGTCCAGGTTTAGTGGTGTTTTCCTTGATACCATACTGGAGGAAGCTGAGTAGCCTAGTTTAGGTGAGGCATCTTTACTGAGCCCTCTCAGAGTTTAGGCTGATTCTTTCTCCTTTACCTTCCAAACACTATCCTCTTAAAAAGTCACTAATCTTCTTCAGAGACCTCGTGGCAGAGGACTTTGAAATCCCCCTGGCACAGGCCAGGCGGGAGAAATCCTACACCTTTTCCCTCTCCCTTCTCCTTAATTCCTTCCCTCTATATTAATTAAACCACAATAAATTTGCAAACTGACCTGGGTATTTTATTTGGGATATTCCCTGGCAACCAAAATTAATTTAGATTAGGTCACAACCCTAAAATTATCCTTACAGTAGATAAATAATACAATAAATGCTTATGATATTGTATTGGAAGGCTTAAATTCAAATGCCTCTAATACTAACTGAATGACCTTAGGCAAATCACTTAAACTCTGTAAGTTTAAAGTAAGACTTTCCTAGTAAGTCACAAATAAATTGAGATTTGTGTTGTTAGATGCAATTCCTATAAATGGGGTTCCCTGAGCTAAAGAGGTCTCAAATCACTAATGTGTTTGAATACTGATAGGATACTGTCCTATACCAGATTTGACTGATATCTAAATTCCCTAAGAAAAATAGTTAGACTTACATGATCCTCTTACTCTGAATACTATTTATTTCCCCTAGAATGTATCTTCAATCCCAGAGTGTCCTGGTGCTATTTCAGGATTCACCAGACCTAAGTTCAGTCACCTACTCTACAATTCCAGGTTCAGTTTTAACCAATTAGTAATTCAGTCATTCAGCTATTCTGCAATTCCAGGCTCACTCTCAGACAAACAGAAGCTTTATTGTCCAAAGTAAGGTGCTGAATATTCCACCCACATTCCTACCTAATCTTTGTCTATCTGACCTCTCCCATGTAGGGAAAGATATGAAAACAAAACAAGTAAAGCTCTTTTTGTGCATCAAGGTATAACCTCAAATGTAACTATCAATTCAAATTTAGTTCACTTAAATAAACATTCATTAAGTGTTATGTTCAATGCACTGTTTTAGGTGCTAAAGGAAATTCAAAGTTCAGATAAGACAATGTCAAGGTCTCTATTCTCACAGAGCTTTTAGTGTAGGCAAGGAAAAAAAAACACAAATCTAACATATGAGAACTCAATTTGACATGTAATTGATTCCTAAAGTTCAAAAATATAATCACTTTCATTGACATCTAACTTTTCATCTTTGACTCATTTTCTATATCCCTGAAAGATATAAAATTAGCCCAATAATATCTTTCCTTTTACTCTTTTTTATTAGAATTTTTCTGATTTGTTCTTTTGGATTTATGATTTTTAATTGGGGGGAAGGGGACAGAAGGTGGTGTTGTCTTAATGGAAAAGAGAAGAGTTGAAACAAGAGGAGAAAATAGTAAGACCCTACCAGCAGAACTGTCCCTGGTGGTGAGGACATAGCCTGTTTAGGGGGAAAAAAAAACGCTATCTGCTTAATACTCCCCTCTTTCCTAATATATTCATATAAGTATTAAGCATGTTTTCTCAAAGAAGAGTAATTAAGTTTATTCTGCTTGGATCCAGAGGGCAAAACAAGGATTAATGAATGAGTGGTTTTTAGGAAGGCAGCTTTCATCTCAAAACAAGAAACTTCCTGTCAATCAGAAGTGAGTAGCAAGAGATAACTCTAAAAGGGAGTAAACTCTCCATCCCAAGAGGAGGCTAGATGACCCTGTCTTCAACCCCACTTTCCTCCTGCCCTCTTCCTCTCCACCCCCTCAGTGAGACATGTTGTAGAAACCATTTTTGCACCAGAGAGAAAGGGTAGCAGTTCAGACAAAGTCAAAGAGAGAAGAGGATGAAGAAGAAAACAAGAAATAAAGGCAGATGAAAACAAAGAGACAAAAAAAATCGTGGCAGAGTCAAGAAAGAATAGGAGAAAACATGAGCTTCTCAAAATATAGAGCTGGTCTTCAGATAACAGAAACATATTTAAGCCCATAGTCAAAGCCTTTCCATCTGAAGAGAACCTGACAGAATTAGAATTTTGCTGATACAGCTATTGAAGAACCCAGTGTCACCTCTATGCCAGCAATTCTTAAAACAATGGCACTTTAGGCTAACTTCTTTATTTAATAGTTGAAACATTATTAAATAAAATCATCAAGCATTTATTTAGCACCTACTATGTGCTAGGCATAATGCTAAAAGAAAAAAATTTAAAAAGAAAGGAAAAAATAGCCCCTGTTTTCGGGGAGCTCACAGTCCAATGGAAGAGACAACATACAAACAACTACATATAAACTAAATATAGACAGGATAAATTGGAGATAATGTCAGAAGGAAGGCATTAAAATCAAGGAAAATTGGGTAAGGTATCTTTTAGAAGACAGGACTTTATCTGAAACTTATAGGAAGGCAGGATGAAGAAATAAGGAGAGACATACAGAGAGAGAATCCAGGATGACACCTGGGTTGTGTGACTGACTGAGAAAAGATGGTCATGCCCTCAATAGTTTTAGGGAAATTAGAAGGTAGTAAAAGTTTAGGAGAAGATATTGGGCTCAGTTTTGGACACCCTGATTTTAAGATCTCTACAACATATCCAATTCAAGATATCTAATAGCCAGTTGGAAATTCAAGACAGGGTGAGGAAATAGATGAGGGCTATGTATAGCCAGTCATCTGTATAGAGCATAATTGAATATATAGAAGCTGATGAAATCACCGAGTAAAAGAATATAGAGGAAAAAGAGAAGACTCAGTTAGCAATTGTGACCTAGATGAAGATCCAAGAAAGGAGTTTGAGGTGGAATTGTCAGGTAGGAAGAGAACCAAGAGAGAGTCGGTTCACAAAAACCTAGAAAATAGAAAATCACAGAGAAGAGAGTGATAGTGACAAAGTCTGCAGAGAGATCAATAAGGATGAGAACTGAGAAAAGCAGAAAGCACTTTAGGTTAAATGATAGCAAGTTCAGGAAAATTAAAGAGGAGAAGCATTTATTATAGGCAACCTTCTTGAGAAAGAATTAAGGCATGAAAAAAAGGGAAGGGATATTGGATAATAGCTATTGGGGATAGACAGATCCAGGGAGGGTTTTTTTAAGGATTTAGGAGACAAACATATGCACCTTTATAGGTAGGAAAGCAGCCAGTCATTAGGGAGAGACTGTAGTGAGAAAGTGAAGAAAATTATAAAGTCAATCTGCTGGAGGAGATAGAACAAAATGGGATTACTTCAGTATTTAAAAAGATTACCTTGGCTACTTTTTCTTTCAAGATACAGTAAGGGTGATGGAAGTGAAAGGCATCTGAGAGATGTGAGCAGAGAAAAAAAATGGGAACTTTCAGTGAAAAGTCCCAATTTTTTGTGAAATATGAGCCATGTTTCCAGTTGAGAGAGTCAGGGAGAGAGATAGAAGATGTGAGGAAAGATGAAAAGACTTGGGAAAGCTGTTGTGTGAAGATTGTGAACCAATTATGCAAGAATTAAAGATTGCATTGCTGCTGTGAGAGCCCAGTTGAGATTGTGTAACATAAATGAGGTTATGTAGCATAAATCATAAATCATAATGTAACATAACAAAAGTGGATCTGGTTGGCACAGGGGTATGATTTTCTCTGGCTTCTTTCAGCAGCATATGAGTAGGAATGATCACAGAGGATAAGTGAGAGAAACACAAGGCTTGTTAGGAAAAGATCAGTGAAACTTTAAGGGATCAAGGGACTTGAGAAAAGACAAAGAAGAGTTGAATTGGTTCACCAAGAAGTCAAGGTGAAGTTTGGAAGATGGTGTAGTCAACGCAAGGATGATGGCCTGTAAAAGAACTGAGAGTCAGAGGATTAGAGATAATTTTGAGGATAAAGAATAAAGTTAAGAGTTTGGAGAAAAAGGAAGAAGTGGAATTACAACAGATTGTTTTCATCTTATTCTTCTCATATTTTTCCAGTGGGGATCAGACAGAAATGGTCCTGGCATGTCATGCTCCTGTTATTATTCTTTAATATTTAATATCCTATGGATGGCTGTGTGGGTAGATAAAATATTTTCCATGGTTGAATAAAAGTATTGGGATATAAGCTCATCCTTTGTAGGTTCACAAACAATATTCTCAGTGGCATCCAGGAGCAGCCAGGAAAACAGAAGCCTGATTTTGATCTCCTTTGCTAAATCTCTAGTTTGAAATCTTTTTATTCAGAACTGATCTAGTTGACACTGTTGAAAGTTCATTAGGATAGAGACAGCTAGGTGGCTCAGTAGATAGAGAGCCAGTCCTGGATACAGGAAGTTCTGGGTTCAAATTTCACCTCAGGCACTTCCTGGTTATGTGACCCTAGGCAGATTACTTAACCCCAGTTGCCTAGTCTTTATTGCTCTTTTGCCTTAGAACCAGTACTTGAATTGATTCTACAACCAAAGATAAGGGTTTAAAAAAAAAAAGATTAGGGCTGCCTTGTTCCACAAAACTAAGGAGGGATAAATGTAATGAATTAAAAGTGTTTTGTAAACTTTGAATCTGTATAAATTTTCAATTATTATTATTTGCATTATATTGAAACCAGTGTTCATTTCTAATCCAAGAAATGATTTTTGTAAACTTAGATACCACGTAAGTGGTACAAACCAGAAAACATCCAATATACTTTGCCCATATAAATAAGGGTAATTTCCATGGTAGGGGTTTGTTTTATTTTGTTTCAAGAAGTCTTAAGTTCTTTGTCTTCTTTCAATTAGGGTGAGAGAGCCAATAATTCAAACTTTTTCCATATCCATATCAAATGAAATAATATATATATATACTTATATATATAAAGCACTTTGCAAACCTTAAGGTGCCCTACAAATTCAAATTATAGTTATTATTTTAAATTATTGCTTTTATTTACCTGAATTTGAAATTTGTTTATAAGTGGATTATTTATTCACAAATTATATTTTTGTATTGACTACTTACAAACATGAAGATAATTTGATTGTGTTGAGAAGACTGGTTACCAAATAAAGCCCTAACTCCAATTCAACCCAGTGAGAATATATAAAAAACCTACTATGTGCAAGATGCTGTGTTAGGGGACAGTGTAAAGGTTAAAAATTAAAGGTTGTACTAAATGTATAAAAATGTGGCCACTGAAAATATATTACTCAAGTCAGGATGATTTTTTATGGTAGTTTATTTACAAAAGTAGAAAGAATGAAAATAAGGAAATGAGAGAGTAGATAATTACTCTAGCCTGGTCTGAACCAGGCAGGGCTTCAGAGGCCCCAGCAAAGAGGGGCCCAGAGGCAAATTAAACAAGGGTTCTAGCCAGGAGGCCTCCTCCAAGACAAGGGGCCTCTCCAGAGGCTAGTGCCTCCAGAAAAGTCAAGAAAAGGAGTCAGCCTTTTCACTCGCCCACATGGTAGTTCAAAGCATAGAGATACAATCAATTTGTAAATGTTCAAATAGTGTGTAAGTGAGAGGACATCCACCAAAGGCTTTGCCACAAAAGGCATGTTGATTAAAGGCATGGCAGGTAGGGCATCTCCTCCTAGAACTACATAAAAGAGGACATAAGATCTCAAAGGAAAAGGTTCAGTGGTGTCTCCCAAAAGTAGAATACTCAGGATTTATTCTAATTGCTGGTGCCCATGCAATTTCTCCTAAGCGCATTGAAAACATCCCAAAATTAAGCTCTCCCACCACTAAAAAGCAATTGAGGGCGATTCTTGGAGCAACAGGATTTTGTCATCAGTGGATCCCTTGTTATGGGGAAATCATTAAGCCCCTTGTATCACTTACAAAAAACTTGGTACCTGAACCACTTAAATTAGAAACAGAACACCTAACAGCTCTTTCAAATTTAAAACAGGCTATCTTGTCTGCCCCTGCTCTAGGCATCCCAAATTATGATAAACCATTTACCCTATATATACATGAATGAAAAGGGGTAGCTTAAGCTGTTCTAACTCAACTTTTGGAACCTGTTCAACACCCAGTAGCCTATTATTCAGCCAAGCTAGATCCAGTAGCTGCTGGAGCACCACCATGCCTTAGAGGAGTAGCTGCCACGGCTTTAATAGTAACTAAATCAGCCAATCTGGTATTGGGATGCCCTCTGACAATAATGTGCCCACACGAGGTTGAGGCATTGTTATTAAGACAAGACACAAGCATTTACTGACCAAAGGATTACTAGGTAATAAATAACACTACTAAACAATGAACACATCACACTAAAATGCTGTGGAGCACTTAATCTTGCAACCTTGCTTCCCAATTTGTCAACTTTCAGAGAATCTTTACACGACTATACATCTTTAATGTCCATTGTTGAAAAACCTCGTAATGATTTACTGGACACCCCATTGGATAATTTGGATTTAATATCATTTACAGATGGTTCTTCATTTATGAGAGATGGTGTGCGCTATACAGGAGCTACAGTAGTTAATGAATTTGATACTCTGTGGTCAGCTTCCTTACCCTCAAATGTAAGCGCACAAGGTGCAGAACTCACAGCATTGAAACATGCCTGTATCATTGCAAAGGATAAAAGAGTCACAATTTACACAGACTCCCTCTATGCCTTTGACATATGTCATGCTGTTGGCATACTATGGCTCCAAAGAGAATTTTTAACTTCAGCTGGAAAATCTATAGCTAATGTAGAAATTATTAATGAAGTTCTTTCTGCTCTCCAGCTGCCCAAAGTCATAGCTGTAGTTCATTGCTCTGCACATACAGGTGGCAATGACCCTATCTCCAGGGGAGATAACCAAGCAGATATCGCAGCAAAACTAGCAGCCTTAGAAGGCCCTGAATTAATTATACCACTAACAAATACTGATGATTTGGATCTATCCCTTTCCTATAATGACAAGGAAGTGGAAAATGGAAGCAAAAATTTTAAGCAAAACAGATTAATGGAGTATGGTTGTCATCTGAAGAAAAACCCTTGCTCCCTAGAAGTTTTTATCAACAAATTTGCCAATCTATTCATAAAAATGGTCATTTTGGCACCCAGGGCATCGTGGACTATGTTAAAAGAGTATGGATAGCCCCCAATATAACTACTATAGCTTCTAAAGTATGTATAGCCTGCCCTACCTGCCAGGCCTTTAATCAACATGCCTTTTGTGGCAAAGTCTTTGGTGGACATCCTCTCGCCTACACACCATTTGAACATTTACAAATCGATTTTATCTCTATGCCAAAAGCTGGACAGTATAAATTTTGTCTGGTCATAGTCAATCAACTGACCAGGTAGACTGAAGGATTCCCTGCTGCTTTGGCCACATCTGCTTTTGTTGCCAAAATCCTTTTAAAAGAAATTATTCCCCACTTTGGCCTACCAGCATGTATTGACTTGGATAGAGGAACTCATTATACCAATTCAGTCTTATCACAAATTTATTCATGTCTGGGCATAACTCCTAAATTTCAGACACCATATCATCCCCAGAGCTCAGGCCAAGTTGAATGAATGAATGAAGAACTAAAAACTATGATTGGAAAATTGTGCATGGAGACTCATTTGAAATGGCCTGAAATTCTACCTCTGGTCCTATTTTATCTCAGAAGCAGACCCAGAGGTGATTTACACATCTCACCATTTGAGATGCTATTTGGACATCCACCTATTCAGGCACAACCATTTACCCCTGCCTATATCTCATTGTTAGGAGGGGATACAACTATTACTAGATATATCAGGCGATTACAAACAAAATTAAAAGAACTCCATGACTCTGGAGCTGCTGTTCAAGCAGGCCCCATAGACTTCTTGCTTCATGATTTAAATCCTGGAGATAGTATGTATATAAAGAATTTCAAACGTACTGTGTCAACTGAACATGCTTATGATGGATCATTCCAAGTCCTATTAACTACACCGACAGTTATTAAAATTGGGGAGAGGGACTCATGGATTCATTGTAGCCATGTAAAATGATTACCCTCTGTTGATAATGAATAATTGACTATTTAGATAGTATTTAACTATTGATTATGATAAGACTTCCCTATTGATGGATCTGTACTATTTTGTTGCACTTTATTTGTGCCATACAGTATTTTATTTTTTTCTTTCTCTCATTTTTGCATTTGAAGCAAATATAATTGTATTGAAAAGATTTTCTTTTAACTGTTTTTTATTTTTGCAGTAAGCTAAGATATCCATTTGCTTACCATATAAATGCATACCCCAAAAGCTTTAGACTATTGAAACCTGTCATTTATTGATAAATGTTATGGGACTGCAATTTATGATTGTGTCTGATTCTAGGAAATTAAAAAAAAAAGGAGCACATATTTTATCTACATAGTGCCATAGAAGCACAGATTTAACATGAAAAGTGCCAAAAGTGCACACAGGTCAAAAGGAAACCAATACATGTGGGATTGATGAACTTCTATGCCAATATGAAAGGACTTGAACCTAGTGTGAGACTCGAGGTTGAGGCACTTGACATATGTTAAGAAGCAGAACTCCTTGAACCACACTCCTTATAAAATACTTTCTATGAAAGTACCTAACAATTGGCTAGTCTGGATCCCCTATCCCTGAGAAATGATGAAATTATCAGACCAGGGGATGACACTTCCCTTTTTACACAAAAATCTTGTCCTTTTTTCTCTCTTAAGATATGGCAACTTCCTATAGTCCTGACTTATAATGGTTAAATACAACAGTACTGTAATTTTTCCCCTACAGATTTGTAGGACATAAATTTGCTTTAATTAGACCCTAATAACAAGGGCCTGTTATAAATTTATTCTTTTTAAATTAAGAAATTTTATATACATAGTTTTTGATATTTTGATTCTAAATTTTGATTTTTTTCTCTCAAAGTTTAATTTTTTCTTCCACTTATTTATTTTTTTTATGTTTTGTTTTGTTAATTGACTCATACATCACTTTGAATTGATCCAGGTGTTGATAAACACCCTCTTTGGGAGGGACTGTATTGTATTTTTATTTTAAAAATCCAAGATTAAAAATTTTATTTGAGAAGAATTTCAGGAAAAGAAGTTTGCTAACTCCTTAAATTCAGAAAATGAATTCTTTGAAAAAAGATGCTTGCAGACACCTACACTGCATCAAGAAGATCCAGAATGAACTTTTGGGTGCAATAGATTGAACAGAAGGGGATTGCACATTTATTGTAAATGTATACTTTTATGCCAAAGGGGACTGCCCCCTAATTTGGCATTTTGTCAATGCGCCTAGCAAAACATTGGTTTTGCTTTCTCACTTTTAGATCTCTAATTATTGTAATTTCCACTTAGAAAGTGAAATATTGTATACATCCATAGTTAGAAATTTTTAGGGGTATAAGATGATTATGTTAAATGATCAGTGGGGAGACTAGTCTCCCAATGATCATGGGGGGAATTGTGAAGATTGGATTTGGCTCTCCCCTGATTGTAATAATGAAGTTACTTAGCTCTTTCTTTACTGTGAAGATTAAATTGTAATCCCATGCCTATTTTTAGACTCTAATCCCTAAAGGGTAAACCCAGTATTTAAAGTAGATCTACCCTTTTTAACCATAAAAAGGTATGAACCAACCATAAAAAAGTGTAAACTAACCAAAAAAGGTATGAATACCCATTTCATATATTAAGTGGAAGCTCTGTGACCCATGTGTTAAAGAGTGGGCAGTCCTGGAGAGAAGTGTCTGTTGTGTAGTGAAATTGGGGGGGGGGGGGGAGGGTGACACAACAGAAAAAGGTCTTTAAATAATGGAAACAGAGATGATTCAGTCACTCAGAGTTGGACTGGAAGACAATCACTCGGGCTTGGAGTGAAGAGAGACACTCAGATTTGGAGTGAATACAGTCACTTGAGAAGAAACTAGAAGACAGAAACTCAGACTTGAAGTAAAGACACTTGGCTGTGGAACTGGACCCCTGGAGGAGCTCATGCAGGAGACCACAGACTGCTTTCCTTTTAGACAGACGATCACTGTGGTGAGTGTAAAGGCTGATTTAGTTCCTTATCCTTTCTGGAGGTATGAACCTCCGAGAAAAGCCCATCGTCTTGAGAACTCCTTTCCCCTGACTGGTGCCTTAGAATTTCTAACTGGTTCAGAGGAAGCCGGAGCTCTCTCTTGCTCTCTCCCCTTTTCTCTCTTCCTTAATATCTTTCCTCTATTGTAAAAATAAACTACCATAAATTCCATTTGACTTAGTAATTCATTTTGGGATTTAGAAATTAAATCCCTGGCAATCACCAATTAAATATATTCAGTCCAAACATATAAATTTAACAATTGAAACCAAATGTATCAAAATATACTTTCTTTTTTTTTTTTAAGTTCATTAACCTCAGGTTAAGAATCCCTGAACTAAAGGGTCAGGAACTACTTTCCACAAAAAAAAAAAATGTCAATGAGCTGAATTTAGAAGGAATTCTAAGGATTATAAAAGGTGAAAATGAAAGAGGGAGCCTTGGTCAATTTAAGGCCTTGTCCAATCTAATTTCAACCTGCCTTTGCAGATTTATCCTTGGCCAGAAATCTCTGTTTCAAGGAAAGCCAAATTAGATTGGTTTTAGGCCCCTCCAAACATGTTAAGATTTTTCATTTCTATACCTTTAGCACACTGTTCCCTGTGCCTAGAATGCCATGTCCTATTCACATCTGTTTGTTGATATCCTATCCTTCTACCAAGACTCAACCCTACTGCCAATTATTCTCTAATCTCCAAAAGTTAAAGTGATTTCTCCTCTATTTAATTTCATATTCTAGATGAATAAAATATTTGGCCCATGTAGCAAATGTGATAAGTCTAATTCTGGGAAATAAACTGAAATTTCAAGGGATTTCCCCTCCCCCCTTATTATCAAGTACTGATGGATCAGAAAGATCTAACCATTTTCAAGTTGCTACTGTCATATAACTGAATGTAGCCAGATGTCATGCCAACAGACTTGGATCAACTAGTAAAAATAATCGTAATAAATTCATGTCACACACAATTAAGAAAATTAGGATGTTATTTTTATAGCACTTTATATTTTTCTTGTGCACTTAAAATCTTCTAATATATATTGTTTTTGTCTGTGTTTGTGTCTCATCTCCCAAATTAGACTTAGGTTTCATAAGGATAGAAACTGAATGAATTTATTTTTATCTCCTGTAGTAACTAGCAAACCCATAGTAGAAATATAATAAATACTTGTTGACTAAATTAATGATGGTGAAATTAGTGGTTTGGAGTCACTCTGAAAAATGGTTCCAGGCCTTATTGTTAAGATAAAAAACAGTGCAGGTATTTCCCATGAAGAAACAACACGATTATGTTCTTCAATGTCTTATCCTTCTTCCCTTTAGAGCATGACATTCAGTTCTTTCTAGATGTCTGTACAATAAGAGAACTGAATGATACCTAGACCTCCAGAAGTGGAGTTTGAACACAATGAACCTCAGGGACAGTGCTTAATTCATTGATACCACCCTCATTTTAGTTTTTGTCAAATAAAGTATCACAAGGAAATTCCAGATTTTAACCATCCAATAATTCTGATAGGATACAAACAATATCAGGTATCTAGAATAAAACTAATCCCACTAAATGCATAAAAAAGTTATAGTAACCAATGATGAATCTGATTTTAGATAAAGCGCAACTCTTCTGGAACAACTAATTGTAGTCTTTTCTATTGGTAAGGAAAAAGAAAAGATGACTTCTCCAGGTCTTTTAATCCCCTAATTCCATGATAATGGTGGTGGTGTGGTGATGATGATGATGGAGGCAGAATTTGTCTAGACTTCTTTTCTTAAACCATCTTTTTTTTTTCTTTTGTGAGTGATTATCCCTATAGCTCATCCATGTGATAGTTTCTGCAGGATAGCTATTCCCACTAATTATCAGTCTCTGGAGATAAACATAACCACTCTACCAGTCGTGGCTGTTATATGTGGTGGGGCAAAAGACATAGGTAATAGAGAGAAATTGGAAGACTCTCTGAAATAAGATCATTGGGGTGCATAGACAGGTCACAGGACATCATTAGACAGATTTCTACAACAGGAAGGAATTTGGTGTACTGTATTTATACTTAAGGTATCTAAAATGAACATTTAACAATAAATGCACCATTTGATCTTTATACTCATGGGTAGAAGTTTGAGACAGTTTTTCCAAGACATTAGATATGATATGTAAGGATTTCAATAAGATTTTAAATCTAAACAAACTTTCATAGACTAGAATGACACATTGGCTTAATTTTCAAGAAACTGACTAGCCTGCTCTCAATAAATATTTGTTAATTTATTTAACATTATTTATTAATTATGACTATATTGTTTAAGTAACCTTGCTGAGAGATATATACATCTGAAAATGAACACTAACCTGTACCCTTTTCTTTGGGACCACAAGCTTAACTTTGGATTTTAAAAAGAGCTCCCTCTTTTTTGATATTAAATTTCAAATTATAACCTACCCACCCTCTAATTGAATTAAGTTTCAACTTAACTCACTCTTTGTTTGAATTAAAAACAACCAAAGCCTGTTGTTTATCTGTCAATAAACTATTTAAAATAATGAGAGGAACACCCACTCTGAAGCCATTCGAAAGTTCTCATGCCTTCTGGTATCTAGAAGACTTGCCTCTTGCCCAGAGTCTACCAATTGGAGGGGCTAAAGAAAGGGATATCACAAAAAGCATAAATTTGGGTTCCAAGGGGAAGTAGGAGACTTTTTTCCAGGGAATCCAGAGTGAGAATTCAGATAGAATGTGACTCCTGGCTCTTGACTCGGCCTGGCTCTTGAAGGAGGTTTACTAAGAGAATGGCCAGCCACATGTGGCTAGAAGCCCTTTCTTTCTCTGACTGGCTTTTTATCATTTAATAAATGCTTATAAAATTAAGATACAGTTTCCAGATAATTTTCATCTTAATATACATCACATATATTCAATACTTTTATTTTAATTCAAAATATCTAAAGAAGTTAATGTGTATAAAGGTTTTGTTTGTTTTTTAAATATCTGATCAATTGATTTCCATTAGCCCCTGTTAGTCCATTTGATAAAAATCATAGAAATGACAGGCAAGGTAAACAAGACACTAATAATTTGTTAAATATAAAGATATTTCTATACTGTTACCTTTTAAGAAAGACTGAAGAAGTTATTATTGATGGAATAAGATAGCAACTATATTCTGATTTGTCAGTGACGGGCCAAAAACTTGGTGACCTTTAAAAGAAAGTGTTAGTCAAGATTTTGAGGAAGATGACCCCGGGCATCAGAGAAGAGAGCCATCTACAGAAGAATAAACAGCCCTTGAGAAGAGATTGTTCTTTTCCATTCTTTATTGTAGAGTAGCAGAGATTTCTCTTTTCTCTCTCTCACACCCCACCCTCAATCTGATTGACCATGATGTATTTTTTTTAAACCTTGGAGTCAATATTAAGTATCAGTTCCAATTGGCAATTGAGATTAAGTCACTTGCCCAGGGTCACACAACTAGAAGTTTCTGAGGCAAGATTTGTACCCAGGGCCTTCCATCTCTAGACCTGACTCTTTATCTATTGAACCATCTAGCTGTCCCTGACCATGGTGTTTTATCACAAAGCTGCTTGCTCAGGAAGGAAGGGGCCAGGCAGTAGAAATTGCACCAATAAGTATGACTTGGTTGCAGAAAAAATAGCTACCTATAGAATCAAGAGAAACTTAGCCCCAGTGGTCCAAATTAAATTATGGACAAGAGCTCTCAGGTAAGTGACCTGCCCAGCAGAGACATTGTCCATGGTGGAACAGCATAAGGATACTGTGAGAAAAGATGTTGGAATCCTATAATGCTAGAGATATATGTGCCCACTATTTGCCCTGATACCAATATATCTTTGTGGAAATATACACTCCAGGTTTGTGAAGGGAAGTTTGTTATTACTATTATTCTTATGATTTTAACCCAATAAATGCTTTCCTTTAAATTAATCATATTCATTCAATGAAGAATAAGCACTGATGGGGTCTCTAAACTATATGTTTAGGAATATGTAAGGGTAATTTTAGGGTTGTGACTTAATCTAAATTAATTTGGTTGCCAAAGAAAATCCCAAATAAAATATCCAAATCAGTTTGGAAATTTATGGTGATTTTAATTAATATAGAGGGAAGGAATTAAGGAGAAGAGAGAGAGAGGGGGTATAGGATTTCTCCCGCCTGGCCTTTGCCAGGGTGAGTTCAAAGACCTCAGCCACAAGGTCTTTGAAGAAGATTACAGGCTTTCCTGTAATGGAAGGTAAAGAAGAAAAGAATCAGCCTAAACTCTGAGAGAGCTCAATATAGATGCCTCACCTGAACTAGGCTACTAAGCTTCTCCCAGTATAGTATCAAGAAAAACTCACTGCCAAACACAGATAATAGCTGCCGCCATGCCAAGATGCCAAAATGCTCAGCAAGCTGCTGCCAGAGCCACCTCTCCATGGAAAGAGGCTGGAGAGAGGAAGTGACGTGAAATATATAGACGGTTTTTACATCACTTTCCTACGTCTCATATGTACCAATGGTAGCTTACTCTTGACTTAGGACAGTCCAGGGGTCTGTCAGTTGTTTCTAATTTGTCATTTGCTAGCACATGTCTGTTATAGGCCATCCTCCTAAATAGTTAATCCTTAAGTATGGGTGTAGACATTCCTGTTTTTGTTAGACTAAATAGGGTGGAGTAATCTAAAGTTCACAAATACAGAGTCTCAGAATCATGATAGTAGTTACGGTTCTGGAGACCCAATCTACCAAAGTGAGAATAAATTTTAGGAGAGCAGATAATCTGGGGCAAGAGCTACAAGTGAAGATTTTTATTATCATGCTATTGCTTAGCACCTATCTGTTAGACCTGGCTGACAGGGGTCTGGCCTCAGGAAAATGAGATAGAGAGATTGAGTAATGAAATGAGGCTTTATTGTGGGAAGGAGAGGGGGAGAGGAAAGGGGAGCAAGGGAGGAGCCCACAACCTATAGATGGCTAAGGGTCTC
The DNA here is from genome assembly GCF_027887165.1 of Monodelphis domestica. Taxonomy (NCBI): domain Eukaryota; kingdom Metazoa; phylum Chordata; class Mammalia; order Didelphimorphia; family Didelphidae; genus Monodelphis; species Monodelphis domestica. The sequence goes on from NC_077229.1 coordinate 121,268,836, forward strand.
CATCTGGGTGGAGAAGGGTACAATCTTTTATATGATGGTGGTCTGGGATGAAGTAACCTGGGTTGTCTCTATTAGGCAAAGTTGGGGTACTTGTGCCCAAATGATTGGATAAACCTAAGGGAAATAGCTTTGGGGGTGGGGTCATTTCATTCCCAGAATTTTATAGTCCTTAGTATGGTACAGACAGTATAAGTCCAGAACATCAATACAAATAGATTTATGAGGTCATAGCATGAAAGTAACAGTGCCCTGTGAAGTGGAACTACTTGCTTTGTTCCGGAGTTCCAACAGGTGCAGGGGAAGGTAAAGGGGAGGCTGTTGGTCTCACTAGGGATTGAGGAAGGGGAAAAGGGCTTTTGTCCCATTATCTATCACTATCTACATTTCACAAATGTTTAACAACAATAAATTTCTTTTTTTAAACATTATTTTATTTGGTCATTTCCAAACATTATTCATTGGAGACAAAGATCATTTTCTTTTCCTCCCTCACCTCCCACCTCTCTCATAGCCGATGCACGATTCCACTGGGTATCACATGTGTTCTTGATTCGAACCCATTTCCATGTTGTTGGTATTTGCTTTAGAGTGTTCATTTAGAGTCTCTCCTCAGACATGTCCCCTCAACCCCTGTAATCAAGCAGTTGCTTTTCCTCGGTGTTTTTACTCCCACAGTTTGTCCTCTGCTTGTGGATAGTGTTTTTTCTCCTAGATCCCTGCAGATTGTTCAGGGACATTGCATTGACACTAATGGAGAATTCCATTAAATTTGATTGTACCACAGTGTATAAGTCTCTGTGTACAATGTTTTCCTGGTTCTGCTCCTTTCACTCTGCATCACTTCCTGGAGGTTGTTACAGTCTCCATAGAATTCCTCCACTTTATTATTCCTTTGAGCACAATAATATTCCATCACCAACATATACCACAATTTGTTCAGCCATTCCCCAATTAAAGGGCATCCCCTCATTTTCCAATTTTTGGCCACCACAAAGAGAGCAGCTATGAATATTCTTGTACAAGTCTTTTTCCTTATTATCTCTTTGGGGTACACACCCAGCAGTGCTATGGCTGGATCAAAGGGCAGACAGTCTTTTATCGCCCTTTGGGCAAAGTTCCAAATTGCCCTCCAGAATGGTTGGATCAATTCACAACCCCACCAGCAATGAATTAATGTCCCTACTATGCGACATCCCCTCCAGCATCCATTACTTTCCTTTGCTGTCATGTTAGCCAATCTGCTAGGTGTGAGGTGATACCTCAGAGTTGTTTTGATTTGCATCTCTCTGATTATAAGAGATTTAGAACACTTTTTCATGTGCTTATTAATAGTTTTGATTTCTTTATATGAAAACTGCCTATTCATGTCCCTTGCCCATTTATCAATTAGAGAATGGCTTCATTTTTTGTACAATTGATTTAGCTCTTTATAAATTTGAGTAATTAAACCTTTGTCAGAGGTTTTTATGAAGATTGTTTCCCAATTTGTTGCTTCCCTTCTGATTTTAGTTACATTGGGTTTTTTTTGTACAAAAGCTTTTTAATTTGATATAGTCAAAATTATTTATTTTACATTTTCTGACTCTTTCTAAGTCTTGCTTGGTTTTAAAGTCTTTCCCTTCCCAAAGGTCTGACATGTATACTATTCTGTGTTTGCCTAATTTACTTATAGTTTCCTTCTTTATGTTCAAGTCATTCACCCATTTTGAAATTATCTTGGTGTAGGGTGTGAGGTGTTCATCCAAACCTAATCTCTCCCACACTGTCTTCCAGTTTTCCCAGCAGTTTTTATCAAATAGTGGATTTTTGTCCCAAAAGCTAGGATCTTTGGGTTTATCATATACTGTCTTGCTGAGGTCACTTGCCCCAAGTCTATTCCACTGATCCTACTTTCTGTCTCTTAGCCAGTACCAAATTGTTTTGATGACTGCTGCTTTATAATATAGTTTGAGATCTGGGACTGCAAGGCCCCCTTCCTTTGTAGTTTTTTTTTTCATTATTTCCCTGGATATCCTTGACCCTTTGTTCTTCCAAATGAACTTTGTTATGGTTTTTTTCTAAATCAGTAAAGAAATGTTTGGGAAGTTCACTGGGTATGGCACTAAATAGATTAATAAGTTTGGGTAGGATGGTCATTTTCATTATATTGGCTCGTACTACCCATGAGCAGTTCATGTTTTTCCAATTGCTCAATTCTAGTTTTAAGTGTGTGGAGAGTGTTTTGTAGTTGTGTTCATATAGTTCCTGTGTTTGTCTCGGGAGATAGATTCCTAAGTATTTTATTTTGTCTAAGGTGATTTTGAATGGGATTTCTCTTTCTAGTTCTTGCTGCTGAGCTGTGTTGGAAATATATAGAAATGTTGATGACTTATGTGGGTTTATTTTGTATCCTGCAACTTTGCTAAAGTTGTTGATTATTTCAATTAGCTTTTTGGTTGAATCTCTAGGATTCTTTAAGTAGACCATCATGTCATCTACAAAGAGTGATAACTTGGTCACCTCCTTGCCTATTTTAATGCCTTCAATTTCTTTTTCTTCTCTAATTGCTACTGCTAGTGTTTCTAGTACAATGTCAAATAAAAGAGGTGATAATGGGCATCCTTGTTTTACTCCTGATCTTATTGGGAATGCATCTAGTTATCCCCATTGCAGACAATATTAGCTGATGGTTTTAGATATATACTGTTTATTATTTTTAGGAACGACCCTTCTATTCCTATGCTTTCCAGTGTTTTTAATAGGAATGGGTGTTGTATTTTATCAAAGGCTTTTTCTGCTTCTATTGAAATAATCATGTGATTTTTGTTGGTTTGCTTGTTGATATGGTCAATTATGTGGATGGTTTTCCTAATATTGAACCAGCCCTGCATCCCTGGAATAAATCGTACTTGATTATGGTGAATGACCCTTCTAATCACTTGCTGGAGTCTTTTTGCTAGTATCCTATTTTAGATTTTTGCATCTATATTCATTAGGGAGATTGGTCTATAGTTTTCTTTCTCTGTTTTTGACCTGCCTAGTTTTGGAATCAGTACCATGTTTATGTCATAAAAAGAATTTGTTAGAACTCCCCTTTGCTTATTATGTCAAATAGTTTGCATAGTATTGGGATTTGCTGTTCTTTGAATGTTTCATAAAATTTACTTGTGAATCCATCAGGCCCTGAGGATTTTTTCTTAGGGAATTCTTTGATGGCCTGTTGGATTTCATTTTCTGATATGGCATTATTTAAGAATTCTATTTCTTCTTCTGTTAGTCTAGGCAGTTTATATTTTTGTAAATATTTGTCTATATCACCTATATTGGTATATTCATTGCCATATAATTGAGCAAAATAATTTTTAATGATTGCCTTAATTTCCTCTTCATTGGAGATGATGCCCCCTTGTGAGATTTAAAATGGTTGAGGTTTTAAACTGTAGTGAGTTAAAATGGTGGAAGATATAAATTGTGATAGATATAAGGGAGGGTGAGTAAATTTGACCACAGAAAATATGTTTCACTACAGTGTCTTGGTTTTTAAATCAAATATAAGGTGGTCGCCAGGGAAATATTCCCAATTATTCAAATACCCAAGTCAATTGGGTTTTATAGAGATTTTAATTAATAATATAATGAGTAATCAAAGAAAGAGAGAGAGAGTAAGAAAGGAATAAGTAAGAAGGGCCTCAAGCAAATATGGCCTAGACCTGAGTCTTAAGAGAGAAATCAGTCAGTCAGTCTTTTAACACTCACCACAAGGTCTGCCTAAACAAGGATTCTAGTGACACCAGGCTAGCTCCATCTCAGCTGACTTCACCAGAGAGAGCTCCCAAGCGATCCTCATCAGAGGTCCTCCAAAAGGATTTCTCCAAAAGGATCTCTCCAAAAGGATATCCCCTCAAGAGATTCTGCTTTTTCTTATATAGGGATTTTTCTCCCATGTTACCTCCCCTAAGTCCCTACATCTACCAATCACTGTAGACGCTTTCCAAAGGACTGCCCATCTGAATTCCTGATAAGTCAACAAATCTCCTCAGGAAGTCTGAACCAGTGAAAACACAGCTGAGTCAACTAATCTCATTAAGACAAAACTTGCCCGACCCTTTTAGGTACCTAGCATCTCATTGAATCAATTCTAAAAACAGGCCTGGCTCAAAGAACTCCTTGCCCCACCATAAGCATGGGTCCAAGTACTTTCATTGTTTAGCAATGAGTTTTCTCCCCTAAAGCAGTCTTAAGTACAGGTGGAGTAGAGGTCCTCCCATTTCTGATCCTGGCGAGTTCTCACATCAAAATGGAGAATGTTTCTCAGTAGGGGATTTGTTCCAATTAAGAATTCCCTGATGGGAAAATTTTTGACATTCACAAGTCTGAGAGATTTCAAGATTTACAACCTTTTGACCTTTGATGCTGTTAATTTGCTTTTCTTCTTTCCTTTTTTATTAGATTGACCAATACTTTGTCTATTTTGTGTTTATTCAAAGTACCAGCTTCTAGTCTTATTTATTAGTTCAATAGTTCTATCACTTTCAATTTTATTAATTTCTCCCTTAATTTTTAGGATCTCTAGTTTGGTTTTCTTCTGGGGGTTTTTAATTTGTTCGCTTTCGAGTTTTTTTATTTGCATTTCCAATTCATTGATCTCTGCCCTCCCTAGTTTGTTAATATATGCACTCAGGGATATGAATTTTCCTCTGATTACTGCTTTGGCTGCATCCCATAAGGTTTTAAAGGATGTCTCACCATTGTCATTTTCCTCAATAAAATTATTAATTGTTTCTATGATTTGTTCTCTAACTAACCAATTTTGGAGTATCATATTATTTAATTTCCAATTAATTTCTGATTTGGTTCTTCATGTACCCTTACTGATCATTATTTTTATTGACTTATGATCTGAAAAGGCTGCATTTATTATTTCTGCTTTTCTGCATTTGTATGCCATGTTTCTGTGACCTAGTATATGGCCAATCTTTCTGCATGTGCCATGTGGTGCTGAGAAGAAGGTGTATTCCTTTTTGTCCCTATTTATTTTTTGCCATATGTCTATTTACTCTAATTTTTCTAAGATTTCATTCACTTCTTTTACCTCTTTCTTATTTATTTTTTTTATTTGATTTATCTAAATTTGATAGTAGTTGGTTCAAATCTCCCACTAATATGGTTTTACTAACAATTTCCTCCTTCAATTATCCTACTTTCTCCATTAGAAATTTGGGTGCTATATTATTTGGTGCATACATGTTGATTAGTGATATTTCCTCATTATCTATAGTCCCTTTTAACAAAATATATTTGCCTTCCCTATCCCTTTTAATCAGGTCTATTTTTGCTTTGGCTTTGTCATATATCATGATTGCAACTCCTGCCTTCTTTCTATCAGTTGAGGCCCAGAAGATCTTACTCCATCCTTTAATTATGACCTTGTGAGTGTCTACCTGCCTCATGTGTGTTTCTTGAAAACAACATATGGTAGGGTTTTTTATTCTAATCCATTCTGCTATTTGTCTACGTTTTATGGGTCAATTCATCCCGTTCATGTTCAAAGTTATGATTGTCACTTGTGGACTCCCTGGCATTTCGATATCCTCCCCTAATTCTGACCTTTCTTCTTTAGCTATAACCTTTTAAGCCAGTGATTTACTTTAAATCAGTCCCCCTAGTCCCCTCCCTTGATATGTTTCCCTTTTTAGCCCCTCCCTTTTGTCCCCTTCCCCTCCCTCTCTCCTTCCCTCCCTTTTTGTGTTCCCTCCCCCCACCCCCCTTGGTTTTCCCTTCTCCCTTACCCTGTTGGATAAGATAGAATTCAATATTCCAATGGATCTGGATGTTCTTCCTTCTCAGAGTTGATTTCACTGAGAGTAAGGTTTAAGTAAAAACTCTTTCCCTCTCCTTCTTATGGGAGAATTGTTCCCCTCCCCTTCCCATGTGTATATTTGTGTGAGAAAGATTATTCTATTTAGTTTTTTTTCTATTTCTTGGAGTATATTTTAGTACCATCAACGATTCTCCCTCCCTTTTTCTTCCAACCCCCACTTTCTCCATATCATCTTGATGCCCCAAACTTTCCCTATGCGTGATTCTTCTTACTACTCTAATGATGCATACAATTTTTGAGAGTTACACATTACATTTTCCCCAAATATTAATATATATAAATTGATATAAATGTAGTCCTTATAGAAGAGAGTTTTTCTCCTTTTCCCTTTCCTTCATATTTACCTTTTCATGTTTCTCTTGCTCTTTGTGTTTGGATATCAAACTTTCCACAGAGCTCTGGTCTTTTCTTTACAAAGGCTTGGAAATCTTGTATTTTGTTGAATGCCCATACTTTTCCCTGGAAGTATATAGTCAGTTTTGATGGATAGCTGATTCTTGGTTCAAGACCCAGCTATCTTGCTTTTCTGAATATCATGGTCCATGCCTTATGGTCGTTTAGAGTGGAAATTGCTAGGTCCTATGTGACCCTGATTCCTTTATATCTAAATTGTCTTTTTCTGGCTTCTTGTAAGATTTTTTCTTTTTCTTGGGAGCTTTGGAATTTGGCAATTACATTCCTGGGAGTTGTCTTTTGGGGATTTAATGTAGAGGGTGTTCTGTGAACTCTTTCAATGCATATTTTGTCCCCTTTTTCTAGAATCTCTGGGCAGTTTTCTTTGATGATATCATGTACTATGATATGAAGATTAATGTTTATTTCTGGCTTTTCTAGTAGACCAATGATTCTTAGATTATCTCTCCTTCCTCTGTTTTCCAGGTCTGTCACCTTGTCAGTAAGATATTTTATGTTGTCTTCTAATTCTTTAGTCTTTTGACTTTGCTTTATTAATTCTTGCTCTTTTGCAAGATCATTGTCTTCCAGTTGCCTGATTCTGACCTTTAAAGACTGATTTTCCTTTTCAGTTTGGTCTGACCTGTTTTTTGAGGCTTCGAGCTATTTCTGCATTTGCATATTTTGGTCTCTCAGATTGCTGAGTTCCTTTTGCATTGTTTTCCATTTTTCCCACCAAAAGGCTTCCATCTTTTTGATAATTTCAGATTTTAATTCTTCAAGAGTTTGTGGAGAATTTCCATTCCCTTTGGAAGGTTTTAGAGCATTTGTTTGTGTTTTCTCTTCTATCTCCTCTGTATTTTGTATTTTTGATCCATAAAATATGTCCAAAGTCACCCCCTTCATCTTGCTTTTCTTGGTGTTTGGAGGCTTTTGCACTTCTGTACTGTTTGCCATCTCTATTTGAGTGAGGAGGACTGGCTCTTAGTGTATCTTTCTGATGGTCCGAGGCTTTAGCCCCAGGCAAATTGTCCATTCTCCGCAGCTCCACTGTCTTCCCGGGGAAGCCCAGGGTCAGCCCTCCCCTGATTGCCGGTGTTTCGGGTGTTACTACTCTCAGTTTCCTCCTGTTACTTCTCCGCTGCCTTACTTCCATGCTCTGAGCCTGGCACAGCACTGCCCGCAAGGTACCTCAGTGCCTTTACTGGCCCTGAGGTTCCTGTCCTTTCGGAGGGCCCTGCACTCTAAGGGGGGAGGGGCGCTGTCCTCCTTGAGCTCTGAGGGCTCCTGATGGGATTAGATTCAGCTGGGTTGGTCTGGATGTGCCCCGAAGCAAAAACCTCCGGTGAGACTCCAATGGAAGGATCAAGCCAGGGGGCTACAAGCTCCCCCTCCCCCCCCATCTCTCTCAGGCTGCTTCCCTACCGTCTATGTTGGATGCCCCAAGACTGGCCCAGGTTGCTTTCAAGGTACACCCTTCTGAGCAACCCCTTTGCAGGCCCCGAGGTGCCTGTCCTTTCAGAAGGCCCTGCACTCTAAGGGGGGAGGTGTCCTGGCCTCCCTGAGCTCTGAGGACTCCTGATGGGATTATTTTCAGCTGGGTTGGTCTGGATGTGCCCGGAGGAAAAAACTTCTGGTGAGACTCCAATGGAGGGACCCAGCCAGGGGGATACAGGCTCCCCCCCATCTCTCTCTGCTTCCCTGCCATCTGTGTTGGACGCCCCCGAGACTGGCCCAGGTTGCTTTCAAGGTGCATCCTTCAGAAAAGCCAGACCTGAGGCCCTTTTGCCTGCCCTGCGGTTTTTGCTGCTGCTGCAGGCTCAGCGCTCTCGGTTGGTGGGGAGGGGTCCTGGGACCTTTCTTCTGCCTTCCCCTTAGACCCGAGTGAATTAGGATTCTGGGTTTTGGGGGTATACCTTTTGATCCAAGGCCAGAAGGAGGGTTCCCTGGCTCTATCCTGTTGTTAAGTTTGAATTTCAGTCCCCTAGGGGCATTCAGTTTGTGATCAGTAAGGAAGGGTTTTCAGAGGTCTGAATTTTTGCTGCCTCTAAGCTGCCATCTTGATTGGAAGTCTCCAAAAATAAATTTCTAAAAGTCCCAAACTATGAGATATTTCCTAACTTCAATATGTGTACATTGTTGGTCCTATAATAGGCTCTCAGTGAATATATTCTGCTCTAGTTAGAACATGTCTGAATTGTTAAGCTCAATTCTGTGGAGAAGATTCTAGGAATATTGTTAATAAATGAGGGTTTACAAGAAGAGGATTACTAAGATGATAGATCTTCAATGCATGCTATATGTTGATAAGCTGAAGAAACTAGGAATATTTATTCTAAAAAAAACTTGAGGGGTGGGGTGGGATTGAGAGGAGAGGAGGAAAAGAGGAGGAAAGGGAGGATAATAGCTCTTTTTTTAGTATTTGAAAACTGTTACATGGAAGACAAAATGAATTTTTTTTTTCTTCTGGGCCTGAAATTCAGACCTAAAAGAGTCAAACTTGGGCTCTTCAAGTAAGTAAAAACTTCTTAAAAAGTGCTTTTCACAACTGGAATTAGCTATCTCTTAATGAATTTCTATTCAATGGAAGGGCTCAAGTAAAGGCTGGTTGACCACTTGCTTGGTATGTTACAAAGGGAATTTTTATTTAGATTTGGATTTCTGTGGTCCTTTCCAATGCTAAGATTTTATGATTAAGAACACAGTAACTAAATGTGACTTTATTATTTATAGAATACTAGAACTGGAAAGGGGTTCTGAGACTAGATAATTCAACCCCTTCCTTATGCACATGAAGAAAAATTCTTAGGAAACAAATACCTCAATCAAGGCCACATGGTGTTAAGGGTAAATTTTTGGATAAAGACTGAAATAATTATATTAGTGTTCGCCAAGGATTAAAATTCAATCCCAAAGAAATACTCAAGTTAGTTTGGGATTTTATAGTGGTTAAATTATAGTAGAAGGAAGAAATTAAGAAGAAGGAAAAGAGGGAAAGGGTATAATATTTTCTCCTGCCTGACCTAAGCCAAGGGGAGCTCAGAGGCCTCAGCTAAGGGACCTTCTCAGAAAATTAAATCTAGCTCGGCTTCCAGCCACAAGGCCTCCTCCAAGATGAAGGGCCTCTTTGGAGGATAGTCCCTTGGAGGAAGTCAAGAAAAGGGGGAGTCAGCCTTATCACTCACCAAGGCTGATTCAGGGAAGATGCCTCACCTAAACCACACTACAGAGCTACTCCCAGTAAACTCCACTGCCAAGTACGCCAAAGCCTCAAGCCCACCAAATGCCAGCAAGAGCTCCCAATGCTGCTGAGAGAGTACTCACAGGAAGTGACAGGAAATATGTAGCCAGTTATTTACATCACTTCCTGTGTCTCACATGTACCAATGGTGGCTTAAGCTTGGCTTAGGACAGCCCAGGGTTCAGTCAATTTTTTCTGATTTGTCATTTGCTAGCACATGCTGGTCATAGGCCATCCTCCCCTACAGTTAATCCTTAAGTGGGGGTATATACATTCCTGGTTGCTAGAATTCTAAAGACTAAGCAGGGTGGAGTAAATCTAAAATTCACAATGGATAGTTAATAGAACAACTCAGTCCAGAATCCAAATTTCCTGGATCCCTGACTAATCCTCTTTCCACTATAACCCAGTTTTTTACTATTATAAATAAATACAAACCAAACAAAAACTTGGTTAAAGAACATGAATTGAAAAGGGTTCTTCTTTAGGTATAGCTAGTGGTATAGTGGCTAAAGCACAAGGTCTAGAGTCAGGAAGACATGCACAAGTCATTTAACCTGTTTGCATCAGTTTCTTCAACTGTAAAATGAAGATAATACAAGTAACTATATCATACAGTTGTAGGGATCAAATGAGATTATTTAGCACAGTGTCTGGCACAAAATAGGTGTCATGTACATGCTTTTAAAAATGTGGCAGTTCATCTCTTCATTGATCACACTCAAAAATAGAGAGAAAAAGGTAAATTTCTGGCATGCAAAGTATGCAGAATTGGGATTCCCTCTGAGCAATGTTATTTCTATTTCAAAGGCTAATTTTAAACATTTTATATTGATTTTCTCACCATTTTCCACCTAGAAACCAAGTAATTTTGCTTCAAGTATGGAAAAATAAATCTGCACACAAAAAAGAAAACTTTTACCTTGATTTATATGCATTCTTTCCTCTTTAATGCAATCAAAGCTTTCTTTATTTAGATGCTGAATAACCTGAACCTTCTAAACCAGTTGACTAAAGGAGAACAAGAGTTTAATGGTGTAAAGTGGTAGCCACTGGTCATTGGAAAAGATACAATGGGACAAAATGGTACCTACCATTAGAACATAATTTTGTATATATATGTATATATATTCAAATTTGGCCATTGTATTAGATATTTTGACTTCATGCTTTTACTTTGTCACAAAGAAGAATTGCATGTGACATTTAATGTACCAGTTTAAAATGTAAAGACAAAAGAAACAAATAAAATATAGCTTTTATAAAGAAAAAATATGAAGGGTGGCAATTGAAAAGTGGTATGATAAAAAAGATACTAGAGGTGGTAATTGCAAAGTGGTAGGATAGCAAATAACAAATAAAAGCTTTATTTTGAACTTTTTATAAAGGATTTTTAGTTTTGGTGTTCTTTGGATTTTGATCCTTCTGATCTTCAGATATCTTAGTATTTTTTTGTAATGGCTTCTATTCCCAAAGATTTAACTCTATTCCCTGTGCAGAAGATAATTTATTATTAGTCATAGCTGAACTCTCATTTCTTAGGCTAACATTCATTGCCTACACATTGTCTGTTGTTCAGTAGTTTTTCAGTCATGTCTGACTCTTCGTAATCCCTATAGAAGTTTTCTTGACAAAGATACTGGATTTGTTTTCCATTTCCTTTTCCAGCTCATTTTACAGAAGAGGAAACTGAATAAAAATGATAAATGACTTGCCCAGGGTCACACAAATACTGTATGAGACCAGATTTGTACTCAAAAAGATGATTCTTCCTGACTCCAGGTTTGGCATTCAATACACTATGCCATCTACTTGCCCACCCATTGTCTATAAGTTGTATAATTGTATGCTTTTATCACTATTTTATTCATCAAATAATGGGTGTCTACTATAATAGTAGCCATGTTAATAAAGTGCTTTCACATTTGCAAAGTGTTTTCTTTACAACAAATCTATGATGTAGGTAGTACAAATATTATTATTGCCATTTTGCAAATGAGGAAACTGTGACAGGCAAAGTAAAAGATAAGTGACTTTCTCAAGGTCACAAAAGTGCTAGTAAGTCAGAATAGAACTCAGGTCTTCTAATGCCAAGGAAAAGACTCTAAAACTAACTATATACTATGATATATGCAATGCATATTAAGCACTTAAAGTGAACACAAAGAAGCTTAATATATACTTTCCTTCAATGAACATATAAGATTTTTGGGAAAATAAGACATGAATACATGAAAAGTCAAACATTTTAAGGCAAGAAACTCAAATTCAAATTTGACATTATTTACTAAATGATTACTATGTACAATCCAACACATGGTTATATTCTATTAAACATATGTGTGACATACAAGAAGTGCTTAAGTTCTAATCAAAATAACTAGTATTAAACAGTTTAGTGGAAACTGTTTCCATCCTTAATCCTTTTCCTCCACACATAAGTTTTCCAGATTTATCAGAGTAATTTTACTACATAGCCCATTTCTGACAGCAGTTTGATTATTGCCATGTCTTAGCATATAATCTCCTTTTAAAATTTCCTGAATCTTTCCCTACTTCCCCATTTCTCCTCTATATCTGGAATAATCTGCTTTGGCTTTTGCAATTTTGCCCTTTTTGAAATTTTTGCTTCTGGTTCCACTTTTCTCTTTGGTATTATGAAAGCAATTTTCTTTTTACATTACTTTCAGTCTTCTTAAAACCTTCCTCTGATGTGTCATTATGGTGTGGAGTTATCTTAGTTTTTTAAGACTATTTTAATTGAGGGTAAACTTTTAAATATTCACAAAACCAGGAATCCTTCAAGTACAGACCTGGTAACAGACTATATCTTTCAAAGATCAGTCTAGCTAGTGTATTATGTTAGTCCGTGAATTCTATAGCTATGAAAACTCTTTAACACCATCTACTAAATCACAGAGAGCTTATATTTGCATCAGTGAAAGATGTGCCCAAACTGAGGAAATCACAGATCTTTTAAGTGATGAAATAGTGTATTGCTTTGAGTACGTAATCTGTCATGTGTCCTTGGAATGATCTAGGACAGTGGTATGAAACTCAAACAGAAACAGATTCCTAGAAATCCCACAAATTAATATTATTTATGCTGTATTGTATTTATATTTGTTTTGAAAAAATTTCTCAATAACATTTTAATCTGGTTTGGTCCATCTGAAGGGTCTACAGGCTCCAAATGTTTTCTGGTTAGGACCATTTGGGAGCTATATTTGATGGGTCAACAATCAATCAAACAACACTAAGCACTACTTAGGAGAATTTTTTTTTTATATACCTACTACTGACATGGTAAGTGACATGTAGTGTAATTTAGACAGACTTATTCTTTCTTCTTTATGGGCTTAAAGCCCAAGGCTAACAAAAAATTTTACAAGATAAAAATGCAATATTAAGAAAGTATACAAATTCTTTAAAAGTTAGAATTAATCATTTGCATTAGCTACATGTCAAGATTAGGAGATAACAGATTTGCCATGAAGATAATTATTGAAAAAGTATTTTTTAAATAGTTAAATAAGACTTCACAAAAGATAGATTTACTTCAATAATTTAAAAGATTCATGATACATCTTCACAGGGCATTTTGTGTAGGTCACTCTTATTCCACTACCATATTCTACCTTGCATTACCTTTATCTTTCTGAACTGCAAAATGGTGTACTAGCTATACTTAGATTCAGAAAATCTTGAGCTCAGATTCTATCTCTGAAACTTATTAGCTGTATTGCCAAGAGAAAATCAATCCTAGTGAGCCAGTTTCCTCTTCTATAAAATTGAGTAACAATACCTTTGTTTCCTACTCACTTAAACATAAACCATGTGAAGCACTTTCCAAAACCTATCTAAATGTCAGTTATTACTTTGGATCTCCAGTGCTAAGTATGGGAATTTCAAAATTAACAAATATGTATTAAGGACCTACTATGTGCAAAGCGCTGTGATGACCAGTGAAGACACAAAAACAAAGCAGTCTTTGCCCTCAAGGACTTAGCTTTCTAGGGATTCTTGGGCAATACAAGGACTGCCCATTGGTTACATCATCTGTCTAGTCTAGTCTAGTGGTAGTCTCTCGGTGTCCGAGAATGACTATTGTCTTTGTGCAGTTTCATCTATGGTGTACCCTCATGTGGCTTTGCAGTCCAAAGGCTGAGGCGCAGTTTGTGGCACATGGGGCCTGGGACGCCAGTTGTTACGGGAGGTGCGGCTGTGACCTGGTCTGCTCATTTTCTTTTTCAATTATACACTTCTTTGATAGCCACTTGTATTTTAGTTCTTTTGGGGAGGGGGTAATTTCTTATTTGTTATGCACAGCAGCCTTCTCACATACTCAGTATAACTCTCCATTGCTTTTAGAACGATATACATTTTGAGTCTATGAAGGAGAGCAATATGCAATATTTCTGGAAAGGTAGGCTGAAAGCAGATTGTAAAAAAATTAAAAAGACAAACAGAAGAGAATCAGCCAGGTTCACCTAGGTGAAGTTGTGACAAAAAATGGTGTTACAATTTAGTCTTTGGTCCTGGGCATTGTTGTCCTTGAGTCAAGGGCCTTGTATTGGTAATCCTAGTGCTAGAAATTAGAGATTTGATATATGGGATTTTGATCCTAAAGGGGAAAGTTCTGGTGTCTGAAGTTTAGTCCTTGAGGTAAGGCTTAGATCTTGGGCCAAATCCTAGGGGTAAAATATGAGGTATGTGAGGCTTTGATTCTGGGCTGGGTCCCACCTAGCAACAGAGGCTGTAACATTTATACACTGTCAGGGCAGAGTAGTAGGGGACTCTAAGGCAATAGATTTCATGAGAGAGGATAGAGAAACCATTTGCTTTAAGGAAAGACTGCGCCTTTGGTTCCTATGAAGATGGCTAACTTGAGCTGCTCCCACTATAGACTAAGTGGTCCATCTTGCTACATGTCATACTCTAGACAAAAGATAGTCTTCATTCACGTGTCATTTTTTCTCTTCTGTATGCACATTCCCAGAACCTGAGATTACCGGTACAAAGTCATCTGCAAAGAGGAACATGTGGATGACCTTGCCATTTAGCGAATCCAGCTCCTTTCTAAAGATTATGGGTACTTTTAATGAGCCTAGGTCTGCATTTTTTTATTCCATGCCTAGTATTTATGATCATATGGCAAACAAAGGTATCTTTGTTATCTCTTTCACAATCTTTACTAATCTTAATGTGTGGATAGAAGACATATTATTGGAAAAGCCTTTAAAGAAGAATTATAGAAGGCAACTGAGTGGCTCAATAGATTGAGAACCAGGTTCAAAGATGGGAGGTCCTGGGTTCAAATATGAACCTTAGACACTTCCTAGTTGTGTGACCCTGGGCAAGTCATGTTAACCCCCATTGCCTAACCTTTACTGCTCTTCTGCCTTGGAACCAATACACAGTATTGATTCTAAGATGGAAGTAAGGGTTTAAAAAAATTTTTTTAAGTGGCATTGTAGTCTACTCAATCAAGTACTTTAAAAACTGTAATCAATTAATAATAAGTCCAGTGAGATCATGTATAGTAAATACAAAGTAGATAGAAAGTTGTGAAAAGTAAGGCAATTGGTCTTGAACCTCTCACAATTTAACTAGGCTGTTCCCTGGTTAACAGACATAGTCTATTGCTAGCTTCTACCTGAAATCTTTTCAGCAACTCTGCACCATCACAGAATCACAAAATTTTGTCATTAGAAGGGATCTTGGAGGTCATTAAGTGCTGGGGGGCCATCAGTCCACGACGCCTTGACAGAGTCACGGGTGGTAGCTGGGGAGACAAAAGAGTGGTCTTTGGCGAGATGTGACTGCCCACTCTATCCCCCTTGCATGACTTCTTTCATCAATGCCCCTTACCTATGAATGGACATGATTATTATTCCCTCTAGTCTCAAAAGAAATAATGCAAGAGCAAAACACATGTACCCTTACTCCCCAAAACATCACCAAAATATCAGACCCTCAAACCCAATCCCAAAAAACTATCATGGGTTAACTTTTACTTAAGTATATAATTCCCAGCAAAACCACAGCTACAGGCCAAGCCCAAAACTTTCTCATGAAGCCAGCACACAAATCAATCAAAGAGGCCCAAGCGATAAGTACAAGTACATCAAGCTTCAGTATGCCTCAGTGACTCAGGAACTCCCTAGAAGCCACCAGTCTAAATTTGAATTGTGTTCCCAGACCCCTCAGCCTCGATGATATGATTGTTGAATTGTCTTCTAAGAACTGCTGATTATTCCATTTTATTAAAAGCAATATGTAATTTTCCTTGATTGTTTGTAAGTTCAAAACTTCTCACAGGGTAATGAGAAAATTAAGCCACTTGTGACAAAATCATTTATCTTGTGTGCAACAACCTTTATTCTGTCTGTAATCACAATACAAAAATATAGAATGTTAATCAAGTGATTTGTTAACAGTTAATGTATCACTTTTCCAATTATCTCTCTTTGATTTTGTGTATCTGCATGCCAAGAGAATGGGTATAAAAATAAAGATCAGACATTGGGAAAGTGGAGCAGCTGAGATGCAAAGCAATCCCATGGCCATAATGATTAAGCTGTCTTCTGTTTGTTATTTATTTTATTTTATTTATTTTGACTGATCGTTCGCCACCTGTAGGGAATGCTAGAGTTGCAAGTGAGGCTGGACCCTGATTGGTGCCCGAACAGGGACACACTAGATCCAACTCATGAGGCCACTAGCCTTGCACAGACCTTCTCAAACTTGTCTGCAACTGAAAAAACACCCTTATTATCTAGGCAAAATTCCAGGGCTGAAATCTTCAGGGTCTCAGTCTCAGACCAGGAGTCTGAAGAGGAGGATGATAATGAAGAGAAACTCCCCTCCAGAGAGGCAGCAAAATATAACACTGATTGGGATTTTCCGGTTAGGCTCAGGCCACCCCCCATCCCCTACACATACCAAGGAGAAAAGGAAGGAAAAAGGAGAGCAGAGTCGACCTCCATCCCCACCCTGCACTTTAGGTTTTCAGGGGGCAATACAAAATGTACAAAGAGACAGAGATTTCTCTCTCTTCCCGGTCGTTTATGCGGAGGGAGGAGACTCAGATATGAAGAGGAGCCCAAGTGGGAACCTCTCCCCTACAAAATGATTAAAGAAATCAAAACAGCATGTGCCTCATATGGCCCCACTTCCCTGTTCACTTTAACCTTAGTAGAGACCCTTGCAGGGAACTGGATGACCCCTTATGATTGGCATCACACTGTTAAAGCATGTCTGACAGGGGGAGATTTCCTCCCTTGGAAAGCGGAATACGAAGAAGTTGCTAAGAGAGAAGCAGCTAACAACAAAAGAAAGGGAAATAGGATCACTAAAGACATGTTGCTGGGTGAGGATGATTGGATAAACTGTGCAGAGAAAATTAGCCTGCCCAAGAAAGCTCTGTACCAAGGACCACTCTGTGGTCTCCCCAGCAACCATGTGTGCCTCTGTCAAGGCATCATGGACTGATGGCCCCCAGCAATTAAGGTCAATGACTCTTCCAACAAGAATCTTTTCTACAGCATACAAGATGGTGGTCGAGTAGTTTTTGCTAGAAGACTTTGTTCTTCCAGAAATCTTAACCTTTTGGTCTTGAATACAGACTCCAATTTATTTCTAGGGATTAGAACTAAAATCATAAAGAACATACTAGACTACATTTGTTTTGGTACCTAATATATCAGAGTATCTTACAGTCATGAAGTAGATCCCAAAAGGCAAATATTTATTAAAAAATAAAAATATGTAGATGTTCATTATCTTCACTTTTATAAATTAATAATGGTATTTCTTGATACACATATATACATATGTATATATGCATACATGTATAAATATGTATTGAATACTTATATATGTGTATCATATACACATACATATATAAATTTTTTTTCTCAGATTGATTTCATTAGTCTAGGGAGCTCTTGGAGATAAATTTCCTCTACCAATGAACATTGGAAACTTCAATCCATGATCTCTGTGGGGGTGAGGGGGTGTTTAAAGGGGAGGGGTCACTGAGAAGTTCAATAATTGTCAACCAAGAGTTACTTCAGAGGCAGGACTTGAATCCAGACCTTTGTGACTAAGGTCAGTTTTCTATCTATTAACTCCATGCTGTGTTGTCTTTGTGTATATATGTGTGTGATAGACACAGAGATGGAGACAAAAAGAAAATAAATTTGGTTAAGAGTTGGATTCCCCTGCCCTCATACTTCAATTAAATGCAAGTTTGAGTATAATTTGTTCCCTGCTCTCTACTAACAAGAACCTAAAAATCCTTGAGTCTTCTTAGTCTTTTGTTAAAGAGATTTCTTCTGTTCTTCTGTTATTCCAGGCTAATCCAAAATCACACAGAAATCAAGTTTGCAAATTCTTCTTATTGGACATATTTTATTAGGAGTTAATAAAAGTAGATAGAGTCTCCACTAAATATGGTACTAATAAATTTTCTGTATACCCTTTATTTATATACTTTTTATTTATATGATTTTAAAATGTGGATTAAAAAGTATTTATAACAGGAAATATAAATATGCAAATGTTGGTATTATATAGGCAGATATATACATAGTAGGTATCTTTTAAAAATTAAAAAATGCCTTAATGGTTTCTAGTTTATCACTGACTTGAATTCTGAATTGAATTGAATTCTTGAATTGTGAATTCTGAAGGCCAGTTGGGCTATACCCACCTACTTTGTTAAGGAAAGCTATGAACTTATCTGAAAAAAAACCATTCTAGCCTCTATTCCTGGCCTCTGATTCCAAGTCCCAAGGGAAGTACTGAAAAGAATGGTACCATCTATGTGAGAAAATGAGTTTGTATAGAAATCCCCTAAAATTCTCATCTTTGCATTGCCTTGTTCTTAATGGATCTATGATGGAGTTGGAATTTAGGCTTACAGTAGGATCAACCATAAGCCTGAATCCAGAAATACCATCTGTCTCCAATAGAGATATAAAGGCCTGGAATAGCTCACTCCTAAAAGAGGCACTCAGAGGTTTTAACAACCAGGTACCAACCTATTTGAGACCAAGGATCTCTTTATGGACTTAAAAATATCTTTCAATACAATTACATAAGTATTGTGTGTACAATTTTTCACTTCCCTATAGTAGTGGCTGATAACTTATTAGGAAAGACATCTAGAGAGTATGTGCTGCTAAATGGGGTGGAGATGAGTGGGTAAGCGGGAGGGAAGAACAGGATAGTTTAAATTACCTTTTTAGGCCCACAAATCTCTAACTCAGATCTATGATGAGAAAACAAATATATACTGAGGCAATCCATTTCACTTTTGGATTATTTGATTTTTGAAAAATTTGCTAACATCAAATTTAAATTTGCCTCTTAAAATTTTACCCAGTGTTCCTTGACCTAACCTCCATGACTAAGCAGAACAAATCAATTTTTTCCTCTCTTTCACATGACAATCATTCAAATATTTGAAGATAGTTAATCGCCTCTCCTCCTCTTCTGTTCCCCCTCCCAAGTCTTTCCTTCTCTTAGGTAAATGTCCCCAGGTCCTTTAATCAATCTTTGTAGGGCATGAAAGTTAAATTCACCATCCCATATGCCTTCTTCTGAATACTTCCAATTTATCAGTATCCTTCCTAAAAATTAACACAAATTAAAGATGTGGCTTGAATATGGCAGAGTGTATACAGTGAAACTGTATATCAATGTAGCCTCAATGTAACATGGGTTGCAAAGAGGACGCACAGATATTCCCTGCCTGTTCTCAGCTGACCACATGTGCTAGCTCAATGCTTATGTATTTTGGGGATAATTAAACCATCCTCTTATTTACCACTGAACAGGAAGAAGCAATGACTTAATGGACCTTTAAAAGGGAAGTAGCTCCACTCCTATCTTTTTCTTCCTTTGATGACATTTTCTGTGAGTGGTTTGGGAAATACAGTTTACCCTTTAATCCACCCAGACCGCCATGTGGCTGTGAGTACATGGAAACTAAAGTCCATTTTTTACCAAGAGCCTGAAATTGGATCTCAGGGAAGAATCCTAGTGGCTTTTGATGCTTCTTTCCTAAATACAGTCAACTGAATATTGATATTGTCTAGATGGAATTTTCTAGGTTTGAATGTGACCTTGAGTTTAAGAACTCCAAATGTTCAGGGCACATTGGGTGGATATAACTGGAGATGGCAGTAGAGGAAATTTCTTCATTAGAGAAGATGACTACAAACAAGAAAGGGGTCTAAGCTGTATCACAGATAGACTTAGAGTGAGTACATAGTTAATGAAAAATATTTAAATATCTATATGGCAGTTCTGAAAACTGTCCCATGTTCTCATGTGGTTTAAATTTTAGTCTCAGAGAGTATAACAGTTAAAAGTTACTGAATAGGTTTTCTAAGTCTTTCTAATGATGTTTGTGTTTGGTGTTTCTTTTGTTTGTAGGAAAAAAATACCTAATTCATACTTCATATTGAGTACCTTTATATTCCCCAGTCTGGGGACACCATAGACTAGCCAAAACCTGCTTTAAATAATTTTCCTCAGGGTTTCAGTGAGAGCATGGATGCAAAGCACCAAAGAATGTGAGAAAAAGAGACCAAGTTCATCTGTCTAAGGACGGAACCTTGTCCAGACCATCTCAGTCATATAACAAATATTTATTGAACCTATATACTATGAGTCAGATCCTGTGCTGAGTCTAGAGCAGACAGACTTGTTAGTGAAGAGGTAAAGGGATATAGTCCCCCAATCCCTGGGGCCAGGAATAAATTACATTGTTGAATAAGCTTGTACAGTTATGGTTTGCTTTCTTTGTGTTTAGTTAAAATACCCAATTTCTCCCCAGATAGATTGCTGTTTTGCCACACATTCTATTTTCTGTACTTGATTTAAAAAATAAATTTCAAAAGTATAAAACATTGCCTTTTTATTCCTATTTAATTTCATTTTGTTATATTTGTAACAACATTCTTGTTGAACAAGTCCTTCTTGACTCCTGATTTTCTGCTGTCCTGACTTGTCCTCTCCAATTTTTATCAATCTATGACCCAAGTCTTTAATCAAGTCATTGACCAAGTACAGAGCCAAACACAGATAACTGGAGTAGACCACTTGGTCTACTACTCTAGAGACTCAATTCAAAACAGAGAATAAGGTTTGACATCATAAACTGGTATCTTGTGAATATCACTTTGTTTTCTAAATGTCTGTGAGAGTTGATGCTCTTCTGGCATTGTTTTAAAAAACCCAGGGTCACTGCCAATAGGCACCTACAAATATTATATAGCCTAGTAAGAAAGGCAATATTTTCATTTTACAGATCCAGAAACCGAGGCTGGAGGTTGGGAAATGACTTGATCAAGTTCATACAGGTATTTGTGGCAGATGAAGCCATTCTCCCCAATGCTATTCCTTCAACACCTACTGCCAGTCTTTGAAGGGATATATTTCGAGAATTTAGTGTAGGATAAGGTTTATAAACGATCCCAAACCTGCATGGGATTTAGGGAATTGGCCAAAGGCTTCTCCAGCCCTCAAATGGATGCTGAACCACTAACTCCTTAAGGGATTTTTCAGTGAAGATTTCCTTCCTACCCCTTCTTCTTCAATCTGAATATCTACTCTCAGGAAACTAAGTACAGAAGCCAGGTTGTGGCCTCTCACCCTCTCTTTCCGCCATCTCCGCTAATCCTAAAAGCCCGGGAAGCGCCCTCCAGCCTCGTCAGCCTCTTTCCCCTTTACCAAGCCACATTCACAAGTCCCACACAGCGCATGCTCAATAACCCCAGTGCCTTTCATCTCGCCTGGGACCTTTTTCACGCCGCCGAAGCCCTCCCCGCCCACAACATATCATCGCTGGATTGGTCGAATAGAGCGGTGGGAAAGGAAGAGGGGGATGTGGAGGAGGGGCTGGGAGAGGGAAGGGAAAGGAGACCTTACAGTTTCTCCTCTCCTATCCTGTTTCGCTCCAAGCTTTGGAGGCGCACGCGCAAGCGCGTGCGAACGAGCACGAGACCTCCCGAGAACGTGGAAGCGAGGCGCGGAGTGGGAAGGAGGAGGAAAGGGGGAGCCCAAAATGGGAGAAGATAGGGGCGGGGGTTGCCGTTGCCATGGTAGTTACGTCAGGCAGCGTCGGGGAGCGAACCCGAGACACACACACACACATACACACACATACACACACGGATACGCACACGCACACACGAGAGGAAAAGGTCAAAGTAAAGGCGAGGAGAAGACAGAAGGAAGCAGTCGCCGTTGCTGCCGGCGCGCGCGCCATGACGGACGCTACCTTATCCACTTCCTTCTCCCGGACACCGCCGACCCCCCCCACTCCCGAGTTCCACCCCCCCCTCGGAAGCGCTCCCCCGACTCGGCGCGAGCGTGTCCACGCCCCCCTCCTTCACCACTCCCCCCTCCCGCGGGAGCGTTACTTCGGGGACGCGCGCGCGAGTGCGCGCAGGAAGAGGGGCGGGGGAGTGAAAAGGGGTTCCTGGGAGGGGGTCCGGGCAGCAGCTGGGACTACTGTTTCCCTGTACTCGAGACTCATTACAACCCCCTACCCCGAAGAGACCAGAGGGGTCTGACCAGGTGAGTGCTTTAAAGAGGGGGGGGTAGACTGTCAGGGGGAGATTAGGGCATCTTGTCCCCCCTCCCCACACACGCATATCCCACTCCTCACTTTATAATCTGGGAAGCACTCTAGAAAGATGTGGGGGTTATGCAGGGGGAAAGAGTTAGGCCAGAACAGCTTTTGTGGGGAAAGGGTCCCATGCCCTCAGTTGTTGGGAGCTGGGCTGTTTGGGCTGGGGAAGAGCTAGGAGAGGGCAGGACTTGAGAGAGTCCGGCTCTCTTGTTCTAGGAGTCCTGGAAGTGGGTGGGCAGAACAGGCTGGGGAGACTAGAACAGAAGTTGGCAGAAGAAGGCAGGACTGGTCAGAGTGAAGTTGGGAAGCAAGTGCCCCGTGACTCTAGATGTGAGTGAAGTGGAAGAAACTGGGGAGGGGAGGTAATAATTTAATGAAGTTTTAAGCCAGGGCGGCTTTTTAAGGGGAACAGGACCTCTTCCTCTCAGGGTTTGGGGGTGAGTTGTTGCCGGGTTGGAGGAAGAGTAGGCAAAGGGGAAGACTCTGGTACGCTTACGCTTACCGCCTTCCAGGTTTTGGAAGTGAGTAGATTAAGCAAGTTGGGGGGCGGGAGGGGAATCGATATTGACGAGAGTGAAATGGAGAAGTAAATTCCCCGGGCTCTAAAGGTGCTCAAAAGTAGAAGAATCTGGTGGAGGACGATAGTGAAGCAAAGGTAATTTAGTGGCGAAAAAGTAACCGTGGAAAAAGACAGCTAAGATATCGAGGCAAAAAGAACACTGGAGTACAGCTTAGTATTTGGGAAACAGAGTGTTCTACATGTAGTTCTGCCACCCAATGCTTTGTGACCTTGAACAAGAAACTTCACCTTTCTGAGTTTCAGCTTCTTTGTCGGTAAAATGATGGGGTGCATTGGATGATCAACAAGAACTCTTCAAATTTGGGGAGTTATTGGGCCAGGGTGAATTTGAATGGTATGGAGATTCTCTGAAATGGGCCAATCCCTTGCATTTGGAATGTCCAAAATGCTTAATTTGGGGAGAAACGTTAGCTAGTACCGGACCTAAGTAGGGCAGAAGTAAGGTAAGAAAAGAAGGCCAAGTTTGGATTGGGATAAATAATAACTGGATATGCATATCAGGATACTGACTGTTACCATTGACATTTCAGTTTTTTGTAAATTTATTAATTGGTCATTTTAGGGAGCACTAACTGATTAATGAAATTGGTAGGTATTTAAATGCCTTTGTATTATATCTACTGTACTTAAGCAAAATAAGTTAATCTTTGTTCTGTGTGTTTAACAAACATTAAAAATAATAAACACAAATCTGCCTAGGTAACATTTGTCAGGTGAGTTTGAAGTGGTTCAGTGTTGCCTGGGAGAAAATTGGAAAGAGAATGTATAAGTACTTGATATGTTCAAGAAGTCATCTTTGTAATAAGCTTTGGAAACTATCAAAGTGCACTTTAGTTTTTCCTGCTAGGGTTTAGTAATCACATTGACCTAGTGCCACCTTTCAGATTGAAGCTTTACTTGAAGAAACATAGAGGGATGATAATAGCAAAATACTTCCTTATAAAGAATGTATACTTCAGTATTCATTTCAAAGTATCTGTATCACTTCAGCTTGAATTTAAATGCAGATGTTGGAAAGAAGTCTCTTTGACTAAGATACTCTCCCACATTAATTTTAAATCTGTAGGTATTTAAACTTTAATGTGTTTAATTTGTGAAGTGTTAAGCTTTTTTGACATTTATTTTCTAAAGCAATTCCTTTTACTATAAGTTTTTTTTGTACGTGTAGCCTAAACAGATTAAATTAAATTGGATAGCATTAATTTTTAATATTTAAAGCATACACTGGAAAATAATTTGTTTTGCCGTAGTGAAAGTAGTGGCCAAAAGGTTAATGCAGAAAGAAAAATGAAGATGATGTTGAGTAGGAGGCCCAGCACACCCAAACTAACTTATTAGTAACTAAAAGATTTCTGATCAGTTGAAATATTCTTTCAGCTTCTCAGTTATTATACTTTTACAGAAAACTGTCATCTCTCCAGAGGGCCCTCTATTTTGAAATTTGGGCTCTGTGGCACTTAACCAAAACATAAGTTCAAAGGTCTGTAGTACACAGTGTAAGAAAGTTCTCGTGTCTTGTAATTTCTCCTATTTGGAGGAGATTGTACCTCGTACTATGCTTTTATACTTTGTTGACATTGACTGTGTTTTATGGGATTGTGCAATACGAAGAATTGTTTCATTTAATTCATAAGTCCAGGATTTTCAGTAAAACGGGAAAGTTAACAATTGTAAATTTATATTTGCCCTTGAGCATCATTAATTTTTGTAAACAACACTTATTCAGCAGATCATCCTGTGTTGTGGATCTTAATTGACCTTGATGACATTTCAGAGGTCATGGTTTAATACAGAAACCAATTTTAAACAGTTTGAACCTCAGGGTTTATAGAAATAAATGCTTCAAAACATGAACACCTTTTTCATGTTTTTTTCTTTACTGAGGCCATAGCAAAACAAACCAAAAAACCCGACAAGTGTATTGGTACCGGTTTTCATGTTGTAATATATGTTTTTCTCATTTATAATTTAAAAGTTCACTCTTTACACTTTTCCAGAATAACTTGTATTTTCTACAATTTTTGAAAAGTGATACTTTTTTTAATGAATACATGTTGAGGTTGAGAAGAAAGCAGGTGTAGTTGTGAATTTACCTGATTAAAAAAAACATGCAAATATACAAATCAATAACTATGGGAGTGGTTATTCATAATACAAAAGGCTTCTTTGTTTTATAAAAGAATTCACTATAGGGCTTTTTGAAATAGTGAGCTTTCCTAGTATTATACATTTTAAATGTGATTTGTTTGGCAGTAGTTCAGTTTCACAAAGTTTTATGAACATCTTTGTGGCATATAGCCAAGGTATACGTGTGTTTAGAGAGAAACAGGAACAGGGACAGACACAGAGGGCAGAGTTAGAACTAGAAGAAATGTTAGAGATCATCTAGTTCAACTCCCTCATTTTACATTCGTTGTACAATCTCCCCTTTCATAGGTGCCCAGGTTAGTATTTTTGTATTTTGTGATTCCAAGTAGTGTTTTCTTTGGCCATTTGCTTTTGGTGTTGTATAATTGTCATTGATTTGTGCTGCTTCATTTATGTTGCAGTATTCTGAACTCCCACCGTTTGGTTTCTAGCAAAGTTTGGTCTGAGGCAAGTCTGTCTCGGATCCCATCCAAAAGGGTTTAGTTACTCAAGTATCAGAAGCATCTTGTCATAAGATACTCTCACCAGTAAGGTGGTCCCATAGGACCCTTGGGGCAATGTTAAATTGAAACTCCAGTATAATGTAGTTTTGTTCTGAAATTCACTTTAAATAAAATCCAGTTATTTTGAAAATACATTTAGATGCAAAATTTCTTCAGAATTACAAGCTTTAATGATGTACTAATTTTTCCTAGGACCTACATATAGTTAATATTCACTTCATATATAAGATCTTTAGTACTAATCATGGCTCTTCGAATTTATAAGTACTTTGTATTTACATCTCCTTATGTTATGGGGAGGGGTAAAGGAAGGGTTCAAACTATATATAAATTAAAATAAAAGTTTATTTAACTAAAGGGAGAAAGGAAGGGGAAAGGGAATCAGGGAGTGACTTACTTCTAAACCCACTCAGATATTAAAACCTTAAACTTTCTAAATTATCATAACCTGACTAATTAAAGGAGAATTAAAGATAAAGAGGGATTTGTAAAGTCAACAGGGTCCAAGATTCTCACAATATGAAATCCCTTACTACACTTAATAATTTCAGAAGAGTTTTTCCTCTTTTGCTAGAATCATGCATTTATTTGAAATGGCAGAAGATAGTTGAATAGATTGGTTTCAGAATTTAATTTTGAGACCAATTTGGTTGAATGACCTAAAAGGAGTTTGTAATAATGTAACTAAAGCTTCCTATGTGTTATAACAAACTTTATGTAGTTGGGAAAGAGAGGAAAAGAGAAAGTGAATAGGCCAAAGACCTGAAAGGAAGAGGAATCATTTTTGGCCTGGTTTACTCCACAGGTAGAATAGAGGTGAGTATTTTTCCAGCATTTTAAAAGTAATCTTATGATTAACAAGAAGGAAAATTATGAAAACAAATCATGTGGCAGTGTGTTGACAATAAAACATTCCAACTTCATACTGAATGAGAAAAAAGAATCTTAAGAAAATGATGAATAGATATTTCAAAACTTTTTTTAAAATACTTTTTATTTAAAAAATGAAGACATTGTCCTTAAAGCACAAAGTTATTGTGATATTACATATATGATCAAAAGAGACTTCATTTAGGATACTGAGCACAGTTTTCTTCATTTTATGTTAGAGCAGTTGTCTTATGGAGAGGGAGAGAGAAGGAAGGAAGAAGGATTTTGGAGAATATGTATTTAAAGAACTACCTTTTGATTATTTCTTATCTAGAATATCCATATCAAAAGAATATTAATTTTTGAATGCAGAATGAAGCATAAAAGTACCATTAATGTAGATACTTGGATCTAGTTCCAAATTTTAAAATGTGAGGTTACGTGTTTTAAGGTTTGTTTGTTTTTTTTTAAATGCAGCAAATATATGCTTTTTGTGTGCAGCATAGTATATACTAGTTCATAGAATTGTAAGAATGGGATAATGATTAGAAGGAAGCATTGGAATCTTAAATGAATCCCAGTTCTTTAAATTGTTCAGTATCATTTAATTTTCCTGTTCTTATTTTTCTTATCTACAAAAGGAATTAAGAATATACTTTGTAAGTTAGGGCTAATTTATATAAAGTAACGTAAAAGCTTCTGGGAATCTGTCATAAGCTTATTTTTATTTTAGTCTGATATTTGTTAACATATTTTTTAAGTTTCCTTATATAACTAATATTCAGAATTTAGAGTAAAATGTTAGAGGTAATCTTAATAGATTTTAGCTTTTAGTTTGTCTTCTAAAATGAAGTTCCTTCATGTCTCCACTTACAGATTTTTTTATTTGCATTTTATAAACTAATGATCTCATTACATACTGAACCATCTTAACTATAACACCAATAGATTTGTTTTTTATTTCCTTCTACATCTTTTCTCCCAGTTCTTCTTTATTTGTATTTCAAGTTAAACATTGTTTGAATTGTATTAGGGAGCATACATTAATCAATTTATTTTAAATAGAAGACTTTTGCATTTCATATGAGGAAAGAAAAATAAAAACTTAACCTTCCAAATCAATTTATAAATGAGCATTTGTAAATTTTAAGTGAGACAACCAAATGCAGAACATTTTAGTAAACATTTTAATTAAATGATATTAGATCTAGCACTTAACTAACTTTAGTATGAACAACAGAGAGTTATTACAAAAACTTTTCATGCCGTTGGAATATTTTTTAAACTATTCCCTACATCCTAAAATTTTCTGTTATTTAATAATTGACATATAAATAACTGAAATTTTTTATAATCTAGAAATTACCCTTTTCTCATTATTAAACCTGGAAGAATAATACTTGGTATTTATATAGCACTTTAAAGTTGTTATATTACTTTACATATATTCTCTTATGTGATCAGAATCCTCACAATAGCTCTGTGAGGTAGGTGTTACTATCCTCATCTTATTGTTGGTGTTCAGTCTTGTTAGACTTTTCTGGAATGTTTGTTTGTTTTTAAACCCTTACCTTTGGTCTTGGAATTAATACTGTGTATTGTGTCCAAGGCAGAAGAGTGGTAAGAGCTAGGCAATGGGGGTTAGGTGACTGGCCTAGGGTCACACAGCTGGGAAGTGTCTGAAGCCAGATTTGAACCTAGGATCTCCCATCTCTAGGCCTGGCTCTCAATCCAATGAACTACCCAGTTGCCCCTTCTGCTCGTTTTACAGATGAGACAACTGAGGCAAACAGGGTCAAGTGACTTCCCCAGGGCCACACAGCTAATAAGTACCTGGGGTCAGATTTTAACTCAGGAAGTTGAGTCTTCCTGACTCAAGGCCTGGCACTATCCATTTCACCACCTAACTTTCCTTAGAAAATCGAGAAATTTTCTCTCGTTTAGAGAGTTTAAGTGACTTGCCTAGGATCACACAGCTAGTTAAGTATCTGAAGCAGGATTTAAAATTCAGATCTTCTTAACTTCCAGTCTATCCCTCTGCCAATGGAGCCACTACCTTACTTGGAGATCATGTTATCTTATGTTTTCATTTTACAGATAAGAAAGCTGAGGCCCAGAGATGGGAAATGATTTGTCATCACAAGCCAAGGTAGTTTTCAAAGTACTGAAATCTTTTCCTGAGACTATATTCCCCTACATGTTTAAAATATATTTAAAATAAATATAAAACAATGTATATCAAAAAACATGTTTACATTGTTTGGTTTTTTACAAAATATTTTTTAATAGTTATATAGCAGTTCTAAAACCTATATACTAAGTTGTAGTAATTTTGTTGAGAGTGCACAATTAAATTTAACTTATGATATAAAGACCCATAAAAAACAAAATAAATATAATGGAATAACTTAAATTTGTGAACTTAAGGAATTTGAAAACTATTTGAAATACCATTTTGATTCTAAATTGCTGGTTTAGAATGCCACACAGAAGTGATACTTTGGCAGTTACAAGTTTTATTTTTGTTTCTGGTCATCTCTATCATGTGGATAATATAAGTGTTATATGTTTTGGTTAAATATGAATTTATGGTTTGCCTCCTCCTTTGTTATGGACTACATTTTTTTCAGTGTTTTTATCTGATAGAGCAAAGAAATGAGAACTATGCAAGATAATTCTTAGCCCACACTGTTGCGTTTCCTATAACACTTAAGTTGAGTATTGAACAATTATTTTGAATGTGTGTAAAAGAAAGGAAATCTTGTTGGAAAACAGTTCTTCAGAATGTATAATCTTATTAAAATGTTAGCATTCAGAGTTTGAGAATAAAAATGAAAAGGAGGAGCTTTACAGAAAGTGAATTAAGTGACTGAAGTAAAATCTATTGAATTGCTTCATACTATTTCCCCAAGATTACAATCCTATTTGTTTACATAGCTCTAATGTTGAATGGTCAGTGATTTACAATATGGTTTGGAAGTTGCTAAAATAGAAATAATCCAGTCCTTAAAAACTTTATATTTTGATATTGTACTTTTAAAAGACTACCATCAGAGAGAAAATAAAGCTATTTTCTCACTAATTTTTATTCTGGGTGATTGATCTTAAATCTTAAAAGAATTGAATTTTATAAGACTGGAGAAAGGAAGAAAGAGGAACAAGCCTTCAGTGGAAGAATTTGCATATACAAATTCTCCTTGGAAACCCTAGGCCCATGATAGCAAACCTTTGGCACTTGTGCCAAAGATGACACACAGAGACATGTACTGTTGCCTGCCAGAGTTAGTTACTAGAAAGGCAGAGGGTCTCGATGGAACTGCTCCTTTCCCCCTTTCCACTGCCATTGATGTTTTGCCCCACCCCTCGCCCCTTATTCCCTCCCCTGAGCAGGGCACTCAGGCCATTCACTTCCACTCCACTCCCTTTCCCCCTGTACTGTCTAGGGTAAGGGGGCAGTGCAGCACCTGATCTCTGAAAAGGTTCAACATCATTACCCTAGGCCAGTGACAGGAACCTTTTAGAGATGGAGTGCCACCCTGACACATACATACATGTTCATTATGCCCCCACCTCCATTATCCCACACAGGAGAGGGAGGAAGCACTCCCATTGGGCTGCTGGGCAGAGGGGCAGGTGATGTGAAAAAAAATGTTGTCAGACTTGGTGGAGAAGGGGGAGGGGGCAGCTCTGCCTGAGTCCCTCTGACTTTCTAGTAATGAACTGGGGTCAGTGGGGGAGGACATGTGTCCACAGAGAGTGATCTACGTGCCACCTTTGGCACCTGTGCCATAGGTTCACCATCACTCCCCATGGCCATTGGTTTGCAAAATGTGCTTGTAATGGTGTGCTTGGAAGCTGAACTGAATAGGGGGCCAGTGGTAAAAGAGAGATACTATAATTTCCTGTACTGTAACATTTTTACCAATTATTTAAGTGTCTAGGAAAGAAAAATAAAAATAAAACTATATAGTGCCTTAAGTCTTTGATTCCTTTTTTGAAACACAAGAACCAAACTGGGTCACTAAGGACCATGAGGATTAGTGTGGTAGCAATTGAGGAAAACTCACCTTTGCTATCAGTCCTTCCTGAGTGCTCCAGGCAATCTTCTTTCCTCTCCAGTGCAAACCAGAAAGGAGGAGCTGGGGCAAGGACTAGTGAATTTAGAGGAGTCTCCTATTGTCGGAGGCTATTGTGACAATAAGAAGAAGAAAGAGAGTTTCTGTAGTTTGAGTGAGATTGCAGAGAACATGCTAGATGTCATGATAAATTTCATGATGACATGGCACCTTGGTTTTGTTGAACTTGGACTCATATCAAATAGAATCAGATACCTTCATTTCACAGATGAGGTACCAAGGGATTGAAGTGAGTTATCTGAGCTCATATAAGTAGTTAGGAACAGTCAGTTCTAAAGCCCCAGACTCCCTTGAATATTAGTGAAGTTGTTTTTCTGTTGGGGCTGCTAGGTTTGCAGCAAATAGAGTGCATGGGATTGGGAAGACCTGAGATTCAAATCTGGCCTCAGACACTTGCTAGCTATATGACTTGGGCAAATATTTAACCCTGTCTGCCTCAATTTCTCATCTGTCAAGTGAGCTTGAGAAGGAAATGGCAAACTACTCCAGTATCTTTGCAAGAAAAACCCCAAATGAATCACAAAGTCAGACTTTCTCCCTTGAAAAAGAAAAAAAAAAGGCCTTTCAACTATACTACTTAGAAAATGAGACAATAATTACATTGATTCATTAATTTTGAATATGAAAACTAAAAATATTTTAGAATCAAAATTTGGGCTCTTCCACTTAATACTTTTATGACTTTAAGTGACACACTCTCTCTTGGCCTCAGTTTCCTTAACTATAAAATAAGGTTAAACTAGTTGACCTTAAGGCCTTTTTTTTTTTTAATTTTTTTAATCCTTACCTTCCATCTTGGAATTAATACTGTGTATTGGTTCCAAGGCACAAGAGTGGTAAGGGCTAGGCAATGGGGGTTAAGTGACTTGCCCAGGGTCACATAGCTGGGAAGTGTCTGAAGCCAAATTTGAACCTAGAACCTCCCATCTCTAGGCCTGGCTCTCAATCCACTGAGCTACCCAGCTGCCTCTCTTAAGGTCTCTTTTTTGCTTTTTGGTTATGGAATTATGGTGTTTTCAGCAAACAATAGCTATGGTTTACAAAGCACTTTTACAAAAATTGTAATTTATCCTCACAATAACCTTCAGGAAGCAATGTATTATCCCCATTTTATAGATGGGGAAACTGAAGCAGAGATTAAGTGACTTGTCCATTGTCACACAATTAATATTTAAGGTAGGATTTGAACTAGGTCTTTCTGAAGTTGAACACTCTCTCCACTTTGCCACCTAGCTACCTTTTTAGTTTTTTTCAGATCAAAAATTAGTCTTTTGAGGACAAGGCCCAGTTGATATTTATCTCTTACCTCCCTCAATTCCTAGTATATATATAGTGCTTTGCAGGATGTAGACGTAATATTTCCCAAATTGCTTTCATATCAGAAATACTAATTAATCAACTCATATTTATTGAGCAAATAGTGTATTAAAGACATATTACTAGCATTTTTCAAAGAGTGAAGGTAGAAAGCACAAAGATCATATACTAATTCAAGTTGAATTTGATGGACTCTGAGGTCCCAGTCAACTCTGAGATTCTGTGATTTGTGTATGTTACAAGAAAAGAAGGAAGAGAGGGAGGGCATTTATTGAATGCTTACTATAGTTAAAACACTATACTAAAGGCTGGGGATAGAATTAAAAAAAACCCAAATAATCCATACTCTCAAGGAACTTGAAATCTAATGGTGAAACAACAGACATGGAAAGTTTTAGTGGCAAGTCTGGAAAGTCCAAAGTCATAGTAAGGTCCTATGGTCTTTAGGATACTTTAGCAAAGCTGATAGTAATGTATCTACTTTAATGTCATTTCCACTGGTAAAATCATATTTCTGATATTGAACCATATGAAGGAATGGAATAAGCATTTATTAAAAGCTTATTATATGCCACACACTGTGCTAAGAGCTTTAAAATATTATCTCATTTTATCTGCACAATGCCCTTATACACAGTGAGTGCTGTTATTATCATCACCATTTTATAGTTGATGAAACGGAATTAGAATAGGTTTAAGTGATTTGTCAAAGTTTACACAACTAGTATGGATCTAAGGCTGAGCTAGATTGAGTATTCTTGGTGCCAGATCCTATGCATTATTCACTATGCCACTTTGTTGCCTCGACAATGCCAAGGACTTTTATTTTCAGGGTCTTTGAGGAGGCAGGGACTGTAGTACCCCTTGGAGCAGTTGCTAGCATCTCCATAGTGCCAGCTTCCATGGATGATCTTTCAGAAACTGGACTAGAAGCAGGACTGGTAGTCTGAGAGGTGCTGGCACTCCTGAAGCTCTTTTGACTGATAGTAGAAGTTAGTATTTGTGGCAAGTAAAGTAAGCCTTTTCACTGTAATAATTGATTTCTCTCTCAGTGGTTGCGGAGTCCATGCTAGAAGCAAGGTTGATAATTTTAAGACACTGCTATTCCCAAGGCCTTTTGAGTTCATGATCTTGGCTTTTCTTCTTTATGGTCTGAGGGGAATTGGAGGTACAAAATGAGTTTAACTGACTAGCAAAATGTTCAAAAGTAAATGAATGACTGGGATTAATTTCTTATACTTATAAAATTGGTTGAGAAATGCCACCTTCTACATATAGCATGAAACTGCTAATAATTTTGAATAACTCAGAAAGCATTTCTATAACTTGTATAAAATTTAAGCCTCTGGTTCCACATACCAATTCATATGACAGTACTCTTTGTGGTATGAAGTAGGTCCTCATTGAGATAAATCATGCTTTATACTGCCTTTTTCTACCATTTAATCATTTTGATCAGTGATTTAGATAACAGCATATTTATCAAACTTGTAGATAACATAAAGCTGGGAAATATTACTAAAATAATGCATAAAAGAGTTTAATCCAAAAGATCTTGAGAATCTAGAATTTGTATCTGATCTAATGATATGAAATATCAATCTTACTCTGAATTTCATAATAGGATACATATTATCTATGACACACTATGTATATAATATTATATAAGAAACACAAGATAATTAGGCAGCCGTTTTTCTGAGAAAATATCTAGAGATTTTAGTGGACTCCTACTTCTATATGAGTCAGTATGTAATATATCAGCCAGAAAAGTTAATGCAGTCTAAAGAATGGTGTGGTGTCCACAGATGGCTGGGGAAGTGATATTCCATCTGTTCTCTGTCCTTGTCTGACTATATGAGAGGTATTATGTTTTAAGGTCAAATTTATTTGATAATGTTTTGGTTTTTTCCATTTAACATGTAAAAACAATTTTTGACATTCATTTTCTAATATTTTGAAATCTATATTCACTCCAGCCTTCCTTCTTTTCCTACCTCCCTGTGACAGCAAGCAATTTGCTATTGGTTTTACATGTGCTATCACATAAAACATTTCCACATTCATCATGTTTTGGAAGGATACATATTAAAAAAATTTTAAAGACTCATGAAGAAAATACAGTAATGAATGATCTCCTTTGATCTGCTTTCAGACTTACCAGTTGTTTTCTTTGGAGATGGATGGCATTTTTCTTCGTAAAATCCTTTGGGATTGTCTTGGATCATTGAATTGTCAGTTGTTCATTGTACTATATTACTGTTCCTATGTACAGTGTTCTCCTGGTTCTGCTTACTTCATTTTGCATTAGTTCATATAGGCCTTTCTAGGTTTTTCTGAAATCCATCATTTCTAATAACACAATGGTATTACATACCATAACTTGTTCAATCATTTACTAATTGATGGGCATCTCCTCAGTTTCTAGTTTTTTGCCAGCACAAGAAGAGCTGCTATAAATGTTTTTGTACAATAGGTCCCCCACCCTTATTTTTTTTAAACTTCTATAGGTTAGAGACTTAATAGTGGTATTACTGGGATGTACACAGTTTTAGACCGTTGGGGTATTGTTCCAAATTGTTCTCTACAATGGTTGGATTACTGTGCCATTGTACAGTGTCCCAATTTTCCCACAATCCTCCTAATATTCATCATTTTTCTTTTTATTCTTATTAGCCAATCTGCTGTTATGGTATCTCAAGAGTAATTTTAATTTCCATTTCTCTAATCAGTTATGATTTGGAGCATTTTTTCATAGATAGCTTTGCTTTCTTCATCTGAAAACCACCTGTCCATATCCTTTGACCACTTTTCAAGTTGGGAATTATTGTATTTTTATAAATTTGACCTAGTTCTCTATATGTTAAGAAATTTGTCAGAGATGCTTACTGTAAAAACATTTTCCGAGTTTTCTGTTTTCCTTCTAAATCTTGGTTGCATTGGTTTGTTTTATGTAAAAACTTCATTTTAATATAGTCAAAATTATCCATTTTATATTTTGTAATACTCTATCACT
Source organism: Monodelphis domestica (assembly GCF_027887165.1). Lineage (NCBI taxonomy): Eukaryota > Metazoa > Chordata > Mammalia > Didelphimorphia > Didelphidae > Monodelphis > Monodelphis domestica. The sequence continues at coordinate 121,303,549 of NC_077229.1, forward strand.
GGTTTGTTCATAAATTCTTTCCTTTTCCATAGATCTAACAGGTAAACTATTCTGTCCTACCCTATTTTGCTTATGTTAGTACCCTTTATGTCTCTCTTAGTCTTGTATCTATTTTGACCTTATCTTGGTAAACAATGTAAGATGGTAGTCTATTCCTAGTTTTTGCTTTTTGCTTTTTGTTGTTGTTGTTTTGTTTTGTTTTCCAATTTTTCCAGAAGTTTTTGTCAGAAATTTGGATATTTGACTTAATCAAATACTAGATTACTCTGGTTATTTTCTATTGTGTTTTGTGTATCTAATCTCTTCCTTTGGTCCACCACTCTAATTCTTAGCCAATGCCAAATTGTTTTAATGGTTACTGCTTTATAATACAGTTTGAGATTTGATACTGCTAAGCCATCTTCCTCTTTACAGTTTTTTTTTTCCCATTAATTCCCTTGCTATTCTTGATTTTTTGTTTTTCCAGATGACTTTTGTTGGGGGTGGGGGAGTTAATAGCTTTTGTGAATCTTAAAACTGCTCAGACTCTACTAAAGAAGATTTGATTAAGCTATTCCCCATTTTCTACAATGGAGGTACTTGGTCAGTAATGTATTGAGAACTTTAAAATTACTCCACCTTGCTCAGACAGTGCCTTAGGGGAAGATAAAGTTGTAAAATTCCTGATTGAACAATGAAAAGTCCCCAACTCATACTTATAGTGAAGCAAAAACCCTAAGCTAGGTGGTCTATTTTAGATCCAATTCAAAAAGGTGATAAGTACCTATAAAGGTTCAATTAATCACTAAAAGGTCAAGCAACTTACAAAGGGCAAGCTTAGCAAAGAGATGTGAAATACTCAGAAGATATAATCTAATCAGAGAAGGTGATAACAAAAGAAGATGTGAACTAAGAATGGACAGTCCTGGGGAAAAGCGTCTACTGTGATTGGTAGATGTGAAAATTTAGGGGAGGTGACACAAGAGAAAATTCTCTTTAAAAGGAGGTCAGGAGTTCAGAGGAGGCTCTCTGAACTTAGTTGGAGTTTGGAGTTAGTTTGGAGGAGCTGTGTCTCTGAACTGAGTTCAGGAGTTGAGGATTTCAGGGAAGGACTGGAGTTTTGCTTTAGGACGATCTTGTGGTGAGTGATAAAAGACGGACTAGTCTCTCTTAAGGCTCAGGCCTAGGCCATTTGGCCTAGGCCCTTCCTACTATTTTCTGTTTCTCTGTCTCTCTCCCTTCCCTTAATTCCTTCACTTGTATTAATTAAAATCTCCATAAAACCCAGCTGACTTGGATATTTTCATATTTGGGGATTTTCCCATGGCAACCACTTATTTTTTATTTAAATTGAGACACTAAAAATTATCTTTACAGTTTGGCCAAAACCTTTACAGTTTTGGCAATTCACAGTCTTGAAACCCACATTTTTCACGGTTACACTCTATGAAATAATTTTTGGTAGTTTGAGTGGTATGACACTAGATATGAATATGAATAGATAGATTAGTTTCAGTGAAATTGTCATTTTTATAATATTGGCTCAGCTTAACCTCTGAGCAACTGTTTGAGGCCCACATTTTAGTAAGAATATTGGTAAACTAGAGAGTGACCAGAGAAATATAATTAGGATGTTGAAGATTGACAAGATCTTTCCATACAAGAATCACCTGAAGGAAAGGAATATAGTTTAGCTGGAGAAGGAATCAGTTGACAGGCATTTATTAAGTACCTACTGTGTACAGGATTTGAGGGTACAAAGACAAAAACAAAACATTACCTAACTTCTAGAAGCTTACATTTTATTAGGGCAAATGTGTATACATTTAAGTATGTACAAAATAGTTACAAAGCAAATATAATTCTAATGGGTATGAGCAGTTGAGGTGGTCAGGAAACTAGGAATTTTTAAAAGTTAAAGGTGAAGACAGTGTAGCTTCCTACCATGAGGGACAGCTTGTACAAAAGCACAGAAATGAGAAATAGATTATTGTGTAGGAAGAATAGCAAAATAGGCCAGTTTTGATGGAACATAGAATAAGAAGATTTGGAGGACATGATAGATCTTTGAGTATTTGAAGAGGTATTGTTTGGGGTAAGAATAAGACTTCTTGGTCCAAGAGGGCAAAACTACTACCATCAGTGATGGAGGTTACAATGAAGCAAAATTAGGCATGATTTTTTTTAAAATTTTCCTCACAGAAGTTGCCCAGTAATGAAATGGGCAGTCTTGGAAGGCAGTGGGTTCTTCTTCACTGGATGTCTTCAAGGGGTCTAGATGAACAGTTGGGTATGTTTTTGATTTTATTTTTCATTATATGAGTTGTAGTAGATATCCTCTGAGAACCTCTTTCAGGTGGGAAATTGAGATTTCTTTTTGTTCCACTTTTCTGTTATATATCCTGTGGATTTTTTTTCTACTTTCAAGGTGTCACCATGTCCATTTTTAAGAACTCTTACTGTCTGTCTTAGAACTGATGGTTAGTATCATTTCCAAGGTAGAAGAGCAGTAAAAGCTAGGTAAATGGGGTTAAGTGACTCAAGCTCACACAGCTAGGAAGTGTCTGAGGCCACATTTGAACCCAGGATTTACCATCTCTAGGGTGGTTCTCTATCCAGTGAGCTGCCCAGTTGCCCCAGTGTCACCATATCTTTAAGACAGGTTAGTGTATTCCATTCTCATAGTTCCTAGTAGAGCATAGACTGCTTCAATCAGAATGACACGAGGAAACTGGAAACTACATTCTCCTGGCTTTTAGAGCTAAGTATGATGTGTTACGTACCATTTGTGCTGCTCTAGCCAGTACTTAACAAACCTTAGGAGAATAATGTTGATTCTGAGAAAAGAATGTCAACAACTTTTACATAATTTATGGAAACCCAACAGTATTAAAAACTTCATTATTTTACTTTAGAACCAACAGTTTCAGGTTTGGCATTTTGCTTTCCTTTTTGGCTTCATATTGGGTACATCCTCTGAATTAGTACTCTTTTGTCTGTGTCCCAAAGAAAGACTCATTTGTTTATAGTGGAAAAGGCCCTTTAAAAATCTTTAGAGAATCTGACTCAAGATAGCATACTGCCTATGTTTGTATGGAAGAGCCACTAAATCACGGTGAAATATCCCTGGACTTGGAGTCGGGAGACATAATTTCATATCTTGTCTCCAGACCTGATGACTGGGTAACCTTAGGGAAAGCTCTTAACTTCTCAGAGCCTCAGTTTCTTCATCAGTAAAATGAGATTAATCATATTTATAAGGTCTACCTCAGAGCAATTGTGAGGAAAGTATTTTGCAAAAGGCATTATGTAAATGCAAGATTATTATTATTGATGAAATTATTAATGAAATGTGTTAGGAACTCAGCAGTCTTATAAAATTCTATAAACAAACAAATATGCCTATGGGAAATAACACTGGGAAGGGGGAAATGTCAGAAGTATAACAGATTAGTTTTTATTTTTTAAGATTTTACTCGATGGTAAACTCCTTGAGCCAAATATTATCTCATTAGTAAATTTTTGTATTTCTTCTTCCTTGTCCCCATGCCTTAGTAATTAAAAGTGATTTGCATGTGTGTTTTTCAGTCATTTCAGCCATGTCTATCTCTTCATGGACCCCATTTGGAATTTTCTTCACAAAGATACTGAGGTGGTTTGCTATTTCCTTTTCTAGCTCATTTTTGCAATGAGAAAATTGAGGCAAAAAGGGTTAAGTGACTTGCCCACGGTCATACAAAGTAGTGTATGAGGAGAAATTTTAACTCAGATCTTCCTATTAGCAGGTCTAGCACTGTATCCACTGTGCCATCTAGCTACCTTGTTTTGCATGCAGCAGGTACTTACTGTATTAGTTAAAGTATTTTGTAAAGACTGATTTCCTTTTATGATAAAATATACTCTCATAATACCCTTTTAGTTTGCTCTCTTCTTGGGTAGAGCAACCAAAATGTTAACAGAAAGTAAATTTATGACAAGCATTTTAGGTTGCATTTAAAGAATGATAAAAGTAGTAGAAATGTTCATGTAAGTTAATCAGACAGAAATAGTTTATTTTAATTGGTGCTTTGGTTCTTAACATAAGCCAAATTTTCCCAAACATTGTAAGCAAGAATTTCTAAATGTGACTGCTCTTCCTAATGGGAGCCTTCTTTTGTCTTCTTCTATTTAGGATTCTGGGAGCTAAGCCACAAAAGGAAAAACAACTTCTAGGATTAGTTAAGTTTAGACCAAGCCTATTTCCTTTTCAGAGATACAGGAGGATATGAGTGTATTTAGTGTTATGATTAACTCTGGAGGCCTCTTAGCAAAATGCCTTCCTATTTTACTTATACAAAATTTATAAAACAAGAGTGCCTCTACATTCTTTATTTGGTTTTGCCATGAAAAGGAATAAAAATGCTAATGCATTTTAAAACTTTATTATTATGATTTTTTGTGTTTTTATGTTACCTTTGTTTCCAAATATATCCCTTCTACTATTGGTGATCCATTTCTGTTTCTCCATTTTTCAAGCGCCTTACAGAATAGTTGCTGATGTTTTAAAATAGTTCAAATTCAGATATAAAATTGGTGCTAACAGTATCGTAAGAAAGTACAGAAGTTTATTTCTCTAACTTTTTCTACAGTTTTAAAATAAGAATGATGATTTAGGTGAGTGCAGGAAGATTTTATTGTGTAATAAATATTATGTTTAAATTCTTTATCGCTTGCTTCAACATGAGCCTAATTTTACTGAATATCAAGTTGGTGATCCTTGCTACCAGTTTTGGCCAAATAGTAGGGAGTGCTGGCCCGTCTTGTCCCAACAGCTGTTTATGGTACTGTGTGATACTTCCTGTTATTTGAACAGGCTACCTTTTGTCAAGATGATATGGGTTTATTTAGAGTCTGAAGGCCTGAATACACTGGTCACATGACTTTCAGTTTCCTCAAGTAAAGTTTGAGAATTGGTTTAAATTAGAGTTTCCCAAAGTTTCCTGGTTCTTCATGCCCTTAGTATCTCTATATTTTCATACTGCCACTAGGCCCAAAGAAGTACATAATTACATTTATTAAATAATTAGATCCTAACAACATAGTAAGTGCTTGAAAAAATAATATAATTTGAAAGAAACATTTTCATTTTTAATATTTTGTTTAATTCACAGTTATTAATATGATGTGCATCTGTTCAACACTAACATTTAAAATTTGGAATCATATTGGATATCATCAATGTCATTTCCTAATTCATTAATTTTCATGTGGTACTTTTTATCACAACTGCTGAATACCCAGCTTCACAGAAATATGATATTGAAAATGAGAAAGAAAGCTTGAGAAGTTACTGGTGGAACCAAAAGTACAAGTAAACAAAAACATATATAATGTTCACTAATGTCATCAAAAGGAATATAGCAAAATCTGATGTTGAAACTGTCAACTTCCTGAAACTAATAGTTCATGCAGTGTCCACCAGATGTTCATTGTCTCTTTGTTTCCCTTGAAAATTTAAAATATCCCATGGCACCCCTGTGAGTTCATGGTGACTCCTTAATATAGTTTGGAAATTACAGGACTAAACAATCTTTTAGGTTCCTTTCAGCTCTGACATTCTATAAGTTTCTGTCATTTATCTATTACCCTTGCATAATTTGCCTTTTTTTTTTTTTTGCTAAGCTATATCAATGTGTCTCTCACAAGTGATCTTCTCTGCATTGATCTTTACTTACCTTTTAGTAGAGTGAGTGGTTTTAAGCATTGTTCTTTCCATTGATTGCTGAGTGACCATAAGTAAGCTTTTGCTCTTAAGTTTTGTTGTAGACTGGCATTCTGATATGTAGATTATTGTGGTTGTCATTAATAGCTTATTTAATTGTAGCAGTGGAGGTGAAACCAATCTTTAGAAGTTTTGAGTTTTTTCTGTCCATTTTCTATCTAGGCTGCTGGTGGTGACTGAAATACATCTTCCACTACTTTCTCAATTTTTTAAGCTACCTTAAGACTGAGGCTTGTGGAAAGTGATTCCTTTGAATCCACCTAATTTTGCCATAGTTGGTTATCTTAGACATCCATTGTGTCTGACTTCAGTTCTGCATTTGGTGTTTATTTCATCAGTGTTCTCAATATACGTTGGATTTACTTCACTACTGTTCATTATGTTTAAAGCTGCCTTTGTTTCTAATAAGAGGAATGTTATGAATATCAACTGATCTGTTTTCACTAATACCTTATATTCTTTTTACAGGGAAATATATGTATTTCTACAGTGATATATAAAATCTTCCAAATTTTTTTTTTAGCCCAGAAGGAATTGGGCATAAGTCCTGGTAATATGTGAATACATATTGAATATTTTAAATCCTTAAGGCAATTTATAAAGAATTTTTGAGTTTGGGAAAAGGGTAGTAAAGAAAGGCAATTTATTAGTAGGCTGCTTTTTTTGTTTGTTTGTTTTTAATACTCCATGGTGTTGGGCCAGGAATTGAGTAGGAGGAAAACAGGCTGGATTGCATTTGGGAAATTATACACCAACTCTTCTCTATGAAACAAAGCCTAACTTTAAAAAAAAAAGAGTCTTTCTATGATACTGTAAGACTGAGAATCATGGAATACTACAGTCATTGGAGAAATAAAATTAAACGGCAGTAAAGAGGAGCATGGTATGCCTAAATAAGCTGTAATATATAACTTATGAAGACTTGAACAGGAAAAGTGATATAAAGAATATCACCAGTGAGATGTATTAATTGACAAAGGGAATAACTTAGAAGCCTTCCCAGTAAGATCAGCAGTGAAACAAGGATGCCCATTATCACCAGTATTATTTAATATTGTATTAGAAATGCTAGCTTTAGCCATAAAGAAAGAAAAAGAAATTGAAGGAATTAAAGTAATCAATGAGAACACTAAATTGTCACTCTTTGCAGATGATATGATGGTATATATACTTGGAGAATCCTAGAGCATCAACTAATAAACTAGTTAAAATAATTAATAACTTTCTTAAAGTTGCAGGATACAAAATAAATCCACATAAAACATTAGCATTTCTGTATATTACCAACAGAGTCCAGTAACAAGAGTTAGAAAGAGAAATCCCATTTGATATTACTCTAAACAATATAAAATACCTAGGAATCTATTTGTCAAGGCAAACACAGGAATTATATGAATACAATTACAAAAACACTTTTCACACAAAGTCAAATCTAAATCAGGAAAATATTAATTAGTCTACCTAAATTAATTAATCAGTTAAGGAAGTATAACTGATGGATAGCTTGAGTGCTCCATTGGCATCTATTCAGTGTCAAGAAGCTAGTATCTAAGGCTAAATTTGAACTCATGAAGAAGAGTCTTCCTGATTCTAAGTCTATCCACTGCAACACCTAACTACCTAAGTTTAAAACTATTATCTACCATTCAAACAGATTATATATTAACCTGTTCATTTAAAATATACATAGATGAATGTGGCTTTGGTTATAGAGTCTCTATACTTGATCAGTCAGAACCCATGGATAAAAATATCCAAGTTGTCTTGGTTAGTGTTTTTAGTCCATATTGGCTTATGACCACCATTAAAGTTCAACTTTGATACCCCCGCTTGGCATGGATTCTCCAATGCCATGTCAACAAAGTTGGAGTTTTTGCCTGGCAATGAATTCTGTGTCTATCAACTGAGGGTTAAAGTTAGAAATGGACCAATCTGGTTAAGTTCAGGGTGGCATATTGTCCAAATATTGAGAACCACATGGTGAATTTTTTAAGAGATACATTCTGATTCATGAAACTATTCAAGTGGAGAATAGATTGGTTGTGATCTGTGGAAACAAAACTAATGACATTTCTCATCTTTTGTTATATCAATGTCATAGTATATGACCTAAGAACAGTTTATTCTAGGCCTGAAGACTACAGAAGCTTTCAAAATAGGCTGAATTTATATTTGACCAGCAAAACCTGGCTACCATTGCTTTGTACAACCTTGAGTGCTCTGAACAAGTCTTAGAGGTGGCAAAGTAAGCCTCTGACCCATTCAATGTTAGTTATAATAGTATATCTAGTTTCAACTAAATATTCAATAAAATATAAAATCTGTTATTTTAGTTCAACCTATGAAGAGGTAAATTTTGCCTTTCTTAAGTAATATTGCAAAATTAAATAACTTTAATTTTAGAAAAATATTTTAAGGAAACAGCACACCTTTGCTTAACCTTTTCAATGCTTTTTAATCTTTTGTGAATGATCATTCCTGAGGAAGTAGCAGTTTTCATTGTAGATTCTAATGAACATGTTCTGAATCTTAAAATAAGCCCTTCACAGACACATTCTAAGGAGAGATAGGTCAGGTAGCATTGTAATTAGGTAGGAGTCAGTACTTTCCTTCTAAGAGTTTCTCTTTCAGGAGCTTATAATTTTCTGCAAAATGTAGAAATTATCCCTTGAATAGGTATGTTTTATTCTTTTCCTTTACCCAAAAGTCATTTTGTATTATGAGGTTTGAGTAAAATTTTATTTAGAGCCTGCAGAATTACTTACACTTGAGGTGAAAAAAGAATAATAAATTTACTTTTCTCACCAAAAAAATAAATGCTCAGATAAATGTTTGACTTTGTATTTTCTAAATGAAGCTTATATAATTCAAAACTTTTAGTCCTGCATAATTTGACAGTTTCTTTTTTCTCCTAAGGAGTGACTTTGATATATTTTAAAGAAAAATGTATTTAGAGAGAAACAAAATTGAAATTTTTAACTATAGCATGTAATTCAGGGAATATTAGGTGATAAATTTTTGAAGGCTTCATTATGTTTCCTCAGGTTTTATTAGCACAGGTCCAATTTTGACAATCTAATGTATTATCCATCCCCTGGGTCACATCTAAGACTGATGATGACAGCGAGGTGCTCAGAATTTGAATGGAGACATTTGGACTCAGGTTAGTAGCCTGAGAATGACACAATCAAATAATGTGATTGTATGCTTACCCTTTTGTACAGATTGTGGTGTGGGATTATGAAGAAAAGTTACATAAAAAAGATATGTCTTGAATTTGGCACATGCAAAGACATAAGCCAGAGTAGAGAGCCAAAGTAATCATACATGTCTTTAACAAATGGAAACTACCTTCTATCTGTATTTTTCTGTGTAATAGTTATTCCTTTTAGTAGATAATAATAGCTAAACATAATAAGATATCCCTAATCATTCTGGGGATCATTTCATTAATATTATTAGGGATCCAGTTTGGGTTTTTTTTTTATTTAAATTGATGTATTTAGACATTATTCCTTGGTTACAAGAATCATATTATTTCCCTTCCCCCATCCCCCTTCCTGTAGCTGACGCACAATTCCACTGGATATTACATGTGTCCTTGATCAAAACCCATTTCCACGTTGTTGGTGTTTGCATTAGGATGTTCATTTAGAGTCTATATTCCCCAACCATATTCCCTCGACCCATGTATTCAAGCAAGCAGTCGTTTTTTCTTCTGTGTGTCTACTCCCAGTTTTTCCTCTGAATGTGGATAGTGTTTTTTCTCTTAGATCCCTCCAAGTTGTTCAGATCACTGCATTACCACTAATGGAGAAGTCCATTACATTCAATTGTACCACAATGTATCAATCTCTGTGTACAATGTTCTCCTGGTTCTGCTCCTCTCACTCTGCATCACTTCCTGGAGGTTGTTCCAGTCTCCATGGAATTCCTCCACTTTATTATTCCTTTTAGCACAATAGTATTCCATCACCAACATATACCACAATTTGTTCAGCCATTCCCCAAATGAAGGGCATCCCCTCATTTTCCGATTTTTTGTCACCACAATGAGCGCAGCTATGAATGTCTTTTTCCTTATTATCTCTTTGGGGTATAAACCCAGCAGTGCTATAGCTGGATCAAAGGGCAGGCAGTCTTTTAGCACTCTTTGGGCATAGTTCCACAGTTTGGGGATTTTTAACACTCATGAGCCCACTCTTTTTTGAAGAAATTAAGAATACAGAATGTATTTTACGTTGGTTAACTCTAGTAACACAGGGATAGCTCTCCTGAATATTTAAAATCCTATAACACCTGGTGGTGAAAAGCAGTGTTTTGAAGCCCTGATGATACAAAGATAAAAACAAAATAGTTCCTGACATCAAGAAACTTAATTTTACTGGCAGAAGGATTGGGGAGGAAGATGGGATCATAGCAACATGCATATAGGAAGTTACGTATAAAATATATGCAAAGTAATTCCAGGGATGGTAAGAGTTCTTGTAACTGAAGAGATTAGGATAGATTTCCTATATCAAATGACCCTTGACTAAGTTTCAAAGGTAGCTAGGGATTCCAAAAGAGGCACCTAGATAGTTCAGTGAATAGAACTCTAGACCTGGAGTTAGGATGCCCTGATCAGGCCTCAGACACGAGCTATGTGACCTTGGATAAATCACTTAACCTTTTTTCACCTTGGAGACAGGTACGTGGCTCAGGTAGAATCCTGGACCTAGAGTCAGGAAGACTTGACTTTAAATTTTAGCTTCAGACAGTTTACTACCTGTATGCTACTGGCCAAATCACTTAACTTCTGTTTGCCTTAATCTGCTGGAGAAGGAAATGGCAAGCCTCTCTAGTAGCATTGTCAAGAAAATCTCATGGACAGTATTGGACAGTTCATGAGATTATGATCATTTGGACAAGACTGAATGACTGAACAATGACAAGGAATTTCAATAGGTTTAGATGAAAAGGAAATTCATTCCAGGCATAGGGGAAAAGACAGAACCTGTGTAAAGTCACAGATTGGAGATGGGACTTTTTTTTTTTTGGAATAATAGGTAGGCCAGTAAAGTATTAGGAATATTGGAAAACTAGACTGGAACTAGATTATGAAGGTTTTGGAAAACAAAAAGGGATTTATATCTTAACCAGCATGTAAAAGGAAGCTATTACTAGAGGTTCTTAAAAAGAAAACTAATGTTGCCAAACCTGTTTGAGAATATCATTTAGACAGCTTTCTGGAGAATGGATTAAAGATTTTAGGCAAGGAGATCAATTCGGAGATATTAGAGTGGTTCAGGTAAAAAATGATGTGGTCCTAAACTAGAGTAGTGGTAGCTGTGTAGGATGGATAGAAGTGGACAGATTGAAGCAGTATTCTATCAGTAAAAGCAGAAAGATTTGGCAATAGTAGGTGAGAGAGAATGAAAAGCTGAAGAATGACTTCAAGGTTGCAAATTTGAGTGACTTGAAGGAAAGTGGTTCCCTTGACAAAAATAACAAAGTTAATAAGAGGTGAGAGCTCGCAGGAAAATACAAGTTCTGTTCTATAAGTAGGCATTATAAACACCACATCTCCATTTAGTGATATCCAATAGACAGTTGGTGATGTAATACTAAAATTCTTATGTGAGACTGGATCTGGGTATGTAGATAGGGGAGTTACCTCTATAAAAGAGAAGAGAAGGGAATAAGCATTTATATAGCTCCTGTTATGTGCAGGCATTGTGTTAAGTGCTTTACCAATATTATCTCATTTGATCACATAGTTGAACTCATAAGATTCCTGAGAGAGTAGAGAAAAAGGCCCAGGCCAGAGCCCTTGGATATTCTACTGTGATGATCCCTGCAAAGGAAACTGAGAAGAATCTACTAGAAAGGTAGGAAGAAAACCTATAATCTAAAGATTAAAAATCTATAGGCAACTCTCCTTGAGGTCAGGGATACCTGTGGCTGTCATTTAATGACAGTCAAATAATAAGCATTTATGAAGTCTTACTATAGGCACATACCAACTGCCAAGCTAACACAAACAATTCCTGTTCTTAAGAAGCTTATATTAAATTTGGGGAGATACCATGGAGCTATTTAAGTAAATAGAGAATAAATAAAAGGGGCATAGGAGAATCAGGATATGCTCCGTGTAGAAAGTGCTGCTGGAGCTGTCCTGAAAGAAGAAGTAGGGACGAACTGGCTCATTTTAAGTTTGGAAGATGGTGAAAAGTCTGAGGGGAAAGGCAGAAGGACAAAGAGAAGGCCAGTGAGGAGGGCACTAATGTATAATGAGGCTAGAAAAATATCTGTGGCCAAGTTACAAAAGGTCTTAAAAGCTAAAACAAATACATTTTTTCAACTCTTACTTTGTGCTTGGCACTCTGCCAAACAAAGGAGTTTATATTTTTATCTTAGAGGCAATAGGAAGCCACTAAACCTTAATTGAGTTCGGGAGTTATGGTCAGAATTGTGCTTAGGGAAAATTACTTTGACAACTATGAGATTATCAGTTCATACATTTAAGTCTGGAGGGGCCCTTGGAGGCCATCTTGTCTAACCTTTTCTTCTTGCATGTTAGGAAATTGAGACTCAAAGAGGTTCAGTGACTTGCCCAAGGTCATGCAGATAAATTAAGCTTTAGAAGTGGGATTTATAACCCAGTTTCTCTGACTACAGTCAGTACTTTTTCATCTTTATGAAGCTGTGAGACTGGTTTGATCACTGCAATAGTCCAGGCTTAAGATGACTAACATAGATAAAACTTTGCATAACAAGTGCTTAAAAATTGTTTGCATTTTCTCAGAGCATTATAGTTGAGAATGGCAGGAACAGTTGTTGAAGGTACAAAGAGCAAGGCTACTCTGAATAGATTTCCTTTAAATGTCTACAAGTAATAGTCAAGGAATGAATGGTCCAGGATGCTCATGGTTGGGTGTGGATATCAAAGATGTTAAGTGGATTCCTAACTCTTGGAACCCATTTTATTACCTAAATAGTGAAAAACAACCCATATCTTGTTATGTACAGTATATATATATATACACATATACATACACACACACACACACACACACACACACACAGGTATAGTAAATTTCATAATTAAAAACTGCCCATATCTTGTTAGGTTTAGATTGAATTACTAAAATCATATGAATTATAGGATTTAAAGATTGAATATGATAATAACAACAGCTTATATTTATCTGGTTCTCTGCCAGATAGAACATAACAAACCAGCACCATAGTGAAGGTGTTAACCCTGGCTGAAATTTAGAAAAGGGCAAAATGACTCACCCAACCTTGCTAATAAATGGCAAAAGTGGAACCAGAACTCAGATTTTCTGACTCCCAAGTTGAGTATTCTTCGGTTATATACTTTATAAAAAGAATGTATATATCTAATATTATTATAGAATAATGAAGGTTTTTCTCTTTCCTGCCCCCATCAGTTCTAATTTCACCTTGGCATTATGGCATTGTCTGAAATACAGGGTTGCAATTATTTCGCTTATTGTTATTTTCTTCTCATTTAAAATTGTACCATTTCTTCCCTTAAGCATCATAGTTAACCTGAATTTCTGAGAGATTGCTCTGATGTTCATAAATAACCTGATTTTTATCAAATTTCTCTTTCAGTTCCTCAAATAAGAACTTTTACTTTCCTACTTCTTAAGTCTTCACAGTTGTTTCTTGGAGATTTTAGGTGAAATATTAGCATAGATTTTTATTTCTTTCTTTTATATTTTCTCTTTCTTGGTGACTTGGGCTATTTACATCTTTGATCCCTTTAGAATTAAGCTCTTTCATATTAGGTTATTCTAACTAATTTTTCTCTTCTTCAGAAGTAAGCAACATTTTAATAGAAGCTTCTTTAAAAACTGCATTAAGATCTTGGTTAGCTTAACCTGATTAACTAGAAACTTTGACCAGAATATTTTTAATGTCCTACTTTTAAATGAGACACAAATTACAAAAAACAAGTTGGTATAAATTGATATTTAATCAGTTTGTAGTCAATATTTAGTACATATGTAAGCCTATCTGTGGTCTGTAATCAAATTAATTTTAATCCAGACTATACTATTCATACGCTAATAGATTTTGAGCTATAAAGGACCTTAGAGGTCTTCTAGTTATAGAATCACAGAAATTTTAGAATTGAAAGGGAACATACAATGACTACCTGGTCCAACCTGTGTCTACCCCATACTCTAAATTGGTCATTTAGTCTCTGATTGATAAGCTCCATGCTCTCTTCCTTTCCTGCAGTGAGGAGTGGAAATATTACTTCTCAAAATAGCCCATTCACTTTGTTATAGCTCTGAGCGTTAGTCATCAAACCAAAATTTGCTTCTTTGCAACTTCCTAACTAGCCTAACTAGAGTATAGGAGGAATATTGCCACATTCTTTTTAAGTTGTCTTTCTTTAAAGCCCAACATCACATGAATTTGTGGGGAGGGCGGTCCCATACCACATTGACCCTTTCATTTTACTGCTGAGAAAGCTGAAGTTCCAAGGAGCAAAGTGATTTGCCTCAGGTTTCTTACTTTAGCTAGTACTCTTTCCACTGAACCATGATGCCTAATAGGTGATTATAAAGAGCTGATGCATGGAGAAAACTTTATATAAGCGGGACCCTGAGAGAGATTCCAGTTCTTCATTGCTTGGCACATTCTTGAATTCTTAAGACTTGGTGGCTTCTTGGTGAATTCTTGGTGGCCTTTAGCCTAGGGAGTGTGATCTCTGATGGGATTCTTGGCAGTCTTGGCCTCATGTACACTAAAGGTGCTTGGCGGTTTTTCAGCATCTTTGGCTCTTCAGATTTCGGCTTCCTCATCTGGATTTTGGATTCTGGTGATATTCTCATTCAGATTCACATTTGTGGTCTGGAGAGTCTAGGATTGGGACTTAGGGTATTTTTAGCTAGGTGATATTTTCCTACCGCCATCCTATATTTCCCACTTTAATATCTCTACCTTGCCATAAATAAAGCTACTAACAGCCTACTGACTCTTTTATAAATGGCAACCACAACAATTCTTTTTTTTTAACCATTATTATCTTTGTCAAGCCAAATTTTTTAACTATAACATTTTTATAATTAATATAAAAATAACCAATTTAAATTATTACAGATATTTCATACAAATTGAGGACAGGAGGTGGGAAATGGAACTCTATTTGTATTTTTAAATGGTGGAAGTACTTGCCCCTTTTTTATCTGTCACCTGACTTGGTGTTTAGAAGCTATTATGAATTCTCCTTACCATCTCTTTAGGTTTCTATAGTTGTAACCCAGTGTTTTCCCCTAAACTAGTCTTCCTGCCTCCACTTTCCCTTCTCTGTGTTATTCATTCTTTTTTTTTTTTTATGAATAAGACTAGATCTCTTTATTCAAAACCCTTAAGTATCTTATTCTGGTCAAATAAGGTTTAAATTCTTTTGCCTGATTCTCAAATCCTTTTACATTCTGGTATCATATTTTCTTTAAATTCTAGCCCAAATTTATTACTCACTATTCTTGGAACACATCTTGTGTTTTCCTGCCTTTGTTCTTAATATTATTTATGCTTGAAATACTTCTCTTCTAAAAGCAAAATTCTACTCATCCTTTACCATCCAGTCCAAATTCCAGGTCTCTTGTGAAGTCCTCTTTCCTTTCCCCCTAATAATCTTTCATCTTTGTATTATACTTCATAATACCTTTTTCATACTTCTCTTTCTGTGTATTAGTTTTGACTGTTATTTGTGTATATTTTATATTTTTATATATATTTTATTTTTATATATTATATATATATAAATATATGTATATATTTATATATATTTTATATTTTATATACACAAATAACAGTCAAAACTAATACACAGAAAGAGAATATATAATTTATAAATAAATTAATTTATAAATAAATAAAATATATATTTTATATATAGTAAGTTCTTTACTAGGTTATAAACTCCATGAAGACAAGATTCACACAGATTCTTAATATTTATTGAATAAATGATCCTTTATCTCAAAGAAAAAAATGTTATTGGCTATATTTTATTTATTACTAAAGTAGTGAAATAAAGATATACAAGAAATTTTCAGTGAGAAAATAAAATTTCTGACTAACTTTTTGTTAATCAGAAAATCATGACATACTACAAATGTTTATTCCTCTAACATTCCAGATAATCAGTGTTTTAGTCACAGAATTAGAAGGGACTTCAACATGGCTAGTATAACTCTTACATAATATTACATTGAAACTTAATTGGTATTATAGCCTATTAGTTAGCAATCTAATATTTATTAAAGTGCCTACTATGAGCCAGGAACTGTACTATGCACAGGAGATACAAAGAAAGGCAAAAGGCAGTCTCTGCCTTCAAGGAGCTCACAGTCTGATGGAGGAGACAACATAGAAACAACTGTGTAAAAATAGGATATATGGTTATTTTCATGTGTGTGTGTGTGTGTGTGTGTAATATATGAAAAATTGGGAGTAGTCTCAGAGGAAAGGCACCAATATTAAGGAACAATGTGAAAGGCTTTTTAGAGAAAATAACACTTTATCATAGATATGAAAAAAAAAGTAGGGAAGTCAGGAGGCATAAATGAGGAGGGAGATCCAGACATAGATGATGGGCAATAAAAATGTGTTGAATTGGGATATGGAGTGTCTTATCCAGTGTCACTGGATTGCAGAATACATGGAAGAGATTACAGTGTAAGAAAACTGTAAAAGTAAGAAGGGGCCAAGTTATGAAGTGTTTTGAAAGCCAAATAGAAGATTTTATACTTGATCCTGGAGGTAATAGGGACCACTTGGGTTTTTTTAATGGGGCAGGATATGGTCACATCTACATTTTAGGCAGATCAGTTTGATAATTGATTGGACTGGGAAAAGAATTGAGCCAGGGAGACCAATCAGCAGGTGATTGTAGAAGTCCATATGCGAAGTGAAGAGGACCACACCAGAGTTATGGCAGTGTTAGAGGATAGGATAGATGTATTCCAGAGATGTTATGAAGGTGAAGGTAACAGGATTTGACCACTCATTGGTTTTCAGACGTAAAAATGTGAGGAGTTGAGCATGAGATCTAGGTTGTAAGGCTTGGGTGGTGGTGTTTGATGTTATTTACTTCTATTTTACATACAATTTTAAGCTTCACTGTCTGATTTTTTTTCCTGCTCTTGGGAAATTAGAAGAAATAGACAATTCATTGTAGAGAAGAACAATATAGGTAGAAGCTTAAAATGATAGCCTGATGATTAGGGAAGAGAAAAAGCTTAGACATTTTATTTTTTGGTTTATTTGTTTAATATAAAAGCAAACAAACTTCCATAACTCTGTAAGGTGCTCAGGATATCACTGCAGGGTACAATGATTAATCTTCATAAACATGACTTGAATCATAAAATAATACTTCCTTAGAGCTAGAATGGATGTCAGCTAGTTTAATTCTATAATTTACTTATTCAACAAGCATTTATTACACACCTACTATATGCCAGGTCTTATACTAGGCACTAGGAATACAAAAGCAAAAATATACATTTCCTACCCTTAGGGAGTTTAAAATCTGAAGGGAAAGTGGTGAAATAAGCATGTTCACAGCTAAGTAAATGCAGAATTTATATATAATGAAAATACAGTGTAATTCATGAGGTATATCTGGGAGGATCCAAATACGCTTTTTGTAAGAAGTGATAATCGTGATAAACCTTAAAGAAGGCAGAAGTTATAAGAGAAATGAGTACATTCTAGCCCAGTGAAGCAGCCTGTGCAAAGAAGTTTAGAGCAAGTAGGCCAGGCTGCAGAAAAACAAATGTGCCTTAAGTAGAGTAATATGCCATCCATTTGAAAAGGTATGCTGAGGCCAGATCTTGATGGCCTTTAAAAAGCATCAATAAGTAGTAAGTGCCTACTATGCTTTGGGCACTGTGCTACAGAGATGAGGCTACCAAGAAAGGCAAAAGACACTCCTTTTCCTCAGGGTTCTCACAGTGTAATGGCAAGACAACATGCAAACTATGTACAAATAAGTTACAGGACAATTTGGAGATAATCAGCAAAGAAGTAATTAACATTAAGTGGGATCAGAAAAGACTTCTTATAGAAGATAAGTTTTAATTGGGATTTGTGAAACAGGGAGGGAAAGAGTACATTTTATCCTAAAGTCAAGAGGGAATCACTGGAAGTTTTTTATTTTATTTTATTTTTTAACCCTTACCTTCCATCTTGGAATCAATACTGTGTATTGGCTCCAAGGCAGAAGTGTGGTAAGGGCTAGGCAATGGGGGTTAAGTGACTTGCCCAGGGTCACACAACTAGGAAGTGTCTGAGGTCATATTTGAACCTAGGACCTCCCAACTCTAGGCCTGGCTCTCAATCCACTGAGCTATCAGGCTGCCCCCTGGAGGTGTTTTTAGAAGAGGATTAACCTAGAGTTAGTCTTTTGCTTTAGGATTATCAGTTTGTCAGCCAATGTTAGGATTAAAAGAGGAAAAGAATGGGAAAATATTGAAGTAGTCCAAGCAAGAAATGTTAGGTCCTGGATGTAGATTGTGGGGCATATAATTGACTAGATGGATGTTTACTTGATTTATTGGCACCTGGGTGAGGGAGAGGGAAGAATTGATTGTGATGTGGTGGTTAAGAACCTAGGTAACTGGAAAGATGACAATTCCCTCAACAAAAATAGGAAAGTTAAGAAGAGGTGAGGAGGTGTAAGGGGGTGGGTCTAGGGGAGAGTATGGATAATGTGTTCTTTTCTGGACACATTGAATGTAAAATAGTATTGTATCATAACTATCTGAAATGTCTAGTAGTCTCAATCAGCAAGCAGGCTCCAAAAGAACATGTGGTAGAGAAGAGTTATTAGGCTGCCTGTCAAACTGAATGGCTACAGAGTCATGGTGCTGAGCATGTGAAACCTGGACACACTGTCAGTGCCATACTAGGAGTTTGGATCAAGTCCATTTGAATTGTCTTGGGAAGAATCTGAAAATCACCTGACAAAATAAGGTACTGAAAACTGAGATCCTTTCTCAGTTGAACTGCTAAGTATTCCAAGAGTAGTGAGTACAACTAACAAGCTGGCTACATTGTTTAAATATCAAATGAATGTTTGCTTACAGCCTGTGTTGGTGGGCTTCCTCCAGTGATTATAACCAGATCCATTGTAGGCAAACCACAGCTAAGCAAGATAAATTCCTTGTGTCTACCCTCTCCGGATAACTCATCAGTATGTGGATTCTGCATGCTGGGGCAGCAGCCACTTAGAACTCCAACCTTCCACTCCAGCTCTCTTTTATACACATGCTTTTAACTTTTAATTGAGAGTGAGCAGCGACCAATGAGCAGGCATGGGTGGGTTGTGCAGTTGGATAATTGTATCTTCCCTAAACTTAGTCATCTTCCTCATTTTCTTGTGTCCATGAAGGGTACCATGGTCCGACTAATTTCCCAATTTCTCAACCTCTTATTTTTCCTTAACTCCTCACTTAAATTGTTCTCTTCAAAATTATCAATGAACTCGATTAACCCGCCTTATTCTTTACCTGTCTGTAGCATCTGACATTGTTGGCCAACCTCTCTTCCTGGACATGTTATTCTCTCTTGATTTTCATGATCCTTTTCTCTTGGGCACTTAACCTTTCTGACCTCAGGTAAATTGTGTCATTTAACTCATCTGTAATATGGAGGTAAGAGAAAGGAAAGAGAATAATCAGTTATAATTGCAGGGAGGGATAGAGGAAAGGAAAGAGAATATGCATTTATGTCATACCTACTATGTGTTATATGTGCCTGGCAATGTGCTAAGCATTTTATAGATATTATCTCATGTAATCCTCACAAACAACCCTATGAGACAAGTGTTGTTATCCCCATTTCACAGTTGAGGGAACTAAGGCAAATGGATTAAGTGACTTGACCAAAGTCACACAATTAATTAAATATCTGAGGCAGGCCTTGCCATATCTCCCTGACTCTAAGTCAAGCACTCTTATTAACTAGTAGTTACTTTTATCTTTGGGTCTTTATGGCTGGGCTTATAAGCCAAAGTCCAAACAATGTGATTTTCTTTAGGTGTTAATTGAATAAGATGTACACAATACTTTTTCTTTCAAAGTAATTTCTTCATAGCCAAGATAGTGCATGTACCTGGCAGGACAGAAATATATTAGTGAATGTTATTTTAACATGATTGAAATATTCATTTTTAAAGGTCATGGACCTAACTGGTAGTATAACTGGGACCAGAACAAAAATCTCCTGACTTCTAGTTGAGGGCTCTTTCATTTCAACCAAACATCATACCATGCATTTGTTCTGGTAGTAAGCACTGAAATGTGGAATTGAAATGCTGGAGGAATATCGTATCAGATACATCTTCCCTTGAAGTAGTAAAAATGTACATTGAATTTGGAATTAGAAAGTTCTGTATTAAAAATGTTGGCTTCATAACTTATTATCTACGAAACATCAGACAAGTCAGTTAACTAATCTAAGCCTCAATTTCCTCATCTATTAAATGGGTATTATGTAATAACTCTCCTAGCTATATTACAAGGTTTTTGAGAGTATCAGTATACACACACATTCTGTATGCATATAAATATTCCATATACAGCTATGTCACTTAATAAACAATAGCAATTCTTTATATTCGTATATACCTTGCTTAATAAACCATAGTTATAAATATATAAAAATATAAATAGGCATTTAATAAGTATTTGAATTGAATCTTAACAAATAATACATAGGGACACTCACTTAGGAAAAGCATGAATAGGCAAGATAACACCTGTAATTTCATATTTCAGAAAAATACAATTTTTAGCTAGGATGCTTAAAATTATTAATGAATTTTTCTTAAAATAAGGGAAATTTGTAATTATTTCTGTGACTTTAGTTCTGCTTTTAGGAAATGATCATTTAAATCAAAATGTAACTATCTCTTTTCCCTCCTAACCAGTTTTATTTATTGACTCTTCCATTCCTGGAATACCAAACACTATCAGAGTGATAAAAAAGAAAGGTGAAGATGATATTCCTATTCTCAAAGAGATTGTAATCTCACTAAAAATATAGAAAGATGTCCCAGAACACATAAACAATTGAAAATTTTATCTGTTAGGCCTATGTATTTAGACCATAAGTTAGGAGATGGATTCCTAATTCCAGCTTTCTGACTATGTGATCTCGGTTAAGATACACAGGATCATAGTTTTCAAGCTAGAAGGGACCTTAGAGGTCAATTTTGTCAAGCCATCTCGTTTTACAGATGAGGAAAATGAAACTTGAGGAGTTGACTTGTCCAGGATTACACATAGGAATAAATGGCAAAACTAAGATTTGGCTTCATATCTGAAAAAATGATGATAATACTTGTTATAAAGATGTATTAAGGATCATTTGAGAAAGTGTTTGATATACACACGTATGATAGAAAAGCAAAGTAATGATAATAAGAGAAACCTGAGCAGGTTTCGTTCAAGCATGTAAGTGATGCCTTCTCTCTTAGGATGTAAGGACCCAAGGAGTCAGGAAATGGGTGGAATAAACAATTTTAGAATTTCTAGATTGAGGTCTTCATGTTGTGACTTTATTGTTGCTATTATGTCTGTAGTAGTAGGTGTATTGCCAGTGGGGGCCCAGGCCTTGGAGTGCTTGGATTTGCCTTTTCTGGATGTTCTTTTAATCTGTGGACAATTCTTTCATTTTGGCAATTCTATTTCTACTATTGTTGCTGCCACAATTGTTACAAGAACTGCTATCCTGATGCTTGAGTGCTTAAACAGGAAAGGACTTCAGCTCCCTTTCATGTTTTCATAAGGCCCTCTACCAAAGAACAAAAAAGCAAAACACCTAACTAATCATAAACAGGAGCTAGCCGATTCCTTGATACATTCTTGCCTAAGAAACTTGAGTTTACAATTTGGTGGCTATGTTGGGGAAGTATACCTCCAGCCTGATCCAATCCTTTGAAGAACTCAAACAATTGCCCTTGCTTCAAAGTTGATAGGAAGAAGAAACCTGAAGGATGGGAATCCCTTTTAGTTTATCCATAGGGTTCAGCAGCTAAGTTAGACCTTTTTTTAATTGTTACCCAGGGGTGTGAGTCTATAAATCATCATGGCCACAGAGAAGCAGCTAGAGTACATCTATTTCTACCTGAAGGTGCGGCAGGTGGGGAGGGGTGGGTAGAGGAGAGGGAGAAGCCCACCCCAATCCCCAACCCCACCCCACCCCCAGATTCTATGCATTTGACTGAAATGCCAGTTTAACATATTCTAAGGAATAGAAGAGGACCAAGGGGGCACTACATATGTGTTTACAGTGGATATAGGTTATATACATTTTTTTTTTCTTATTGCAGGGAATAACTTTTTTAACCCTGGCTTCCCTAGTAGGATCAATACTGTGTGATGGTTCCAAGGCAGACGAGTGGTAAGGGCTTAGAAATGGGGATTAAGTGACTTGCCCAGGATCACACAGCTGGGAAGTATCTGAGGCCTGCTTTGAACCCAGGATCTCCTGTCTCTAGTCCTGGCTCTCAATCCATTGAGCCACCCAGCTGCCCCAGGAATAATTTTTTTTAATTAATTAGTTTATTTATTTATTTAAAGACCTTTACCTTCTGTCTTAGAATCAGTATTGTATATTGGTTCTAAGGCAGAAGAGTGGTAAGGGCTAGGCAATGGGGGTCAGGTGACTTGCTCACATAGCTAGGAAGTGTCTGAGGCCCGATTTGAATCCAGGAACTCTTATTTCTGGGCCTAACCCTCAATCCATTGAGCCACCCACCTGCCCCTAGGAATAACTTTTTAAAAGAAAGTTAAAAACATGTTTCACAGTGAGTTCTCAACTTTTTTCCTTTGTTTTCTATTCTTCCAGTGCTCTGATAGAGATTGTTTTATTATGGATAAGACCACAATTAGACTAAATGTATTTCCTCTTGATTAGTTTCTAGTCATAACACACATAATTAGGCTGTAGTCAATAGATAAGCATGCTTAATCTATGCCATTTAATAGTACCATAATTTCCTCTCCCTCATTTTTTGTAATTGTATTCTTCTGAAGAGATTTGCTAGTCATCTCTGCTTTTTCCCCAGCACAATCATCACAGAATCGGAGTTGAAAGGGATCTTATTTAATCCACTCCTTTAAACACTTGTTTATTCCCCTGCATACCTTTTGTGCTTTCTACTCTAATTCTTTGATAAAACACCCAGCACTGTGTCTGTTACACAGTAGGTGCTCAATAAATAACTTGCTGAATGATATAATTTTTCATTTGAAAGAAATTTTTAAAAATTACTATAGCCCTATATCTTATAAAGCAGTCAGCAAGCATTTCTTAAGTGTGTACCAGGAATTGAGGAAGATACAGATAAATAATCTAGACACCCCATCAAGAGTCTTAATTCCTTTTAATCTGAAAACAGCATTATAAAATTATAACTAAATAGGGTCAAAGAATCACAGATTTAAAGCTAGAAGGGTATTTAGCAGTCAATCCAATCCATAATTTTAGTTAGGGAAACTTGAGACATGAGGTTTGGTGAGTTGTTTAAGCTCATACAAGTGGTAAATGGAAGTGCCTTGATGACCACAGGTGCTCTGATTCAAAAATACTATAAATAATCTCATATTTACAATTTATACATTCATATAATGGTTTTCTGATTGCCTAAACTATTTAATGGAAAGATGCTCTGCTAGCAGTGAAGGCTCAAGGAAGTCTAGAGCTACAGATTTGACTTTGCCACTCATTAGTTGTATGATCTCAGATGATTCTTTATAGGTATACTTTATGTATAAGATCAAGGAGTTGGATTTTTTGATTCCTTTCAGCACCCAAAAGCTATGATTCTTTTTTAATCTAAGTAAGTAAAAATTCAATAAATCCTGGGTGCCATTTGCAATAAGAAGCTTCATCATGACACCTGGCATTTTTCTTTATAATCTTTAACACCAATTTCAAAACCACCAATAGAAAAAAACACCCTACTTTAGGTACTACTATACTAAGTAGAAATAATTAAATTGTTTTGGGAGAGGAAAGCCTGTCCTCTGCTCACTCTTAAGTTTAATTTATTTGTTTTCCTAGTATTATCTATTTTCAGTGTTCCATATACTACCTATGTATCCAAATAACTTCTTAAAAGAACATTAGTGGAATCCTATATAACACTGTCATTGGAGAAAAGGAATTATGCCTCTTGATGATAGGCTTTCATTTCATCAAACTTCTATTTAATGCCTACAATATGTAGAGCATAGTGTTAGGTGAGATATACATTTAAAAAAACAAGGATTCTCTACTGATGGATATTAAAGTTATTAGGGGTATAAGAAATATGCAAAATCACATGTAAACACAATATTTTGTTATGTATTCAGTGGAAGATTTAAAATGTCATTGCTATTGAGAAGGATCAGAAAAGACTTTAAAAAAGGAGATGGAATTTGGGTTGACCCTCAGCAGGAGGTGTAGGATATTCCCAGTATAGAGAAAACCTTTGTAAACAAAGAGAGAGCTCGGAGAGGAGAGCAGGACATTTGGGTGTAAGGTACAGACAGTAATCCAATTTGGCTATGTTACAAGGGAATCACTTTAAAAGACTGATATATATTAATTTAAGGTCGCCAAGGAATCAGCTATGTAATTCCTAAATGAAAAACTCAAGTCAGCCGTCAGCCTTTTTTGGAGTTTAATTACAATAGGAGTAAGAAGGGAATTAGAGATAGAGAGAGAGAAAAAGGGAGAGAAGGGAATAGGGCTTAAATACCCCTTCTGTTTAGGCTGGGCCAAAAGGCCCAAGCCCTTAGATAGCTGGGGCAAAGAAAAGAGATCAGTCCCTATTACTCACGTGTCCAAAATGGAGAAACAGTCTCAGAGGCCCCCACCTTCAGCTTCCTTCAGAGCAAGCCTTCTCAGAGCCCAGGAACCACACCGACCAAAACCTCAGCCACCTCCTCCAGCTTCAGACCCTCCTATCTTTAAGGAAACCCTCCAAGTTGCCTCCCCTCAGTCCTCACATCTACCAATCACTGTTCATCAATTTCCCTGTCAATGGAGGCTCTAGCTTAACCCAGGACCGCCCAGAGGTTTCTGGCTTTTGCACATGTCTGTTGAAGGTTATATTTTCAAATGATTAAATCTTTACTCCTTTGCTACAGCCCTTTCTAAATCCTGTTAACTTGAGTAGGGTAGAGATTGGAATAATTAAATTTTGATCTAGGCTGCAGCCCTTACTCAATCCTATTAGGACTGAATAGGGTGGAGATTTATTCCAAGTATCTCCATTGTATCAATTCTAAAATCAATCAAGACTCAAAGAAATTCCTGTTCTATGCTTAAGCATAGGTCAAAGTCCTTTCCATTGTTCAGCAAAGGGTTTCTGTCCTAAAGTAATCTTAAGAAGGGAAGAGAAGGAACCTCCCATGCCAATGGGGTTCCCATTCCAATAGACTATCAGTAAGAAATTTTCCAAGTATGAAATATCCCAATGGTGAAATTTCCAACATTTATAAGTCTAAGGAAATTTGAGGTTTACAGCTAAAAGCTGGGAAGAGTATAATATTGAATGAGGCAAGAATATAAATAAGCATTGCTACATTGTGGAAGACTTTGAATGCTGCTTGGAAAATTTAAATTGAATAGGTAGAAGTGAGCCATTGATGATTTTGACTAAAAGAGTGATATTACAGTTTTTGTGTATAAGGAAAAGAAGCAGAATTTTTGAAGACATAGAGGTATTGTAAGCAAATTGTTCAAGAAATTGGCTTGTGCACAAGGTAGAAAGATGACATAATTAGGGTAGAAGAGTGAAAAGAAGGTTTAAGTTTTTTGTTTTTTTTTTAAGGATTAGGAGAACTTTATTTGCAAGCACATGGGAAACAACCATTTAGAAGGCAGAAATTAATTGTACTAGAGAGAAGGAATGCTTGTCAAAGTTAGGATCTTAAAGAGTTCTGAAGGTATGAGATCAAAGGCTTATTTAAAGGGTTTAACCTTAACAAATAGGGATGCTTCTTTTATCTGAATGGGGGGGGGATAATTATGATATTGTAAAGTTTTAAGGACTAGGAGAAAGAGAACTACCCACTCATAGAATCTGACTAAATCTCAGGAAAACTAAGAAGTCATCCAATCCAATATCTTTTTCTGAATGAGAATGTTTTCTATGACATCTCTGACAATTGTTCTTAAAAGGCCTCTAGAAAACTAGGAACTACTATCTCCCAAGATAAACCATTTTGCTTTCAGGTAGATCAAATCATTAGGAATTTCTTCACATGAATCCTAAATACCATATCTTGGCAGAAGTTTCAGAACATATTGCTTCTGGTTCTGCCCTCAGGGATCAAACAGAAAGAAAAAGGTTATTTCCATTTCAGTGTTACAGTCCTTCAAATACTTGAAGAAAGCTGATATCATTTCTATCCTCTAAGTGTTCTCTTAATTCAGAATAAATAAGCTCCTTTCCCTTTTTAAGGTTTATTTAAAATTGTAAAGATCAATTACATTTTATTTTTGCAAACCAGTCATTTCTGTAAATATCCCCTTTTTGCTCCTGAATTCTTATAATAAAAAAGCAGTTTTTAAAAATCCAATATCATGATAACCCTTGAAAATAAAAGTAACATATATTCTAGTGTTTCTCCCCTGACCTTTCTAAAATTGAAGAAGGTATGCTTAATGTACCCATTTTCTTTGACCAGTCTTTATACAGCATGATCTTGAGATCACCCGGTAGCACTGGTCTATAATCAAGAGTAGACTGTTCCATTTTTTCATCATTTGTCTTGATATTCTGAACCTTTTGTATATATGGATTTTATTATTATTTCTTAGTCTATAAAATATTCCTTTGGTAGTTTGATTTGTATAGCACTGAATAAATAAATTAATTTAGGTGGTATTGTCATTCTTATTATGTTGACTCAAACTACCCATGAATGGTTAATGTTTCTCTTAATTTAGCCCTACTTTTATGTGCCAACAGTATTTTATAGATGAGGTTTATATAATTTCAGAGTTCATCTTGATAGATACACTCCCAAATATTTTAAAACTTTTGTAGTTTTTTTAAGTGGAATTTCACTTTCTAGCACTTCCTTTTGGTTTTTGACATTGATATATAGGAATACTGATGATTTGTAGGTTCATTTTAGATCCAGAAATTTTGCTGAAGTGATTAATTTTTTTTTGTTTACTCTTTAGGGTTTTCCAAGTAAATCATCATGTCTTTAGAAATCAGTATCATATTTAATAGGTTGAGAGAGTGGAAGAGTGCCTTCTTATTATTGCAAACAACAGGTCTAAAAACAAAAGTTTGATAATTATTTGTCTGACACTCTGTATAGAGGATTTTTAATTTTGGTAATATGGTATAATTATACTAGGTTTGGAGGTAAGAAGATATGATTTCAAATTCTTGCTCAGATTCTTATTAGCAGTGTGACGCAGGCAAGTCACTTAACTTCTCTATGCCACGGTCTCAGCATCTGTAAATGAGGGTTTTGGCCTTTAAGATTATTACCCTTTTAGCTCTAAATCTGTTATCCATTTGTACAGGTTTGTGTTTGATAAGATGGTCTCTTAGGTCCTTTCTAACTGAGGTATTTTAATCCTATAATTCTATGAAGCTGCTGGAAAGATTTCAAGTGTAGCCTTACAACAGACTATGACTGTTAATCAAGAGTGATGGCAAATTCTGAGAAACTCATAACTAGAAACTTAGCCCTTGGGGTAATGTATTATTTTGGACCCTGGTACCTTATGGACATCATCTACTAAGACAGGGAATTGTAATAATCTGTGTCAGTGGAGGGATCACTTATACAGATTAAATCAACAGGAATTTTTATTGCCCCTTTTTTGTCTTTCCAAGTTTACTTCAGATGGCACTTCTAGAACAAGCCTCTTTCTGATGCTCCTCTGTGACCCTCTGAAGCAAAGACCAGTATTATTCTGGTTATGTTTATGACTGCAAATTGTAGACCATTATTATAGCCTCGGGAGAATTTATGTGGAAAATCTTCATAAAACTATCAAGATAATACATGGCAAGAATGAACAGGCTATGCTGCACTTTATAAACAGGGAATTATGAAAGACAAGTGGCATCTATAATTGAAAGTTATCAAAGAAATGTATAAGTGAAAAAAAAAAAGATTGGTTAGGTGGTGAGACTAAGGTATAACCAATGGAGAACCAGCATACTTATTTTGTCACCTTGTGTTGTCAAGAGAATGTAAGCATCCTAGCTTTACCTGGATACAGATGAATCACACAGAATTTACAGTCATCAATACATTTGCAATATTTTGATCAAGAAGAATTGTATTATAGTAGATAGAATGCTTTGATATTGGGTCATATTCCTACATGGATTCAGATTCTACCCTACATATCTGTTCTTTATGTGACTGTGGACAAATCATCTATCCTATTTAAGCTTCAACTTTTTCATCTGGAAAGTGGGATAATAACAACACCTCTTTTACTAGGAATATTGTATCAAATGAGATAATAATTTTTGCAAATCTTAAAGTACTATTATAAATGTGAGCTATTAGTTTAGTGTGGTATTATCACAATGAATTTAATTTTAATTTAATTAAAATACATTTAAATGAAGCAAATATCTTGTGAGCATTTGCTAATGTGCAGAGGATTGTGCTAGGTGCTGAGACATTTTTCTCATCATTTTCATTGTCTTAAATGATTAGTATTTCTTTGATTTGTTCTTTGGCCCACTCATTATTTAGGATGCTATTGTAAATAAAACCTTTACTTAATAGACTTTCTTTTTCTTAATGATCTTTGTTTTAATTTGTGTTTTTATTGTGTTGTGATCTATAAAGGATGTATTTAGTATTTGGATTTTTTCCCATTTATAATTTCCTTATGTCCTCGTTTGTAGATTTGTAAGAGTATCATTTGGTAATGAGAAATACCATATCTTTTAACTTTTTGAGTTTTCCAACAGTTTAAAGAGAACTTGGAAGACTTGATCAAGTCCAATTCCTTCATGTTAAAGATGAGGAAAATAAGGTACAGAAAGATTAAGATTCACCCACAATGGTAGTGTCTGATTCAGGATTGGAATTAAAATCTGACTAATCATTGGTCTAACACTATTAACTGGCCTAACTATAGAGGAACATTAAGGTCTGCTCTGATTACTGTTTCCTTTATGCTTTGTCATTGTCATTTGGCTTAAATATACTTAATATTGTTATTAAGTCATTGTGTTTTCTTTTATCATATTTTCTCCTTTTTATCTCTTGATATTTTGAATTTTTTTCCTTATCTGAAATAATTGCAACTCCCTTTCTCCCCTCAACTTACATGATTATTCCCATATTTCTTATATTGATTATGCCACTTATTTTCATTTTATTAGATTGTTCACTACATTATTAGTCTTATATCTTATTCCTTTCATTATTCCATTTTTTTAGAAATCTCTTTTACATCTTTTACTTTATTTATAATTAAATTTGCTTAAACTACTCTTATTCTATCCTATTCCCAGATTCCTCTCCCCTTCTCTTTCTAAGACTGCCTATTCTTTCTATAATACTTGAATTTTATTTAAATTATTTTTTCTTTTATTATCTATTCTTTTTCCTTTTCCATTCCTTGCTTAATTAAGTGATTTGTTCCAAATGTTCCAGTTTATTATTTTTATTTATTTTCCTTTTCTATGCCTTTTTCTAAGAAATCTTTCTCTTTTTTTTTCATTATTTCTCTTCCTTCCACTATTATTAATTATATTTTCTGATTCATGGGCTATCTGTGGGTTAGAAACCTGTAATCTTCACAATAAACTTAGTTGAAAAATAAGCAAATGTATATTTGTAAATATATATATATACATATATATATATATATTTAATAACCCTTACCTTCCATCTTGAAATCAATACTGTGTATTGGTTCCAAGGTAGAAGTGTGGTAAGGGCTAGGCAATGGGGGTCAAGTGACTTGCCCAGGGTCACACACCTGGGAAGTGTGTGAGGTCGGATTTGAACCTAGGACCTCCCATCTCTAAACTGGCTCTCAATCCATTGAGCTACCTAGCTGCCCCCAGCAAATATTTTTAAGTGCCTTACTTTGTGCAGAACCCTGTGTTAGGTGTTGATTGGTACAAGACTGTATGTTTCCTTTCACAGAGTTTACTGGCAAAACAGGAAGGTACATATTTCTCCGTCTTTAAGTGATCTTAAACAAGTGATTTGACCTTGCTGGATCATGTATATTCATCTTTAAAACAATAGGAATTGTCTAGACAATCTCTAAAATTCTTTTCTTCTCCAAATCTGTGTCCTATTGGCCTATGGAGTGGAGTAGGGAAAGCCATTCAGAATGGCAAAAGGGAAATAAAAGTGCATGAACTTGGAGACTTGTCTATTATAAATTTGGAGTTTGTGTTGTATATGGGTTTTGAGAAGAAGAGATTTAAAATCATAGTTATGTGAAAGAGAATTTTTATCCCTTTGTCTATTTTAAGTTAATCAATCAAGAACTTAAAGTATAACTACTTAACACTTAATAAGTCACTAACAAAGAAAGTTCACACCCTAACAGACCACAAGCCCTGCCCCTTCTCCCCCCCTACCCCCAGCAGTGCTAGGCAAACTGAAAGGCGATTGATTCCTGAGATGTAATGAAGAGAGCTGATGGGTGGGGAAAAATATAAGCGGGAGCCTGAGAGAGATTCAGGGTCTTCATTCTTGGCTCTTCATTTTCGGACTCTCTTCATGCTTGGTACTCTCTTTGAATTCTTAGGCTCTTCATTCTTGGCAGCCTTTAGCCTAGGGGGTGTGATCTCTGGTGGGATTATTGGGAGTCTTGGCCTCATGTGCACTGAACGTTCTCGGTGGTTTTTTTTCAGCATCTTTGGCTCTTTGGATTTTGGCTTCCTGATCTAGACTTTGGATTCTGGTGAGATTTGGATTTGGATTCACATTTACAGTCTGGAGGCACTAGGATTAGGACTTAGGATATTTTTAGCTAGTATATATTTTCTTTTTCCTTCCTATATTTCCCGCTTTAATATCTCTACCTTGTAAATGAAGTTGCTAACACTCTACTGACTCATAGTTTAACTTTAACTTTTATAAACAGCAACCACAGCAATTTTTTAAACCATTATTATTTTTGTGAAACAAAATTTTTAACTATTACATTTGGCCACCAATTTTAATTATCAGTTGTGAATGGAAAAACAAGAGGAGAATTGAATTATTGAGTAGTACTGATGGCCCAAGTGAGATTATACATGAATACTTTTTAATCTAACATTTTATCTTTTATTTTTACATACCTTTAATTCCAGATGTATCTTTTCCTCTCCTCCTTATGACAGAATACAAAAGGAGAGGAAACAACTGTTCAGCAAAGGTAGACTAACATAGCAGTCAAGTGTGGCAATATATGCAATGTTTTATATCCATGTTTTTTGCCATTCTTTCTTTTTGCGTTTTGTGTCCCCTGTTCTCCTGTTGTGCCTTTTACTTCACTTTGTATTAGTTTTCTCATGCCTTTCTAACCTTCATATTCATTTTCTCTTCTCCACAATGATATTTTACTATATTCACATACCACAATTTGTTTGGCTATTCATAGTCAGTGAGCATTTGTTTTGTTTGCAGTTTTTTGCCACTCCAAAAAGTATTAAATATTTTTGGTATATATATATATATATAACTTTTAAAAAATCATCTCCTTAGCTTATTATGTGCCTAGGAATGTTATTTATGGGCCATAGTGTAATTTCTTAGCATATTTTCATTTTACTTTCCAGGATGGTTGACCAGCTCTATATTATATACTTTTAATAGTGAAATCAACTCAATTTTATTATTGTCTAGTGTACATAATAGCCCAGTTAGTCAACAAGCATCTTGAATCAGCCAATCCTAGACTCTGGAAAAACAAAACTTAAGGTCACATAGTCCCTGCCGTCAAGAACTTTGTAATCAATCTAGCATGGAGCAACATATATATATATATATGTTTTCCTGAATATATATAATAGATACAGAATAATTTTGAGGGAAAGGCAAGTTGTCATTCAGGAAATCTTCTAGAAGTTGCAATTTATCTCAATCCTAAAGAAAAGTGGGGAAAAGTAGCCTCAGAAGAGAGGAATTTAAGGAACTAAATGATAGGAATACCTGTAGAGAAATTTATCTATTACATACCCAAGGTTGAAAATTAGCAGATTGGGAATTGTGGATGGTGTGGTAGGTATATGGGCATGTGAAGGAAATCCACAATTAGTTAGTTCCTTGTTAAAAAGAAATTTATAATTGAACCAATCCTGTGTTTGGAGGTAAATGAAGCTAGAATGGAAATAGATGGACAGAGCACAATCATGGAAAACTAAAGTCCTGATAAAAATGAAGATGAAGTTTAATGTGAATTAAGGAGTGGTAGAAATTAGAGAAAATGTAATTTTAACATTCATGTCCTTACAAGTGGTATAATTTTGTGAGGTGGTAAGAATCTAAGCTTTGCCAGTATAACAGCTGTTTGAAATTACAAGAAAGATTTATCGAGGAAGGGAATTTTGAGTGTGATCAGCACACAAGGAATGGTATAAAGAAGAAAACTCATATTAATTAAAATCTTTGGGAGAATAAGTGACCTGTGAATAAGTAGGTAATTGCAATAAGTTTGGTCAAAGAGGATTTAAATAGGTGAGATAGATTTCAAAGGAGGAAACTTGAAAAATCATGATAGAGGAAGACTATTGAAAATGATCTCGAAGTTGCAAGAGGTGTTAGGAAGAAGTCTATTAACCATTTGAATTGGATCTGTGAATTGTCTGGGATTAGAGAGAAATGGTCCTCAACTGAGAGGGTTTTAAGAGCTATTTGTTCTTAGTGAAAAAGCCATATTTTAGTTAAAACTTGAAGGGAGGAGAATTTTGGAGGAAACATTTAAGTATGTAGGAGAGTTTGTCAATAATAGAGGCCATTAGCATCAAAGGCAGATAGAAAATTCCTATAAAACACTAACATTCATATAATTTCATCTTTTCCACTCTGTACCTCCTGATTCTTTAAATTTCACTTAAATATATTTTGGCTAGCAATCATCTCTGCCCAGCCCACCCCCCCATCCCTTTTTTTTCCCTTTCTTTTAGCCCATAGGTCAGTCTCTCTCTTCTATTAAATAATAACATCTTAATATGATATAATTGATTACTTATTCTTTTCTTGACTTTACTTTTCTACTTTTATGTATTTTCTTGTTGTTGCTATTGTTTAGGATGTTGGTAAATAAAATATTTTGTTTTTCTTCTAGAAATATCTCAAATGCTTCTCTTTTATGGCATATTCATTTCTTTCTCTATTTTTGGTAATTACAGTGTATGCCATTTGAGGTTGCAGCTTGAAGTTCTATGTTATTCCATTACATTTTTGATATTTCAGAATAACAATCATTTTTTATCATTTGAATTTCTTTTCCTTCATACTTGAAAGTTTTTCTTATGTTCTCTTTCTGAATTTTTTTTTATCATTGAAATTGTTCAATATAACCATTAAATGTCTTATAAGTTGAAGGACAAGGCAGTTGTTCCTTTCTTAGAGGTAATCCTCGGTCTCTTAGGCTACACTATTGTGTGGATCCAAGAAGTTCAGTTTTCTTATATTATTTCCTGCATTATGATATTAATTTTTAAATGTGTTGGGAGAACTTTGGTTATTTCTCTTGAAATGTTTTCAATATTAGGTGCTTTGGCTTTTCTAGAATTTATATATGTATGTGTATTTCTTTATCATTGTTTATTTTTACCCTCTACCAGTTTTTCTCTAGTCTTTGTGGGTTCCAAATCTGGTATCTTACTTCTTTAGAGAGATTCTCTATGATGGATTTAATTTTTTTTTCTAATCTAATAATAGTTTTTAAAATTCCACTTTGAGACCACCAATTTTTGACCAGTATTCATTCCTGGTTTCTTCTCTTATGTATTTTATTTCCCTGGAACTCATTCTAGAGTTTCTTGTTGTTCTGTGCTCACTGGAGAGTCCAGGTTTCTGTATTTCATCAGCTACTATTAATTCACTTTCCTTCATACTATATTTATTAAAAGAACTTTGTATCATCTGAGATTTAACTCAATTCTTCTGATGTTTGCATCTTCTCTGTCTGCTTGTGGCTAGAATTACAATGAATTTTTCTTTTCTTTATCTTGTCAGTATTTCACCTTTTTTTATATTTCCTTGTCATTTTTTCTCCCCTCCTTTGCTTGTGAGCAAATATGGCCTTTTTAACTTTTCCTTTATGTACAATATTCCATATCCTATTTCTGCCTTTGCAGTGTTGAACTACCAGGTATGGGTGTTAAAGGAGGACTTGCCCCTCTACTATGAGGGCTTAACATGCCTTGAGGGCTGTTCATCCACCTTTAGTGTCTACCTGGCACTTAACTCTCACTAATGACCCCAAGAAACTAGAGCATAAACAGTGGCCCGCACTCCAGTAAACCCATCTTGACAGATGGACTAAACCAGGTCCAGAGTGACCACTAGGCCACAACTTGTGAGTCAGTTAGGGTGGTATCTAACACAAGCATGTGAAGCCTTTCCATGGTATAATGAGTAGATGAGAACAGTTTGTTCCACCAGCCATGAAGGCCTGTGAAACACCTGTAGTTTGGTCAGACATTGAAATTGTCATAGTTATCCACTACATCCTAGGACATTGCCAGTTGTCCTGACTTTTGTCTTGCCACTGGACTTTAATGTCTCAGTGAGAGAGTAGGGTTGATGACTGCAACTCTGCCTCACTTAAATCCAATTCATGCCCAAAGTAAAGACATCACCCTGTGATGTTGTTAATTCTTTTAAAAAACAAAGGAGAAATAATAACTAACATGCCTAGTTACACATTTGTTTGATTCCATAGACTCTTCCGTTTCCTTCCAAGGTTTTGCACAAATGCTCATTTCTATATGATATTTTTCCAGAAGGTCTCCAGCTACTAATATCTCCTTCATTGTCCCCCAAATATCTTACATATTTTTGTGTATAGCTGTATATATTTATGTGTTTTCCCTAGTAATATACAACATTATTTATAATACAATTATACGATAATATACATTCTTGATGATAGGGAAAATTTTACTTTGGTCTAAATGGGGCAATGGAAAGAAATACATTCATAAATGAAAGTGATATGAGAATAACAGTTAATTTTTTAAATCTTTTTTTAAAGAATAGAGTGGGATTTACAATGTGCATTATGGAACAGATTTGCAAGAAGAACCTACCAGGTATCCCTTTGAAGGGATAGACCTGCTGGTTTGAATTAGGGATAAGGACTCTGGAAGAGATTCATGAAAATGTTTGCAGTTGTATGCAGTGTGACAAGACTGGCATTATGAAAGAAAACTTGAAATGACATGTTGATGGGAAAAAATTAATTTCTTAATGCATAAGGTGGTAGGGGGATTGTTAAAATTTGCCCACACCAAAGTTTTAAATATAGTATAGGATTCTGGTGTTTCAGTGTGTGCTTATGGGTGCGGTTTTTCATTGAAGTTGATGTTAGCTTTAGGACTTCTAGGTAGGGAAGGGTGGCTGATAAAAATGTTATCACATATTACAATGAAAGGCATTCTTTTTAAAAAGTATTTATTGAACACCTAAAACATATTTTGCAGAGGGCAGAAGTCGGACCTGTATATGGAACTTAAAAAGCAGAGTTTTTTTAAGGAGATACTGTCTCACAATTTGAAAGTGGTAAGTTAACTATTACCCTAGTGCAAGTAGAAACTGGGTGACTTCTTGTGTGGGCACTTTGTAGTTTTTCATGTTGCTGACAGGGGTTGTCTAACTCTTTAGATGCCATGATTTTCTTTGTATATAAGTATGAGCCAAAAGGACGTACTTTGATCTATAGTGTAAAAAAATACTGGTATAGTAAGGTACTTTAATAATGAGATGTTACAATATTGTGAAATTTTATGACTGGTACAGAAATCCTTATTTTAAAACTGTCTTTTTCCTTCATTTTCAGTAGCTGACATTATGTTAACCTTCACTGATTTTTAAAGAAATAAATGTTTCAAAGGAGGCTGCTGTAATAAATGGTTCATTGCAACTTGATGCTTGGTAGCCTAATTAGTCAAATACCATGTGCCTAACTCTGCATGAAACAACTTTCTTTTCTATTTAAACCTGTAATTTTTCAGTTGTAGAGCAGACAACAGTGACTTCATTGTAAATGGCCATTGTATTTTTAAAATATTTGTCCTCAAAAACAGTGGTCAAGTGTGTAACCATAGAGACTACGTGTAGTTTTCTCATTAATTGTAACACAGTTCCTATAATAGAATTATTTACATTATTTGAACAAAAACTTTTATGTTGGAAAACAACCTTTTAATGTTAACATGTAGTTAGCAGCACTTAAAATAATAGTTTCTATGTTGTTTCTCAAGGAAGCAAAAAATTATAGTAGTTTAAGGGGCAATCATCCTTGTATCCTCAGAATACTAGATACTTTTTTCCTCAGTAGATGTATGCTATGTTTGCTTGCTACATTGAGAGTGTATTTCATACATTCCTAGGCTAAAAGAAAATAGGTTCTTGGAAATTTTCCCTATAATTTAACCTTAGATATCTCTAATTTTGTTTTTAGGATAACATATATACTTTAAAACGTTGTCTTTTCACATTAACTTTTGCAAAATTAAATGAGGCAGCCTTAGTATAGTGGATAAAGAGAATAGATCCCTGAGTCAGAAAGACCTGGGGTCAAGTCACCTAATATCTCACATACTTCACTCAGACATACCAGCTCTGTGATTGCTAAGCAAGCTGCTTGTCTTCTCAGAAACCTTGGCAAATCTGAGACTAGAAATATAATTGCTGATATACTTTGGGAGAAGGACTATTCCATTGGCATTGCCCTTATGAATGAAATCACAAGTCTGGTAAAAAAAATAATTATAAAACATATTTTGGCTGGGATTAAAATTCATATCCTTCAATTTTTAATTAGATTTTATCTCTTGTACTTTTCAGAATATTAATTGTTTATTTACATGGTGCTTAAGTTTGAGAAACTTTTAGTAGTCTACTTTAGTTGGAAGATATCAGTCAGCAAACATTTATTAATTGCCTTCTATGTGCCAGGAACAGTGCAAGGCTTAAATGCTTAAATAGAGACCTTAAAGTAAATAATAAGAAATAAAATTTGGAAGTTCTTGGTTAGAACCAAACTATCTGGTACATTAATTGTCAAGCCAAAACGATTGTATTTGTCCTGGTAGAAAGAGAGAGCCACTCGGAACTTTTCAGGAGGAAAGCTGAATATGGCCATTTTAATTTTAACACATAGTTATCAAATGCCTTGGGATATTAATTAGGCAGCTGTTTAGAGGATCAATTGAAAGAAGAAGAGACAGGAAACAAGAACAGTTAAGAAGTCTAGATAGTTACAAATCAGAGGAAGTCAGGGCATGAACAAGGCAATTGCTGTGTGAGTAGGAAGAATGAAAGAAATTTTTTCCTCACGATATCCCGAATAGATAGTATAGGTATTGCCATCTCCATTTTAGAAATGAAAAAACATATTCAGAGAAGTCATACAACTTAA
The DNA here is from genome assembly GCF_027887165.1 of Monodelphis domestica. NCBI lineage: Eukaryota > Metazoa > Chordata > Mammalia > Didelphimorphia > Didelphidae > Monodelphis > Monodelphis domestica. Next base: position 121,340,921 of record NC_077229.1, read on the forward strand.
TCAAGATCACAGGGCTAACAAATATCAGAGGTTTAATGACTCCACATCTATATATCTGTATTGGCAAAAACAGTTAGAGAGGCTACATTGCTCCCATTAGGAAAATAGTTCGGACAATGTAATAATTTCAGGTAGTAAGGTAGGGTAATGTAGTTCCATTTGCTTTCCTCAGTTTCATAATCCTGGTTTGTATCCCTAGCCCTGGTCATCTATCTTGAACATAAATGAAGTCTAGATTCTAAGTAAGACTAGTAAGATTTCTTGATTTCTTTATCTTTCGACCTGGTTATCTATCTGCACAAACATCCTATTTTCAGTATCCCTTACAAATGATTATTCATTCTACATATGAATGAAAAACTCACTTTGTCCTAAAGCAGCTTACCCCAATTTTGAACCACTCTAGTTCTTAGGAAATTTTTCCTTATGTTGGTTGAGTTGCAGTCATAGCCTTTGCAACTGTCATTCATTCTGCCCTCTGGAGCTGAGCAAATCACAAATCTTTTCCTTCTCCCTACTGACAGACAGCCCTTCATGTATTGTATTTGAAAACAGTTTAGCTTCTCTAGCTTAAGCATATCCAGTTCTTCAACTTGACTTTTAATACCATAGTGTCAAGCATTCTTACCATCATCTTTAGTCTCCTTTGGTTGCTTTCTAACTTATCAGCATCCTTCCTTATATGTGGACTCAACAAGTATTTTTTGACTACTATGTTAGACACTAGAGATATTTTTTAACAGTAAACACATTTCATGTGCAATCATATTGGGGCAGAATACATGGGACGATCACCTTTTTTTTGTGAAAAGTATGCCACCCTGTCTATAACCTAAGATCAAGTTAGCCTTTTTTGGCTTCCATAACATGGTGTAGACTAATTCAGCTCCCAATTACCTCAAATATACCAGCTCTCATGGGAATTTTTTCAAGTGAATAACATTTATAAAGCAAGTGCAATATAAAAAGCAAGCTTGCTCTTATTATTTTCTAAGCCTATCATGTAATTGCAGTTGATTTTGAACCTAAGATCGAGTCCTTTATTCTAGTCTATTGGGATCCTTTTTAAAATTCCAAATTCTTTGTGTCTTTTACTTTCCTATTACAATAAGACAGAAGGTCAAGGACTAGGCAGACAGAGTTAAGTCACTTGCCCAGGATACCATAGCTGAGAAGTGTCTGAAGCCATATTTGAACTCAGGTCCTCCTGACTCCAGGCTTGTTGCTCACACCACCTAGCTGCCTCGTGTGTTTTCTACAAACATAAATCCAAATAATAGATTAAAATGTTAAATAGCATAAGGCAAAGAGCAAATTACTGGGATATTTTATTAATGCTCTCCTTACAAGCTCTATCCATTAAATCATTATGGATCTACCTCATTACTATTATGCAGTCTGTATTTCTCTTATTTTTTTCAAAGATTTTGTGAAATGCCTTCCTGATTTTCAGGTATATACATATACCTGTATATACATTCCCCTTAAGCAGTGGTGTCCAAACTTTTTTTGATGTCATAGCCCATCAATGCAAAAGTTTTTAAGAATATACCCTCAATTCATGTATATTTACCTTTTTTAAATTGTATACCTGTATTGTTGCCCTACTCTGTACATTATAAAACTTCCATAAAAATGCAAATGAAAAAGGATGAGATAAAGGTGAAATAATATTTGACTCTACTGTTAATAGTGAGCCATTAGAGTTTATTGAGTAGAGGAGTGACATGATCACATCTGTTAAAGGAAAATCACTTTTGTCATCAATGTGGAGAATGAATTGGAAAGAGCAGAGACATGATGCAGGACCAATTAGAAGGTTTTTTACGTAGACATGGTGAAAGACAGTGAGGATAGTAAGGTGTTGGCCATGTAGATAGAAAGAGGGGGACAAATATGAGTGATGTGGAGGAAGAAGTGATGAGTTTTGGCAACTGATTGTAGATGTGTTGGGGGTGAGTTGGCAGTGAGAGAAAATAAGTCAAAAGTGTGACAGGTTCTGAAAATATGAACGAGTGGATCCAAGGACAGAGTTGCCTCAACTACTGGAAGATTTGGAGGTTAGATCTGTGGCTAGCATTTATTTTGTACTTAAAGATTTTCATAACACTTTACAAATATTAAATTATTTTATCCTCACAACTACCCTGGGAGGTAGGTGCTATTATACATATTTTATAGTTGAGGAAACTGAGAAAGCTTAAATTACTTAACTAGTCACACAGCTAGTAGGCATTTGATATGTCCAATTCTGGATTTGAACTTATTTTCTTGATTCCAGGTCCATCAGCATCCACAGTGCTATCTAACTTTTGTCTCTTGGTTAATCACTACATCACTTGGAGTTAAGCCATGAAACCTCCATAGTAAAGTGCCACAGCTCCTTCATCCCCACCTTGGAGACCAATGTACTGGAGTACCTGACACCTCTCTAGTGACTTTGTGACAAAAGAAGGTGATGTTAATCCATGATGACATACTAATCCTGTTAGTCACAATGGGGGGGGGGGTGGATAAAAGTGGATAAACAGATAATAAATCTTATCATCAGTAGCATAAAAAGGTCATGCTCTACTGAGGGAAGTTCAGAAGGGTTAACTTTGGATTAAAAAATATGTAAATTGTCATATCATAAAATATTAGAAGAGTTTTTGGAAGTTATCTGATTCAGCCCTTCCCAGAAGCATTTTGCATTTCTCCAGTTTGGGGAGAGAAAGCAATTGTATCTCTAATTTTTTTCCTCAATAAGCAGTTAGGAGAAGAGCTGCATCTTCATTGTTATATAAGATCATTAAATGACATCCATAAAGAAAAATAAGTAGAAGTGTTTTCATGGTCATATATTTGAATCAGATTTTCTCATTAGCTTCTTTATGGAAAGTAAAATTGTTAAGACTTTTTCCTATTATGTTAACAGAATTTAACTATAGGTTTACTATCCTGGTTTAAAAATAATCGGTATTTAACACAAGTTTTATAAGTAAAAAAGGACTGGAGATAATATTACTTCCTTTAAGTAACTGATATGTTTATAGCAGTACATCAAGTTTATAACTATCAATGAAAGTCTGTTGTTGTAAACATCCCCGACTGGAAGCTGTAAGACACAGCCAAGCTTTCAGTCAGATGTTTGCTGCTACCGGCTAATCACAAACATCATCTTGTTATAATTATATATCCTCTACAAGATCTCTCCTATACCTATGGAGCAGTCATAGAGAGGATATAAGAAGAGTGTGGAAAAATTTAGAAGTACCAAGTTGTTTTTTAAATGTGTTTTTCAGTTTGTATTTTTGTTTACATTGTGTAGCACTTAATTGTAAATTAGATTAATAAACTTCTGTATTTGTAAATAGAATAAATATCCTGTTCTTCAGAGCTCTTCAGACTTCGGCTAGTTTTTATACTTTAGGACCCTTAGTAACTCATTGAAGTTTTTAATTTTGTATTCTTTTCTAATTATATCATAAAAGTAAGCTTTTTCTATTATTCCTTATATTTCCAGTGAGGGTAGAGTTTATCATTGTACTGATATTCCTTTAGGCATTATATTGAATTACTAAGAAATTAGTTTAGTTCTTTCCTTAGTGTTTTTAATGCAGCTTGCAATAAGGAATTTTTCTCAAGAGTTTTTTTTTTTTTAGTAAAAGTTAAGGAATTGTTGACCAAAATCCAGCTCTGTAATACATAATTTTATAGCTGGGGATAATCTAATCATTCTGTAGTGTATGCTTTAAAACTCTCAGTTACCATTTTATAGCTCCATTTCTATCATTTCATTTTCTGCATTTAGGTTAATCAGTATTATTCTTTATCATATTTTTCCATACATGATAAGCCAGTTTATCTGTGATTATCTCTACATATTTGTTCTTCCCTCTGATCCAGGAAATACTACATTTCCCCCTGGCTATGATGCCCACCTCTTTACTCTCAGCCAAATTGTCACTAATCTTTGGAACAATGATAAAAAATACTGCCTCTTTGTGAAGCCTTCTTTAGACCCCAAATACTTGCCTTCAAACATGCCAGCATTTCTTCATTGCCTTGTTCACAGCTGAGAATTGGATTTAACTAGATTTCAAATCCTAGCTGTTCTATGTACATGACTTGGAAAAAGATATTTAACCTCTCTGGACCTCAGTTGCCCAGTTTATCTGGTAAACAGTTTAAAGGTCTCTTTCAACTCTAAAAATATCCAAAGGACTTAATTAGTTGTTCATCTCTATCTTTGGTAAATTTTTTAAAGCCCTTATCATCTGTCTTAGAATTAATACTGTGGTACAGGATAGACAATAGGAGTTAAGTGACTTGCCCAGGATCACACAAATAGAAATTGTCTGAAGCAAGATTTTAAACCAGGATCTCCCACCTCTAGACTTGGCTCTCAATCCACTGAACCCATCTAATTACCCCACCTTTGTTATGTTTTTAAAGCATTTTTTATGTATATGTTCCTGATTCCCTTGTTTAACTTCTCTCCTACTGTATTTGGGTTTTAAATTCACCAAGAGAATGTATGTCTTTACACAAAATACAACATGATTATTCAGTAACTATCATTGACTGATGTTATGTAATATTGAAAGATGCTTTTCCTCAATACCTTAGTTTCTTTTTTGCATTTTTTAGTGTAATGATTTCTTAATTTATTTAAGGTTTCTTCAGTTAAAACACTGGTTTATCAATTGCTAGGCATCTTTTCACCCATGGAAATATATTAATCCAACACCTAGTTGAGCCAAAAACATAGTTCTCTCTTTATCCCTGGGATATGAACTGGGCCTGTGATTTCATTAATATAGGTATCTTCCATACAAGGAAACTGGCTTGACAAATTCATGTTGATGCCCTTTCTGAAAGCCATATTCTTTTTAGAGAGTTACCAAGAGTGGTGGTGTCAAACCCAAATAGAAATGGAATATGCTGAATGGTACATAAGCATCCTTGTATAGGTACATATTGACTTAGAAAACCCATGTATTAACATATTCTGTTTTTTTATTTCACCAAATTACATTTTAATCTGATTCAGGCAGCTTGGATATGTTGTGGGTTGTATCTGGCTGCCTCCCATATTTGATACCTTTGGCCTAGAATACTAAGAAATTATATGACTTAATCCAGACCTCTCATTCAATATAAGTAATAGGGAGAACTTGAACTCAGATCTTCTCTTTTTAAGGCCAGGCTTCTCTCCACTATATATCACCCTGCTTCTTTTCTGCCCTTACACTTAAAATTCTTATAATTGACCATTTAAGTTCATAATAATAATGATTAAAGTGAACATATTTTAATAAGCATCTTTTCCTCCCTGAAGTGACATTTTTGTTTATAAATATTAATAATTTTGTATTCTATTACATTATTAATACTACTGATAGCTTCTTATCCTATCATGATTAAGGTTTACAAAGCAACTTTTCCCCCCAAATTATGAGCTTTTTGAGGTGCCTTGCTAGTAAAGCCTTCGTATATATCATGTGATGTTTATTGTAATTTTCTTCTTCATGGAAGATTTTCAGAAAAATAGGGATGTGAGTCAGGCATAGTGGGGTTTTTGTCTTCTTTGGGTGTGGTGGTAGTGAGGGACCCATAATACTGAAATCATAGATTTCCAAAGTACCAATTTGTTCCAAATTATATAGTTTGTTTAAAAGGATGTTATAGAGTGTACTTGTTTCATATGGGTTGGACTAATTGTCCTCTAAGATCTCTGAACTGTGATGTTTTAAGTTATGTAGTAATGTTCTCTTTCTGTGAGAGGGTTAGTGCCTAAGTCTTTCCTTTGTTTACTTAAAATGCAGACAACTTGAGCTCTTGTAGCAATCAATCTCAGTTTATGGTACCACTTATCAAGTCTAACTTCATACTGATATCTTGATGAAACCATTTATTTTTGTTTTCCTTGTAGTAGAATATCTAGTACCATATATAACCCAGTGAATTAATGGCATAAATTATATACATTCATACATGAGCTTCAGAATTTGCTCTAAAATCTTACATTTTATCAAATAATTGTTTATTTGTGAAAAGCTTAATTTAGAAGTTTATTTCTTGTATTCATGTATAATCATATGCATTAGCAACTGCATATTTTATAGAGTTGTAAGATAAATTTTTTTTAAGCAAAAAGGGTTGGACCTCTTCATTAAAGCTGACATACTATGCTCAGCTGGTTCCGTTGTCCCTAGATACTTCAGGATTAATGGTATAGTTGGTATTATATAACACTTGTTCTATTTTATTCAGGCCTAATGAGGTGAAATAAATTCTTTGTCAGCTATAATTCTAAATGCCCTTGCTCAGGTGTCTTTAGCTATGACCTTGAGTATTTTGTGAGTGATTTTAATTTAATATTTGAAGGTGGCAAATCTCACTTTACCTAAGTGATCAAGCCTATTATTTATATCATAATTTCTTAGAAAAGTTAAATTTTTTAAATTGTTTGTCATAAACCATTAAGTTGTTTGTAATACTCCATTAAGTTGTTTCTTAGTAGCCTTGTACTAATTGGTGCTTTGGGAAAATAGAAAATGTTCGGTTTAATAAAAAGCTTAGGAAGCTTTGTCACTTAAAGATTACTTTTATATCTAGTTGTGTCTAATTAAAATCTCTCAAACATTTTTTTTTGCTAAAATGTGTTTTTAATATGATTGTGAGATAATTTTTCTTCATTTAAACCCAAAATTTCTGTTAAAATCAAATAACCAAATGCTCATTTTTAAATTAGGAAATTTTTTATTTAAAAAAAAAAACAACCCTTTTTTAGTTAAAATTGTTTTCCAACAGCCCTTGTTTAACCAGGTGTGTGTAATTTTAAAAGTAGATTAATGCAAATTCCAAATTGCATAATGTTCCTACTTTATTGCTCAATGTATTTGTAATAATAATTTATGTAGCAATAATTAGAAAGCACTTTAAATACCTTTTCAAATCTTAGGCCAATGATGTGAACAATACGAGCCATATTATTACCCTTTTATATATGTATATGAGGACATGAAGTCAACATTGCCATACAGCTAGAAAGTACTAAAATCAAAACTTGAACATTTGTCTCCAGATTACATGCCAGATGCTCTTAACACTACTCCATATAGGAGGCAGAATGTTTTAATATAGTGCCTTGAGCATATTAAATACTTACCATAACAATTAAATTACCAAAAGATTATTTTGTAGAGCTAGAAAAAACTATAAATGAAACTTAACTGAAGTAACAAATGGTCAAGAATCTCAAGGGATTATGTTATGAAAGAAAAATGTCTGGGAAGATGATCTAGAAGTACTTTTAGGGATATTTAACACAGAGAAGCAAATAGTGCTAAAAAATTCAAAGATGCCATTTATTGGAAAGATTCCCTATTTGATAAAAAATCTCATGGGAAAACTAGAGAGCACTCTAGCAGAAACTAGATTTAGACCAATAGCTCACACCATATAGCAAGATGTTCTCTAAATTAATATATAATTTACATATAAAAGTTATTTCATCCAAATTTGAGGATCAAGAATTTTACCAAATGTGGATTAAGTGACGAATTCATGAGCAAATGAGAAAAGAGCATCAGAAGAAATTACATGGAATCGAAATGTTTTTTAAAGAAAATGGTTGACTGAGAAAACAATTTTTGCAGCAAATTCCTCTGATAAAGGTCTTACATCCAAAACATGTAAGGAGCTGATTGAAATGTTTGAAATTCCTCAACAGATACTTGATTAAGCAATTTTGAACAGACTTTTTAAAGCAGGATATCTAGGCTATCAAAAATCATAGGAAAAAATATACGATTGGCAAAGATGAAATAAGAAAAAAAATGACCATTGCTGGACAGGCTGTGGAAGAACAGGTATGATAATGTACTACTGATGGAGGTGTGAATTAATCCACTCATTTTGATTTTGAATTGTGCCCCAAAAGTCTAAGTCTACATATGCACAGGAAATGTAAACTAATTTTAATCCTATCTTTAACTAGTTGTCAAGGCAAGTGAAATAGATTGTTATTTTGGGATTACATTCATCACAACTTCCTTCCATTTGTGTGGTAATTGGGAGTTAATTTTATTTTATGGCTATTCCTTTTTAAGATTCATAAAACCTTTGTAAAGCTAGGAATTAAGCAAGGAAATAGGATGTTATTTTTAAATATTGACAGCTGTATTTAAAAAACTCCTTTCATTAGAAAATAATGAAGCCACTATCCAGCTGTGTGACCCTGGGCAAGTCATTTAACCCTAATTGCCCAGCCCTTGCCACTCTTCTGTCTTAAGCTTGATACTCTGGGTACTGAGGGTGTAAAGGTAAGGTTTTGTTTTGTTTTGCTTTTTTAAAGACAAAGAATGAGCAGATAAGCATCAAAGAACTTTTGGGTACTTCTAAAGGATTAGAGATTATTGATTCTTGTTCTATATATAATTTTACTTCAGTTTTAACTCTTAATACTAAGATAATATTTGACTGTCAAATAAAATGAAGAGGATTTTTTTTCCCCCTAAGGTAACTCAGCAAGATTGGGAAGAGAGAAGGAGGAAAATTAAAAAGAAACTTAAAGATAATCTAGTCCAGCCACCTTGTTTTCAGATGAGGAAGCTGAAATATGCCCCAAGATGAAGTGATTTGTTCAAGGTCTTAAACCTTGGTCTTCTATCTGCTAACCTAGTGTTCTTTGTAATAAGAGATTGCCTGAAGTAGAAATAGAAAAAAAGACTAAATATATACATAAGAATTCTGAGGGAGAAATGGAAAAGAATTATTGAATTAGAATGAAGCACTGCATGAAAATCCAAGACAGTTTGGGGCAGGACAAAGAATACATGAATCCATATACAGAATGGAGTAATTGTGGGAGTAAAAGGGTGGGGACAGAGGGATACAGTGTGGCTAGGTTTTACTATATTCAATTTAAGATATTCTTTAGATCATGTATATAGGAAGTATCAGTATGTATAGCTATAACTCTCTTCCTTAACAAGTTGAGGCCTGAATTCTTGAAACTTGAAGTACATTTCTAAATTGTTTTTTTTTTAATCCGTCATTTATTATGCTGTTTTAAAGTTTATATTCCACTATATTGAAGTTTGTATGAGACCTTATATGTATCCTAAGATGAACTTGCCTCTCATAGGTAGTATACTTAGCTAAAATAAAAAAGTTTCATAAACTGGCCATTAATCTGAGTTCCAGTTCATGTAAACATCCTACACTCAGCTGTAACACATGGATCGGCTGGGAGGTGGATGTTTACTTCAGCTGACTTGGAATAACAGCCTATTAACATTCTAAAATAGAATCTGGCAATAATATTTTAGGGGGTTGAATTTTCAAAGTCATAGTTAAAGATTTGATCTATTATAGTCTTTCTAACAACATTACAGGCAGCTGTGTGATGTTTTGGAGACAAAAAGTACTGATAGAAGCTTTTGGTTATTAGATACGTTCTGTTTGGTTATTATCTCTGTCAGATTTAAAGGAGTTTAAAACTATTTTTATTAAGGTAGTCAAAGCAATATTAATTTTCTGGTTTAAGGGAGATGACTATGAGCAATTGTTATCTAACATTATTATAGCTACCAATAGCATTTTTGGATCATAAAAGTTATAATATATTTTTCTGAATGATTTAAAGATAAACTAATATCCATGTGTAGTTATATTTATATATTTAACATTTTTCAGCCTTGTTATAGACTACTTAAAATATACTTGTTTAATTTTCCCATAAGTTTTACAAGTATAAATCTTTGCTATTTGCTATCAATGAAACATCTATAGACCTATTTGAATCTAACAAGTAAAAATTCTTCTGTATTCTCTTAAGAAACGTTCTGTCACCAACTTGGCAAGCTCCTCAAACCCATATCTGTAACCCAATTACCTAAGTCCAGAAATAATGGGAATATAAGTTTAATTTTGCAGCTGTGGAAGATGACTACAAGATTTGGAGGGCAATCCTAGTTAAAAAAGCAAACACAAGAATTATCCTAATCCTAATCCAAAAGGATGATTATTGAAACCCCAAGTCTCTGAAGGTTTCTCCTACTTAGTGTTTGATACATTAAGAGCTTTCTGAAATGAAGGAATGGGGACTGAACTTTTGGGATTGCATTGGTATTCCTCTGCTAATGAAAATCTGGCCTTTCCTACAATGTGTAGTTTTAGAGAGTTGCGCTAGAGCACTGTGAGTTTAAGTGACTTGCCCAGGGTCATACAATGGAAACATATCAGAGATGAGATTAGAGCCCAGGGCCTCTGATTTTGAGACCAGCTCTTTATCCACTGTGTGCCAAGCTCCTCATTCCTCAGTCATGGGAATAGTGACTTGGAACAGTTCAGTATATTGAGATGCATTAGTTGTATACTATTACAGTTTCTGTACCTGCTTACCCAAACTTATCCAATGTTTTCAAATCTGTTTATAATTTCTTTAAATTCAATAGCAGTTCTAGAATGTGTTATGGAAAAAACTACACAATTTAAAAGTAGCTTGAAAATATTTTTTCTAATACCACTTCAAACATATTTAAAAAGTAATAGGTATTTTATTCTACACTCTCAAAAATTGCTGGAGTGCTTACATAAGGTGAGGTTATCTGGCCACACATAGGTCAAATTCCTAACTGACATTCTCAGCATTTTTTTTCATATAATTGTTCATTTAGTCATTTAAACCTGAAAATAATATTCTCTATTGACTAAAATTTTTTGTTTCCTTTTTCTCCAAGCAACCATATGTGGAAGTTTTATTGCAAATAATGAGAAATTTCTGTATGTATATAGAACTTTGTAATAAAGTTTTGAGAAATTAAAATGTTGTGGCTTCTTTTCTAGTAAAACAAACGTGATTTTTAAAAAAACTTTACATTCCTGACATAAAAGCTCAATTACCCAAAGATGAGTATCTGTTGCTAAAAATGTGTTTTTATGGCAGCAGTAAATACTGAAATGATTCTTCCTTTTCACCAAACTACTCCATATATGCCATGTATATTTTTAACGTTTTTCTTTTATTGATAGAAAACACAAAGTTCTGTTTCTTCAGTTAGGTTTATACTTGAATTTGTACTGCAAATTCAAAGTTGTTTTATACTCATTACTTTTTGCCAGTTCGATTTAGTATTTATTAAGTGCCTGCTATATGCCAAACACTATTGGACTTTGGAAATACCAAGACAAAAATACAATAATTCTTGTCCTTAAAAAATCTTACATTCTACTTAACATTTTTTAAAAGATGTGGACTCTTCTACTTCATTTTTTAACTGCTAAGATATGTTGATTAATATAAAATAATTAAAATAAGTGAATAATGGGAAGCAATGCAGTGAGCGCCTCTTCACAAACTCTTCCAAATAAATCTAGAAAATATACCAGACCAGAATCTTATGGGCATATCTAGAAACAGTATGTAATTTATCCAGCTTTGCTCTGCATAGCAAGGCAAATAAGGAGGACTATGAACAATTGGGGTGAATTTGGGCCACAGGCATGCCATGCAGAGACCAAGCACCTAAGAGCAGATCCCAGACCTATGCTAGGTTATTGCAATAGGGATAGGTGTAATTGGCAACTTTGTTGATCACTATCCAGTTTCAGTTCAAAGATCCAGGGCAGCCTGAAGAGGGGCCTCTGTGGGAGAGTGAGACTTCCAGGTTAGGAAGTGCCTTGCATTGTATATAGAAAAAGGAAGAAGTTCAGAAGCCAGTAATGGCAATAAAGGTGTGGCTCAGAACCTACGCACAGAGTAGGATCTTGCTTCTTGCAGAGAAAAAACAGGAATTTGAGTCTAGGGGATCCTATAATTCTGCTACTTTGAACCAACAGCTTTCTAGCTATCTGATTGGAGCAAAGTTCAGTAATAGTCTCTCTTGCACAGATTCAAACCCAGGTCAGGAGATTGAAGAGCTCAACTTAAGAAGCCAGCAATCAAACTTTACCCAGAATTATACCACTTAGGATACACAGACATTTTTCACATTCCTATCCTGTCACTGAGATCCTGCAATAACATTGATTACTTCAAGAAAGCAGCAACAGTACTAGCTCAGACCTTCCCACCTAAAGTGTGGCAGAGCTCAACCACATCAAGTCCAAAAGTCTGGAAGTAAACTTCCAAGAATTAACAAAAACAATCCCACCATGAGCTATTGTGGTAGCAGGGATATTCCAAGACACATGCAAAAGAGACCAAAACACACATCAGAGAAAAGCATGGGTTGGGCACAAACTCAGCTAGAATTCCTTGAAGAGATGAAGTAAAAATTTTAAAGAGTTTTAAAATGTTTTTAGTAAAAAAAATTAGACCACTTGGGGAAAAAAAGGAAAAGAAATGAGAGCTTTGAAAGAAAAAGTTGGAAAAGGAAATAATGTAAGAGGAACAAAACCTTGCCCAAACAAAAAATTAACTGAAAATTGGAATGAACTAAATAGAAATCAGTTCACAAAGGAATGAAAAATATTAAAATTGAAAAGATGGAAGAAAATATTAAATATAACAAAAAATTCAACAAACCAGGAAAACCGAAGAAAAAAATTAAGAATTATTGGATTATCTGAACTCTATAACAACAACAACAAAAGTCTAGCCATCAAATATTCAAAGATCAGTAATGGCAAACCTTTTAGAGACAGTGCTGGGCCCTGCCCCCACCCTACCCCCAGACTGAGTGCAATACCTATCCCCCCCAGTAGCCACATGCCATGCCTATCCTCCCACAAAGTGCAGGGCTTGCCCTGCCACCCACCCACCCTTTACCCCTCTCAGGGGAGGGAAGAAGTGCTCCCATTGGGCTACTGGAAGGAGGGGTGGGTGAAATGAGGAATGTCTTCAGTTCAGGTAGAGAGGGGGAGGGGAGTGGCTTGAGTGCTCTGCCACCTGTGAGCTGCCCTCCTTGGGGATGTGAAGAAAATAATAGGTGGTAGAGAGGGGAGCAGCTTTGCCTGATTCCCTCTGCCTTTCTAGTAATGAACTAGACTGGGGCAGGGGAAATAGCCATGTGCCCACAGAGAGCACTCTGAGTGCTATCTTTGGCACCTGTACCATAGGTTCAATTCACTGACCTAGATCTTACAGAATTAGAGAACAAAATAAAATTTCCCAATTACCTCTTGAAAGAACCTCCAAAATTTAAATTTCCAAGAACCAAAATGTAGTTAAAGTCTAGAGCTTCCAGGTCAAAAAAAAAATTGCAAGCCATCAAAATTCAATAAATAACTAAAATCAAAGGATCACAGAAAACACAGCCATTGAAACTCTTAAGTAGAGAATTTGTAGTATGTTATTCCAGAAGGCAAAGGATATGGGCTTATGACCAAACGTTATTTGCCCAATATAATAGTAAAGGAAAAATAAGTTAACTTTTAAAAGAAATAGAGGATTTCTAAGCATGTGTCATGAAAAGTCCAGAGCTGCATGGAAACTTTGAAGTTAAAAATAAAGGAATAAAGGAAGACAAAGTAAATATGAATGAACAGTGATAAAGGATTTAAAAGATAAAATGCTTACATTCAAATATGGGCATATGATACATGTATCCCCTCCGAACTCTATCATTGTTGGAATTTCATGGAGTCCAATTATATAAGGTCTGACAGTAGTTCTGTTATGTCATAATTATCAAGAAAAAAATGGAAAAGGGAAGAAGAGTACATGGGGGCATGACAGGTGGAAAGGCAAAGGAAATTTAGAGAAAATTGTATTACATAACCACAAATAAATATACAAACAAGAAGGAAATGGTGGTAAATGGCAGATGCTTAACCTTATTCTAATCTCAGCTGTTTAAAAGAAATACCACACATAGAAAATAGGATGGAATGGGGAAATGAAGGGAGGGATTCGTCCTAAGCAAAGCAAACCCTAAGGATGTACAGAAACATTTATAGCTGTTTTTGAGGTAGCACAGAATATGTCTCTGAGGAGATGCACATAAAAAGGGTAATAGATGAAAAAGTTGCATACATATGATGACATACTATACAGTAGAACCCTAAATATGTATATATGTAATCATGTTAAAATATGTCTTATGTTATAAAGATAATTTAGGGTTGTGACTTAAATCCAGATTTAATTGGTTACCAAAGGAACATCTCAAATAAAATACCCCAGTCAGTCTGAAAATTTATGGTAATTTAATGTAGAGGGAAGGAATTTAAGGAGAAGAAGGGAAGAGGATATAGGATTTCTCCTGCCTGGCCTGTGCCAGGGGGAGTTTAAAATACCCACCTCTAGGTCTCTGAAGATGATTAGAGGCTTCTAAGAGGATAAAGTTGGAAAGTAAAGGAGGAAAACTCAGCCAGAAACTCACCACCGAACCAGACAGTAGCTTGTAGCCACTCTAAGATGCCAAAAGGCCAGCACGCTGCTCTCAGCTAACTCTCCACCGTCAATCAGGGAGAGTGTTCTGAGAAATGAAAAATCCCAAATATATAGACCTTTCACCCTTGTAGCTCCTCTAAATTTTCACATCTACCAATTACATTAAAGGCTTTTCTCCAGGGCTACCCATACTTTTAGTTCTCATCTTTTGATTAGATTATATCTTTAGAGTTACTTAACACTTCTTTAAGTTCACCTTTTGTGAGTTACTTAACCTTTTTATGATTAATTTAACCTTTATAGTTACTTAACACCTTTTTGTATTAAGATCTTAAAATAGACCTAAAGTTCTAGCTTCATATAAGGTAAGAGGTAAGTACCTTCATTGTTCAATCAGGAGATTACAACTTTATCTTCCCCTAAAGTACGGTCTAAGTAGGATGGAGTAATATAAAGTTCCCAAGACATTCCTGATTTTGTTAAACTAAGTATCTTCATTGTTATAATCAGGAAATAGCTAAATCCAATCTTCACAATGTAACACATGTACTTGTATATATTCACCTTCCACTATTAATTATAGACATTTCCTATCTAGACACTGGATCAAGTCAAGCCACATTTATTTTAAAATGGAGATTTATGTGATGCTAGCATTTCATGAGATTCTGTTGTTATGGTTTTTCGGAAAGGGGAAAAGAAAGGTTATACAGAGGGAGAAGGCACATATAAATAAAATTAAGTTTATTAACAGGTAAGGAATAGGATTTGGGAATGGAATAAGGGGAAAAGGTTATCATCTGACTCTTATCCCGCTATATTTTTATCTAAATCAAGCTTACTCTATTTATCTAGTTACTATCTAAAGAGTATTAAGGCTAAATCCCACAGTAAACCCAAATCTCACACACACAGTCAATAGTTGATTAGATTTCAGGAATCCCAGGTATGGTGTTCTCAGATGATCTCAGCAAAGTAGAGGTCTGCCCTCTAGTATCTGTCCACCAGAAGACTGGAGATTTCCTCTCACCAAAGCCAGTAGATTCTCAAAGGCCAGTTGCTTGATGGATGGACTTCCAGGATGTCTCAGCATATACCTTTTTCCTTCACCTTTCAGCTCCAGAGTGTCAGTTGACAAACTACTCCTTGAAACTCTGACTCAACCAGCTCAGGCAAGATTCTATGACCTGTCAATCATTCTCTCCCTTGCTACAACTCAATGATTAGTTCACTGTCCACATTCTCAAAATTAGTAGTCTCAAATTAAAAAAATAAGTGCTTGCTATGAGTTCTGTGCGAGGTCCTGTCACATATATAAAGACAAACAGGACCTCATTGCTGCCCATCAGAGATTCATAGATGAATATGAAGGAATAAATGTTTGCTGCAATCTCAGGTACCTTATGAGTAACATAACACATAATAATACACTTTCAGAGGGCTTCAGAGGAAAAGCAGGGCTTTGTCATGGGTTGGATAGGGGTTGCCTATTTCACAAGTGGATTTTGAACTAGGCAATTGTGGAGATGCTTTCCACTTAGAAGAATCTATGATTTTATGCAAAACATTTAAAATGATTCTTTAAACTAGGATCTGTGCCCTCTTGTTTCCTACTTTAAACTGTCTCTTAAATGGTAACCTACATACTAAGCTGTTCTCAGTTCTGTTCAATTTGTGCCTGGGAAATTCTTATTCCTCACCTCTGTTTCTTAGAATTCCATTTTTCCTTCAAAATTCAACACAAATTCCCCCTTTTTTTCGTGAAGCTTTTCATGATCACCCTTAGCTTTTAGTGCCTCTCCCCCCCCCAAAAAAAATTAGCCTGTATCTTGAATGTCTTATATGTTACACTGTGTTTATGTTTTCTCCTCTCAAAGAATTTAAACTACATGAGGGCAAAAATTGCTTACTTTTTGTGTTTGTATCCTGTGTTTGTATCCTGACGTGTAAGTAGGCCCTTAATGAATACTTGTCAAATTAGAGTAGCTACAACTTCTATTTTCAAATTCTCAGTTTAAAGTAACTTGTTTGAAATCCTGGGAAAAAATTAAAGATACTTAAAAAGTTTCATTTCTTGTCATAGTTACTTTTGCATTTAAAAACCAAAATCTTTTTTTCTTCCTATTTTAAAAGTAATAGAAATAACATGAAATTAATTTCACTTTCCTTTATTAGACTTGTTAGCATTAGAGAAATGAACTGGCCTCAAGGCTGTTTTCATAATGTTCCAACTGTCCCATGAGTCAAGGTTTTAGTAGTTGAACCAGTTCAGCTACCTTTCTGGGTATCCTAGGCCTCTCAAGGTTGTGCAGCTAAAACTGGTTTAGAAGTTATGACCTTTCTTTGCTTGTTTTGAATGGCTTTAAACACCCATATACTCAGCTATTTTAAGTACTACTGTTCATCCTACTGACTTAAATGGTTTGGGAGCCCTTTGAAAAGCTTAAATACAGGCTGAGAGAATTCCTAGGTCACTAGATTGTCAGGTGCAATTTACAGAGGCATAAGTGACTGCTGCTTCTTTAAAAGTTTGTGAAATAAAGGTTATTCCACAGGCCGCTGGGAAATTTCACATTTGCTGGCTTAGTAGCCCAGCCCCTTTGGCATTATCCTATGTTATTCCCACTACAGATAAGAGAGTAAATCTTGCTTTCAAGTTTGTGTTTATCTTACAATTTAGTTATAAGAGTTCTTAAAGGTCAATTTGTCTATAGTACCAAGCCCCCTCACTCATTTCTTATATTTATACTATATGATTCATCAGCAAATATTAATATTTAAATAAGATAGTGGTCATTTGTTAACACTAGAGTGCTGTTTGCCATTATGTATTCTATAGTCCAGAAGAATGCCATTTAAACCAAGACTCCTAATTACTTTTAACAAAAGAGAGAGAAAACCTAACCAGAACTTATTAAAATAAATAGGTTGGTATCTGAAAAATAACCATGCCTATCTCTAGGAGCAGAAAGAACAGAGTAGAAAAAGCGATTTTCCGTCTTCTCCCTGGTACTTCATTTCATGTAGATTTTTTTTTTGCTTTGAAATATAAATTCTCTGAGACATGACACCCTGACATTCAAACATAAGTACCATGTATATTCTAATGCCTAGTATTTGGGAATTGCATGCTTTACCATGCCACCAGCATTATCTTTAACTTGGCTATTGTTGTGAACACTCATGTTGGACAAGCAACAAGATATAAAGGTTGATCACCAAATAAACTTTCAGTAAAGTTAATTTGACATGAATTAGATGATATACTGCATTGTCATAAATGCTTATTATAAGCATAACAAGGAGAACATTATACACAGTAACAACAAGATTGTACTATGATCAACTATTAAAGACTTAGCTACTCTCAGCAATACAAGGATCCAGGAAAATTCTGAAGGACTTATGACAAAGAATGCTATCCACTTCCAGTCAAAGCATACTATTTTTCACTTTAGTTTTTATTTGGGCTTTTTAGTTTTATAGGAATACTCTCTTACATCAATAGCCAATATGGAAGTATGTTTTACATGATAATACATATGTTAAACTGATCAGTTTACCATGTCTGGGAGGGGGAAGGGAAGGAGGGAGACAATTTGGATCTTATAATTTCAGAAAACATGTCGAAGATGGTTATTATGTGTAATTGGGAAAATAAATTATCTGAAAAAAATTAAATGTTTATTATTTCTAGCTAATCATTTAATATGTCTCTGTAATTAGTACTCTTTTATATAAACCACAGTTTTAGAGCCTTCCTTCTCATTATTCTCATGCATGTATAATGTTTCAATATTCAGGACAACAAATACTTAACCAACTCTACCAAACAATATACTAGGTTCTAGTAATATGAAGTGAAATAGAACCTGCTCTGAAGGACCTTAAATTTTATTGAGTGAGGCACACTCCACAGTGTCCTGATGTAATATACTTACTTTGTCATTTCACTTGGTGATGCATAAGTATTAAAGGACAAGCCCTGGATTCCCGAAATGCCTTTAATCCCTCATCCTGGGATTCTGTGTACTTTTACCCACCTAGCCTTCCATGTTTCCTTCCTCTCCTAACTCCCCTTCACTACTTCCACTTGGTACCCATGAAGGAACAGTTCTGGTGCTATCTTTTGTTACCTTCATCTTGAGTTGACTCCTAGACAAATTGCAACAACAAACTCCGGATCACAGAGTTGTGGTTTTCCTTCCATGTGGTAAAGCAAAACGCATGATAATCTTTGGAAGAATAAGGAGAGTCAAAAATAGTGATCCAGTGAGAAAGAAGCCAATGATCGCTGGTTATATTCCTCTGCACCCAGCAGCTCCTAAGGAACTAGCCTCATCCTTCCTTGTGATGGTAGAGGGAGATTCAGAGAAAAAAAAATCTAACTTTTACACTAATCAAATTAAACTTCAAAAATATCTCTGATTTCACTGATGTGAGTGCTCCTTATAACTCAAATCTTGGAAAGTTCCTCTGGCCACAGAATTAAATCATTGAAGCCACTCTGATGTTTTAAGTAAAACTTACTAAAGGTTAACATACCTTTGGTATATAAATATAGACTTATAACAATCTAAAAATACTGAGGGACTGATTACAGGAAGTAGGGTTGTTTAAGCTGGAGAAAACTTAGGAAGAAGATGGTAGCCATCTCAGTAGTCTACCTAGATGGGTTTCTATTAAGAAGCTTAGTTAGATGGCAGTCTGGTTTTCATTTGAAAAGATATCTAAAGGAGGGAACCTGTTTCCTCTGAAGGAGTCAGTTGTGTTTTAAATCTCTAATGGAAAGTGTTTGTCTTCTACCAAACCAAAAACTGTTTCTCTATAACTTGTAGCTCTGAACATTTTACTCATTGCTATTAATTCTACCCAGTGGAGTCAACAATAAATATATTCTCTCTTACATGTCACTGCCCTAAATATAAGTATTATATTCCTCATATTTTTTCTGCTGGATAAATATAGTTTATTTAATCAATCTTTGTATGATCTCAAAGTCCTTGACCTCCCAGTTCTTCAGACACCAACTAACCAATGTCCTCCTTACATTAGACTTGCTTTGCTAGCCATAAGAAGGCAGAATTCGAGAGTGACTAGGAGTTTCAGTTCAACATAAGGAACAATTTCATGGGTTCTGGATGGGAAGGAACCTTATAAACTAATTGGGGTAGTTTTCCCATTTGATAAGAAAGGAAACAATCATGTGGGAAGTCGGGGTTATTGCCTATGATAATTCAGACACCAAAGAGCAGAGCCATAATTTTGAGAAAAGGTCTTTTCTATCACATCATGTTACTTAATGTGATAATCTGACAAATCTAACAAGGAGAATGGACTAATTTGAAAGGTAGTGAGTTCACTGTTGTTGGAAGTCTGAAAGCAGACCACAGTAATGATGTGGGATATATGCTTATCTGTGGGCCAGATAAGGTGACCTCTTAAGAGCATTTGCACTGTTGAGATTCTATGATAGTGTGTAGATTGAAAGGCATCCATGATGATTAAGACTATATGAGGATTAGTGAAAAGAATTGAGAATATTTCACTTGGAGACAAGGAAATGGGGAGATCTATTTTGAGGGGGGGAGAAATGGGTTCTATTTTTCCCCATAGGGCAATATTAAATATAATGGGAAGGTTGACTTGAGAAAAAGGAAAATTTCCTAATAAACATAATTATTCAAAAGTGAAAAGGAGCACCCTGGAAAGTAGTGGGTTTCTTCTCTGAGGTTTTTCTTTTTCTTTTTAATTCCAAATTTTACAAAACCAAAATTAAATGAGCATTTCCACATACAAAGAAAAAGATAGTACACAAATAACAAATATGTGTTTAACTTATTTTTCTTAATGTCTACATAATAAATCCTATTCACTAGTGTTCCAGCTTTTCCCTACCCTTCCCAAATCACACACAAAAAAAGATTCTCCAAGTGGCCAACTTGTACTTACAAATTAACTCTTTCATGTTTCACCTTTCTGTTCACTTTCTAGAGGCAAATTTTCAGTTTATTCTTCTAGTATTAATTCTGTGGTTATGTATAATGTTCTCCTTATTCTATTCATTTCACTGTCCATTATTTTGTGTAGTTGTAAGTTTGTTGTTTTTAAAAATCAGTCTGTTCATTTCTTATGGCATAGTAGTATTCCATTACAATCATATACCACAATTTGTTCAGCCATTTCCCAATTGAGGGGCATCCCCTCAGTCAACAATTTTTTACCACCACAAAGAAATGCTACTATAAATATTTTAGAAGATAAGGGTTCTTTTCTTTTTTTCCCCTCATTTCCCTGGGAAATAGACCCAATAATGGTACTGCTAGGTCTAAGGATATACACAGTTTTGTAACTCTGGGTGTAATTCTAAATTATTCTCCAAAAGAGTTGGATCAGTTAACAGCTTCACCTATAGTGCATTAGTATCCCCATTTTTCCACATATTCTCTGATGTTTTTCTAAGCACAAGCTAAATGACAACTTGAGTGTGTTGTAGAGCAGGAGTTTTGTGTGTGTGTGTGTGTGTGCATGTGAGTGAAATGTGTGTGTGTGTGTGTGTGTGAGCATGTGAATGAAATAGACTCTTTTGGCATTCCAGTGATGCCTATGGATCCTTTCTTAAAATAATGTTTTTGTGATACAGAAAATTTATTAAAAAGGAAAACAATTATATTGAAAGACAGTTATAGAAATCTTTTTTATTTATTTTTTCAAGAAGCCCAAGTTAAGGACCACAGTTATATAGGGAATTGTTTTTCAAATTCAAATGGTTCATAAAATTTGAGGGCTGGAAGGGGACATCAGCAGCTACCTAGACAAAGGCATCTCCTCCAAAACATAACTAATATGATTGTCTAGCATCTGCTTGAAGAACCTTATGGAGGTCTTCAACTATATCATTAATCATAATTATATCATTAGTGCAGCTCAGGACTATATTAGTTTTCTTTTCCAGTCCTACATCATACTGTTGATTCACTGAGTTTTCTCTGCCAAAACCCCAAGGTCTTCTTCAGCACAACTTCTATTTACCCATCTCACCCATCTTATTCTTCTGAAGTCGATTTTTTTTAGACCCCTTTTGTATCATGTCACTCCCTGGGCTAGCCATCTAGGTTTGTCATGTGCCAATTTGGTGAGCATGCTGCCTATGTTTTTATCCAAGTCATCCATACAAACATTCAACAGCAGAGGGTTAAGCACATTTTCCTCGGTTACTCCACTAGGGATTTCCCTCGTGTTGGCATTGGATCATTTAAAATTACTCAAGTCTGACCATTCAGCAAGTTCTGAAGCCATCTCATATTATTTTCTAATCCATGTCTCCATTTTCACCACAAGAATAATATAAGATACCGTATCAGAAGCTTTACTAAAACATAGACAAACTATGTCTACAGCATTCCCCTCATCTACAAGCTTAGTAACCCTGCCAGAAAATGAAATTTGTCTCACTCATTAGTTTCTGAGCTCCTTGAGGACAAGTTCTTTCATTGTGTCCCATACCTTGAATATTCAGTAAGCATTTATTAAGTGCCTACTCTGTACCTAGCACTAGACTTAGTGTTGGGTATATACAAAAAGGGGATGGGGGGAAGGAAAAAAAGAACCTTGTATTCTAGTGAGAGATGGAAAATACAATAGGAAATTATTTGCAAGATATGCAAGATAAATTTGAAATAATCAACAAAAGGAAGGCACTGCCATTGAGGCTGATTTGAATAATTTTCTTAAAGAAAATAGGGTTGTAAGAGATGAAGGAAACCAGATAAAAGAGAAGAGGGGATTTTAGACTTGGGGGATATCCAGTAAAAGGGCCTAGAGTAGTGAGATGTAGAAGAGAGAGTAGTAGAGAGCAATTTTGAACAAGCATCAGAAAGGAGGCCAAAGTTGATGAGTAAGGGAAGGATGAATAAGATATAAGAATTCTGGAAAAGTAGGCGGGGGTGGGGTGGGGGTGGGGAGATAATGGAAGACTTTGAATGTCAAGTAGAAGATTGAACACTTAATTCTGAAGATGATAGGGATCCACTAGAATATCCTGCCAGCATGTGTGTGGAGAATAGGCTTAAATTCTTAGGAGTGGTGATATTTCTGCTTTAGAAAGATGAATTTGACAGTTAAGTGGAAGATGAACTGTAAGGGGCAACATGAGACCTAGAGACCAACCAGAAGTCTACGGTAGTAGTCCAGTCATGGGATGATAAAGGTCTCTACCAGAGTGGTAGCACTGTCAGAGCAGAGAATGGAGCATAAATGAGAAATTTTACAAAGACAGTTAATAGAGCTCAGCAGCAGATTGGATATGGGGCGTGGGAATTAAGATTAGGAGGCAAGGATGACACCTAGATTGCAAACCTAGATGTTTGAAAAGATAGTGATGTCCTTGATAGTAATAGAAAATTAGCAGTTAAGGGAAAGATTGTGAGTTTATTTGGGGATATGCTGAGTTTGAGTTAAGTATATGGGACATCCAAAGGATAAATGTCCAACAGGTAGTTGAATATGTGATTCTAGAGGTCAGGAGAGATTTGGATCTGTATAAGTGATCTGCAAAGATCACCATAGATATAATACTTGAACTCATGGGAGCTGATGAGATCATGAATCGTTTAAAGGAAAGAGTTTCAGGACAAATCTTTGGGAGACATCCACAATTAATGGAAAAGACCTGAATAAAAGTCCCAAAAGGGAATCTGAGAAGTGCTAAACAGGGAAAAGAGGAGAAAATAATTTTTTTAAACTATAAAGTGTTTAGAAAGAGTGAGCAATCAAAGACTGCAGAGTAGAGAAAGTTAAGAAGAGAAAAGTAATGGAGTCACCAATTTCAGACGCCTCCTCTGAAGTTTAGATACAAAAAGGAAGGAGAGATATAATGCAAAAGCCAGGAGAGAAGAATGGATCAAGTGAGTATTATTTTGAGAATGGAGGAGGCATGGTTGTATTTGTAGTCATGACAGAAATAGCCAGTGATGGAGATTAAAAATTAGTTAAGAGAATAGTCATGATGAGAGATCTTTTGAAGAAGAGAAGATGGAATAGAATCACTTGTGGCATGTAGAGGGATCAGTCTTGGCAAGGAGAAGGGACATCTCTTCATGTGACTTGATTTATTTTTTTTCACTGAAATATGAGGCAAGGCTTTCAGCAGAGGGGGAAGGGAAAAGATGGGATGCTTGAGGAGAGAAGAAAAGACTTGGAAAGGACTGGGTTATATGGGTGGTAAGATAGAGAACTGGGCATTTTCTCTATCATGTTTCTTTAAATCTCTCCAAAATAAAAATTATATATGAGGAATAAAGCTATTTCATCAGTCTCCAGAGTCTAGCACAAGAACAAACAAGATTAAAAAAAAATTAAAAACAAAACTCAGTGATCTAATAGCAGAAAAGACTAATCTTAACTCCTAATTCCCTCACTCAACACTATCAGACCAGTCACTACTCTCCATGCAGCAAGGCTGCACCAGCTGGCCCACATATTTGCAATAGAACTTAATTCTATACTCAACCTAGCCCTCTTCCTCCCACAGCTGCAGAAATTTGTCCAGTTTATAATGGCCATGTGCTACCAGAGAGGCAGGACACTTGAATCCTGTGGGATCCCTAAGCCTGAAGGAAAGAACGCAATATCCACTTGGGGCTCTGTAGTCACCTGAGGCAAAGACAAAAACTGGCAAACCATCTAAGTCAACAAAAATTAAGTGCTTCTATGTACCAGGCATTATGCTAAGTATTGAGGATACAAAGAAAGACAAAATATCCCTTCAAAAAGCTACTAGAAAAGACAACACACAAAAAAACTGAACTGAAAAATGGGAGAAGGGAGAGGAGTTTTTGAATCTGTTTCATCTTATAGAACACGGAGTGCAGGATGTCACCCCAGCATGAAATGCACAAGTGGGAGAAGAGCAACATGGTTTATGAACCAATCCTTAGGGAAGCCCCTATTAGAGTCAGAAATCGAGCAATAAAGAAAATAGGGGGGAAAACTGAAATGACCAAAGATCTCAGAAGAAAGGAAACTCACTTAGGACATAAGCAGATAAACCAGCAGGAAAGATATGAAGGGAAAATCACACAAAAGAATTCAGGCATCTATAAATAAGAATTACAAGACAAAAGAAAATGGATCAAAATCTGATGAAATTTCCAAGAGATTATGGAATAATAGCAGGTTATTCCTAATTAAAAAAAAATAATTGTGTGATCTGGGACAGTTCTGAATGACTTATGACAAAGAATGCTATTCACCTCCAAAGAAAGAACTATCAGATGCAGATCAAAGCATACTCTCTTCCACTTTATTTATAGTTTTATTTTGGGTTTTATATGACTATTTTGATTTCATATGAGTATTCTCTTACAATAATGATCAACATGGAAGAATGCTTTGAATTATAATACATGTATAATCTAGAACAAATTACTTACTATCTCCAAGAAGGGGGAGGGAAAGAAAGGAGAGAAGGAAGCAATTTGGATCTTATAATTTTAGAAAATGTATGTTAAAAATTGTTATTGCATATAATTGGGAAAATAAAATATCTTTGAATTTTAAAATTATGAAAAGCAGAATTTATGGTAAGCAGGGCAGAAATAATTTGAAGAACAGAAAAACTTAACTCTACATGGCAGGTCTAATGAGAGAAAGAAGGATAACTGATCAAATTTTTCTGATAAAGTTTTGGCTCCCAAGATGTAGAAATAATTAGCATATATAGAAGACTAAAAGTCATTTCTCAGTAGTTAAAGTAGTCAAAGTATCTGAACAGTTTGCTAAAGAATAATTACAAACTTTTAACAAACATAAAAAATGTTCTAAATAATTCATAAGAGATATGCAATTAAAAAAAAAAACCTTGAGGTTTTATCTCACATCCTGCAAATTGGCAAAAATGACAAAAGATGCCAATAGTCAGGTGTTGAAGAATTTGTGGGAGGATAGGCATATTTGTGAGGTTGTTAATCAGTTCAACCATTTTGGGAAAAAATTTGCCACTATGATAGTAAAGTGACTAAAGTGCCCATACCTTTAGGGATTCCACTCTTAGGCTTTATACCATAGGTAGAGACCATTGATAAGAAAAAATTCCTCATATTCCCCAAAATTACTAATAGTAGCACTTTTTGTGAAAGCAAAGAATTGGAAATCAAGTATAAACCCATTGAATGGAAAATGCTTAAATTATTGTAGATGAATATAATATGAATGTAATAAATGTGATGAATACAGAGAAGCATGGAAAGATCTGATTTAGAGAGAAGTAAGCAGAGCCAAAAAAAAAATACACAATGATTATAACAATGCAAATGGAAAGAATGACCAAAATATACCTCCCCACATCAAATGTTTAAAAATTTAAAAGAATAAGTATGGCTCAAAAAAGATATGAGAATATACTTTTACCTACCTCATCCCATTGCATAGAAGGAAGGTCCACAAATGTGACTCATATTTTTACATTTTCCACCTATTGACAATTGTGCTGATTTTCTCTCTCTTTTTTGTCTTTAAAAATATAATTTATATGGAATTTTTTTTACAGGATAGGGGAGAAGGGAAGAGGTACTGGGAGAAATTATGGTAATGTGAAAAACAAAATACATCAATAAAAACTTAGTTTTTAAAGAAGAAACCGTTTGGAACTGCCACTTTGGTGAGTGGATTAATGAATTAGTGACTTTTCAAAGGACTGCCTTACTACAGTGAGAGTCCAACTGACATTACACTTTTTGTGGTGAATAGAATAGTTTGAGAGTCGAGATTGTGTAACAAATTTGTATTGAAAATCAGCACGATTCCCTGATTTTTTTTTCTAGCACTGTGTAGCAGCATGTGTGCAGGAAAGAAAGCAAAGGTTGCAAGGCAAGATCAGAGATAGGATAAGGAAAGTAAACAATTTTAGAAAAGACAACAGGATATCGATGAATTGGTTTAACATGGATAAAGATGGGAAAGAAGAGAGTATTGCCATTGTTGAGGAAATGGATTGGGAAAGAACTGAGAGGTTGTGGAATTGGAGGACCACAGAGTAGTACAAATCTCCCCAGTATAGTAATAGCAAGCAGAGAGAGAGAGAGAAAGTGGAACAACAGATCATTTTCAGTTAAGGGGATTCAGAATTCCTGATCAGGATGTAGAAAAGATAAGATCAAGGATATGACCATCTCTCTGTATTGCTGAGGTGATCTAAAGAAGAAGGTCATGAGGAATAAGGCCTTCCTGAACACCCCATTCACACACACACACACACACACAAAACTATAGAAAGGATGAGTGGACAGAGCTAGAAAAGGACATTTTTGGGGGTGGGGTGATGTTGGATTGAAGAAAATGAGAATAAAGAGCAAGAAGTGGGGACAAGATGGGTTCTAATGACAGCTGGAGGTTCAGAATCTTTAGAATGAAAAGGGTATGACAAGAGGAGAATTGATTAATTGTTGAGAAATGTCTTGGATAGATTATCAACATTCCTATAAAGTAACAAAGAGCTCATGAATATTCATTTTTTCTTTCTTTTGAGTGACCTCAGAATAGAGAACTCTCAGGAATAATGTGGCAGTAAATAGCTAGAAAACTAAAAACTTAAAATTTATGCAGAAAGTGTTTCTTCTATAACTGCTTATTGACTTTATTTGAAATGAGATTAATCTTTCCCAATTGATAAATGTTTTCCTTTTTTTCAGAACATGTCTAATTTGAAAATGTGTTCTGAATGATTTCTATGTATAATAGGCAGCATGTTTCTTGCCTTCTGAATGGATGGAGGAGAATTTGAGGGAAGGTAGAGAATTTGGGACTAAAAATATAAAGAAATGTGATTAATTTGACATTACCTCTTTTTAATGAAATGGCTCCTATGATCTTTAAAAATTGATTAAGTACTTATTCATATATATTTCATTTTTTTAAACCCTTACTTTCCATCTACTGTGTATTGGCTCCAAGGCAGAAGAGTGGTAAGGGCTAGGCAATGGGGGTTGAATGACTTGCCCAGGGTCACACAGCTGGGAAGTGTCTGAGGCCAGATTTGAACCCAGGAATTCCTGTCTCTAGGCCTGACTCTCAATCCACTGAGCTACCCACCTGCCCCTTCCATAGTTCACTTTTGAATGGGTCATTTGCAATTTCTGGACCTTGGGTGATTATGTGTGTGTGTGATAATGGCCACTCACCTTTAAACTTATTTGAACATTTTCTCTCCCTAGTAAATCAACTAGGTTGCTAGAAATAATGCTAGAAAACATTATCTTTTTTTAAAAATCTGTTGTCGACTGCCTTGTACTAAAAAGTACAAGAAAAGTATGTGTATTAAGACAACAGTATTATTCTAAACTTCCAAATGTGTGGTGATACATGACATATATATATATATATATATATCACTTTACACAATTCTCATAGTTCACGTCCTGTCTTGGTTCTTGCAAAGGCATTCCCCCCAACCCAAGAACAGTAAAAACAAAAAGAAAACCAAAGCCCCTTTCTCAGTGGGAAGTCTGCTAATTAAAGGGCTCCCAGAACATCTGGAGTTTCTCCACAAGTAGAGGACCTGAGATCAACTAGAAGTCAACTTGTCACTGTTAGGTAAGTAACTAAACTATTCCAGGTGAAAACCTTCCTGATTCTCTTTAGCTTAGAAAGCAGTCCAGTGGAGGTTGAGGCAGAATATTTCACGTGAAGTGTCTCCAGGAGTACTTTTCATATACAGGGTGATTCCACTGGAGAGCCAGACATACATTTCTACGGAGTCTCTTACATTTGGTCACTTGAAATTTCGCCAGGGGCCATTTCCAAATGGAGTTTCTAGCTACTACCTCAGTAAGCAACTTTAAGTTTTTAGCTTCCCAGCTTTTTACTGCCACATTATTCCTGAGAGTTCTGTATTCTGAGGTCATTCAAAAGAAAGAAAAAATGAATATTCATGAGCTCTTTGCTACTTTATAGGAATTTCTCAACAATTAATCGATTCACCTCTTGTCACACCCTTTCCATTCTAGTGATTCTGAACCTCCAGCTGTCATTAGAACCCATCTTGTCCCCACTTCTTGCTCTTTATTCTCATTTTCTTCAATCCAACATCACCCCACCCCAAAAAAATGTCCCTTTCTAACTCTGTCCACTCATCTTTCTATTTGAGGCTGTTTCAATCAGATTTTCTGGGCTACCAGGCAAACCTCATCCTCCAGACCTATAGTCTGTAGGGGTCCTGTGACTGGCTGTCTGGGCTCATGTTATAGTGAGTCAAGGTCTAAATTTGCTTAAAAGCAAGAAAGAAGGAAAAAAATGAGAATCGAAAGCTTTCAAACTGTGCTCTTTGTGACCTGATAGGCACTAACTACTATTTTAGGTATGCAAAAATCCACAATGCCAAATCTATGCAGTTCATATTAGCTGCAATGTGCAACACAGTAGATGATCTTTAACAAATGAATACAGTACTATAACATGTATTAGTGTTTAAGTATTCAAATTAATACAGGCCTAACTTATAAAGAAAACAAACCATAAAATAGACCATCCAATTACAGTCTAATTCAAAAGGGGGCCTGGGTGGGGAATGCTGGGCTTTTTTTCCTAGAGGAAACCTTTGAATGATAATATTTAATAAAATATATCCTGGATAGAGAATCTCCCCAGTGAGTTCTTGCTAATTTAAAGGACCCACAATTTATCGCAGATGAATCCCCTACTTTTTTTATCAGTCATGTATTTACATTTACATGTCACTATGGAGAACAGAATTAACTTGCTTATTATACGCATTCCCTCCTCTTCTCTTCCCCCTGCTGAATAAGGGTAGAACTGAATCCTTCCAGTCTCCGGTTTCCTCCCTGAGGTGTTGTTTAGGGTGTGCTCATTTCTCTGATCACTGCTTTTTCTTCTCTACTCCCTTTCTCTATGAAGATTTAACCATACATTTCCTATTATAATTAGCTTGATTTTTAGCCTGGGGCTAAAGAGACCTTGGTTCCATGTTTCCTATTTTGTGGAATTTATGTCAGATCCAAGATTATTAATATAATCACAATAACTTGGAACCCGTAGTTAGGAAAATACCCAACATTTAAACAGCTTTGGCTCTCTGCCTTAAATTTTTGTGTAGTTCTAGATAAATATAGCTCCTTTATATTTCAGGCAAAATCAAGAGAGGAAATATTTAGGTAAAGTAAACAAGTGGAGAGTATTGAAAATCGTAGAGCAAGAGAAAGCGTTAGAATCTTAGCTGTCCAGTAACACATCCTCAACAAATAAATATCCAGAAAATGTACCATCCCAATTTTTATCAAGAAAGCCAAGAATAAATTACAGTGAATGAACTTTTTTAGCCCTGGGCAGTTTAGGGAGAGTGAAAAAGAGCCTGGGGTCAGAATCCAACTAGGAGCTTTTTCAGCACTGGGCATTTCAGTGTCTGAGGTCTAAAAGTCAGGGTGCCAGACCAGAAACCGTGAGAACAAGGGATCCCTGAACAAGTGCTAGGTACTTGGCTGAGTATTATTTGACAGTTCCACTACCCACTACTCAGGGAGGGATAAGATCCCAGAAAGAAAGGAGCGCGCTCACGAGCACTGGCTTAACTATGTACTAGCGATGGTACTACCAGAACAAGTTCTGAAAGAAACCGTCGCTGTTCCAGGTCAAGAACTCGCAGAACCCTGCACTCGGGCGTCTGGTGAACAGACCTACTGCCTGATCAAGTTTTCAGGTCCCTAGTTGGAGGTAAGAAGGCAGCGAAAGGATCTACGAGCACAATCTCTTCCCCAAAAGTGAACAAAGCCCAACACTAGCAACGCCCCAAATCAAAAAGTAGACAGCAAGAATGGTCAAACAAAAACAAGAACCCCAACATAAAGAATACAGGGGGAGGGGCTGCATGCTGGGAACTGAGACGGTTAAAGGACACTCTGCTCACCTGAATTCTGTTTACACACACACAAACACACACAGAAAATAAATCACTTCAAAACAAAGGAAAGCAGGAGTAACACGTCTCCTGGAGGTAAGAAGAGAGAGAAGTTCTGGAGTGCAGCACTGGGGGAACCAGCAGAATGCAGACCAGCTCAAAATGCTGCTACTGGGGCCAGAGGCAATGAAGTGGGAC
The DNA here is from genome assembly GCF_027887165.1 of Monodelphis domestica. Classification (NCBI taxonomy): domain Eukaryota; kingdom Metazoa; phylum Chordata; class Mammalia; order Didelphimorphia; family Didelphidae; genus Monodelphis; species Monodelphis domestica. Next base: position 121,371,355 of record NC_077229.1, read on the forward strand.
AGAAAAAGCCCTGGCTCTGGGCACAGAGGCCGCGCAGGTAGGTGATCAGTGCACTTCCATGGGGTGGCCCGATGCCTGAAGCAATAAAGTGGCACAAGAGGGGACTGGCTCAACGTCAGACACTCAGCGAGGATAGTGAAGGCAGAGAGGGTACAAGACCAAAGCACGTCGATGTGGCCTGAGGCAGTTAAGCAGTCCAGCTTCTGAGACAGTAGGGGAACTGTCTGGATGGGAAGCAGAATCTAGCTGGGCAAAGTGGTTGTAAGGTTCCCCACAGTAAGCCCAAAGGGCTACCCTCTCCACCCACACACTGTGAGAAACAAAGGCAGCTGGGCCTACCCCAAGTACCAGAGAAGAGTCCTTTGCAAGCTTGGAAACTGCTCCTATGCCCCAGGAGCAGAGAAAATGCAACAGAAAAAAAAAACCCTAGAAAAATGAGCAAAAGAGAAAGAAAAATGGATTGTATTGTGCTTGGATCATCTCAGAAGTAGCATGGAAAGGATGAGGAAGAACATTAGGAACAGGAAAGAGAGGAAAAATGGGGAGAATTCACTCACATAAATGGGGTACACAAGGATGAGTTTCTATAAGAGGACAACAGTAGGGGCAGGGGAGAACAGATAATATTTAAACCTTACACTTACCTGAGTTGGTTAAAGGAGGGAAGAATACACATACAGTTGAGTCAATCAGTCAAGAATTCCTAGTAAACAATATATTTTTGGATTATGGTTTCTAATTCATTTATTTTTATTTATTTATTAAGCACCTATATATGACGGCTTTGTGTTAAGTGCTAAGAATTTTTTTAAAAAGAGGCAAAAGACCATTCTTGCCCCAAGGATCTCACAATATATCTTACCTAGGAAAATGGGAAAGGGGGAATAAGAAGGAATGCAGATCAGGGGACGTATTAGAAGCAAAAGTTTCTTAAGAGAAGAGATAGGAAAAGAGAGTGGGTAAAATATAAAATAATAGAAGAGAAGGAACTATGGTTAGCAATCATAAATGAGAATGGGATGTGCTCACCCATTAAACAGAAGAGGATAATAGAATGAATTAGAAACCAGAATCCCAAAATATATTGTTTACTAGGAATACACTTGAAAGAGAAAGATGCATACTATATAAAAATACGATACTGGAGCAGAATCTATTATATTTCAACTGAAGTAAAAAGGTAATCATGATCTAAGACAAATCAAAAGCAAAAAAAAGAGACCTAAGTAAAAGAGTTAAATGGAAACTCTTCATTGTTAGAAGTTAATAAAGACTATCAACATTAAAAGCACACCAAATAGTTTATCTAAATTTTTAAATGAAAAATTAAATGAGTTATAGGAAGGAATAATAAAATTATAAATATTGGGGGGGTCAATTTATCCCTATTAGACCTATATAAATCTAACCAAACCACAAACCAAAATGAAGCTAAGAACCCAAATAGAATTTTAGAAAAGTTAGATATGATAGATCTCTGGATAATGTTAAATGTAAATACAAAGGTGTGGGCCTATCCTCAGATATGCATGGCATGTACTGACCATGTATTAGGGCATAAAAATCTTCCATACAAATGCTGAAAAGCAGGAGCATAACTTCTCAGCAGTAGATAATATCATTTAAAAAACTGACCATATATCTGAACACAAAAATATTATAGAAAAATAGAAATATTAAATGCATCCTTTTCAGGCCATAATGCAATAAAAATTATATATAATAAGGGACTATGGAAATGAAAAGAATAATTAGAGATTAAACTACAATCTTAAATAATGAAGGTGTTAAAGAACAAATCATAGAAAAAATAAATAATTTCATTTAAGAGAATAATAAGACAACATATCAAAGCCTACGGGATTCAGCAAAAGTAGTAATTAGAAAAAATCTTTAAATGTTTATATTATTAAAAGAGAAAGAAAAGATCCATGAATTGAGAATATAATTTTTAATTTAAAAAGGTTTTTAAAATATTAATGAAATTATTTTTATTTTATTATTTTAATTTATTTATTAAATTATTAATTAAATTGATTTAAATTAATTAATTTAAATATTTTTTTAAACCTTTACCTTCTGTTTTAGAATCAATACTAAGTATTGGTTCCAAGACAGAAAAACAGTAAGAGCTGAGCAATTGGGTTTAAGTGACTTAGCCAGGATCACATACCTAGGAAGTGCAAAGTTGAATCCAGGACTCCCCATCTCTAGGCCTGGCTCTCAATCCAGTAAACCACCCTAATTAATTTAAAAAATAATTTTAAAAGCTAGGAAAATAATAAATTAAAAATACCCAAGTAAATGCCTATTTATTCATTCTAAAACTAAAGATGAGATCAGAACAATTGACTGTAGTAATACTATTGGATTAATAAATAAATTGAGGAATTAATTTCATGAAAAAAAATCAACAAAATAGATAAACCATGGGTTAATATGATTTTTAAATAGAAAGAAAACATCACTATCATTAAATATGAAAAGGGTAAATATACCACCAGTGAAGATGAAATTAAAGCAATTATTTGAAGTTATTTTGTTCAATTATATGCAAATAAATATAACTAGAAGATAAATGGAAGAATTCTTACAAAAAAAAAAAGCTGTTTAGACTATGAGAGGAGGAAATATAATATCTTAATAAGCTTATTTTAGAAAAAAGAAAATAAACAGCCCATAAATGAATTTCTTAAGAAAAAGAGTATTAGTAACAGGTGAATTTGCAAATGAATTTCATCAAACATTTAAAGATCAACTAATTACTATCCTAAATAAATTATCTGAAATAGCAGATAAAGAAGTTCACCAAACTTCTTTCATGAAGGAAATATGGTGCTGATTACTAAACCAGGAAGAGCAAAAACAGAGAGAGATAATTATAGAATAATTTCACTAATGAATATGGATTTAAAAATACTAAATAAAACACTAGCTAAGAGACCATAATAATATATCCAAAGATTATACATTGTGATCAAATAGGATTTATACCCAAAAGGCAGGGATGGTTTAATATAAGGAAAACTACCAACATATTGATTATATTAATAACAAATAAAAACCACATGATTATATGAATAGATATGTTAATTGAAAAAGCCTCTGACAAAATACAATACTAATTAAAAACACTGGAAAGCCCGGGTCTAAATAGTTTTTCCTTAAAATGAAACAAAGTATCTACCTAAAAAAATCAGCAAGTATTATTTGTCACAGGAATAAAGTTAGAAACCTTTCTAGTAAGATTAGGAATGAAATAAGAATGCCCATTATCAACAATATTATTTAACATAGTATTAGATATGCTAGCAATATCAATAAGAAGAAAAAGAAATTGAAGGCATTAGAATGAGCAAAGAGATAATAAAATTATCTGCTGATATGATAGTATATGTGGAAAATACTAGAAATTCAACTAAAAAGTTAGTTGAAACTATCAATAATTTTAGTAAAGTAGCACAATGTTACTACATAAATCAATAGCATTTTTATGTATTACTAACAGTCCTGCAAGAAAAGATAGAAAAAAAAGTTCCACTTAAAATAATCACAGATTTAAAAAAAACAAACAAACCCGAGTGTTTATCTGTCAAAACAAACCCAGTAAATACATGAACATAATTATAAAACACTTTTTATGAAAATAAATTAAGATTTAAATGATTGGAGAAATATTAATTGTTCATGAATGAGCAGTGCCAATATAACTAAAATTAAAATCCTGCCAAATTTACTTATTTGGGGCCATCGCAATTAAATTTCCAAGACATTATTTTATTGAGCTAGAAAAAATAACAAAATTTATTTGGAAGAACTAAAGATCAAGAATATCAAAAGAGGGGGCAGCTGGGTAGCACAGTGGATTGAGAGCCAGGCCTAGAGTTGGGAGGTCCTAGGTTCAAATATGACCTCAGACACTTCCCAGCTGTGTGACCCTGGGCAAGTCACTTGACCCCCATGGCCTAGCCCTTACCACTCTTCTGCCTTGGAACCAATACACAGTATTGACTCCAAGACAGAAGGTATGGGTTTAAAAAAATATATATCAAAAGAATTAATAAGAAAAAAGTAAAGGAGTCCTAGCAGTAACATATTTTAAATTGTATTATAAAGCAGTATTTATAAAAACTATCTGGTACTGGCTAAGAAGTAGAAAGGCAAATTAGTGGAATAGTACAAAAGTACTACTAACATGAATAAAAGATTATACTAATCTTGCATTTGACAAAAGCATAGATACAGGTTGTTTAGAGTGAGAAATCATTATTTGGTAATAATTATTGGGACAATAGGAAAGTAGTTTGGCAGAAACTACGTATAAACTAATATCTTACATCATTCACTAAGATACTTAGGAAATATAAGTAAATTAGAACAGGGAACATCTATCAGATTTATGGATAGGAGAGGAATTTATGAGTCAACAAGAGATGAAGAACATCATGAAATAGAATATGGATAATTTGAGTACATTAAATTGAAAATTTTCAGTACAAATAAAATAAATATTGCCAAAATTAGAAGCAAAGAAGAAGATGGGGGGAGGGGGGTTTATAGACAGCCCCTCAAATAGAGATCTTTTATCAAAACTATATAGAGAACTTTGTTATCCAATCATTTGGGAGAGCAATATGGAATTAAACCCAGAAAATTATAAAACTGTATATTTCCTTGAACCCAGCAATACTAATGCTATGTCTGTTTCCCAGACAGACTGGGGGTGGGGGGGTGGGGAGGGGGAGGAAAGAAAAGAATCTATATATTCCAAAATATTTATGGCAATTCTCTTTGTGGTAGCAAAGAACTGGAAACTGAGGGGATACCTATCAATTGGGGAATGGATAAACAAATTGTGGTATATGATTGCAATGAAATACATAAGAAATGATAAGTAGGTTAATTTTAATAAAATTTAGAAAGAACTACATGGAATAATGAACAGCAAAATAAGTAGAACCAAGAAAACATCATACACAACTACATACTTAAGACTTGAAGAATAAATTGTAAATGTTACTTCCAGAGAGGAACTGAAAGGAAGAGATATGAAAGACATAACTTGCAGAAGTACATCTGTCTCTCAAATGATACCTTTGGTGATGTGGAGGGAAGGAGGGAGAAGCTGGGACATGTGGATAAATTCTATTAATTAAAAACAAAACAAAATGAATTGGAAATTAAAAACTCTTTAAGAAGGGGTGAGTTGGGGCAGCTATGTGACACTATATATAGAATGTCAGGCCTGGAGTTGGGAGGACCTGGGTTCAAATTCAGCCTCAGACACTTCCCAGCTGTGAACCTGAGCAAGTCATTTAACTCCATTTGTCTAGTCCTTACTCTTCAGTTGTAGCATTACTAAGACAGAAATTAAGGGTTTAAAAGAAAGAATGAGTGGGTTTAGAAAACTTTTTTAAGCAATCAGTTTCATTAGAGACATTGAGAACAATGAGATCACATCAAAATTGTGAGATGTAGCCAAAGCGGTATTTAAAGAAATATGTGTATCTCTAAATGCTACAAAGGATTCCTAAACTTAAAAATAAACTAGAAAACAAAACAAAAAAAAAATTAAGCTTCCAATTAAACTCTAAAATATAAAACTTGGAAATTAAGAGAGAAAATTGAAGATGACAAAAAAAAATCCCTGAATAAGTAGATGTAGGAGCTGTTTTTTTGGAAAGAAAATGAAAACCCTTTAACTAATTCTTTTATTAAAAAAAAAGGAAAATAATGAATTACAGGTATCTAAAATGTAAAAGGGGAATTCACAACTAATGAAGAAATAAAAACGAAGAGCTTTTTTATCCAACAATATACCAATAAAAACTGCCAATCTACATGAAATAAATATTTTTAAATGTAAATTACGTAGATTAACAAAATAAGGTAAAAGGAAAAATCTATTATAGAAATAGACATTGAATGAGCCATAAATAAACTTCCCAAGGGAAAAAAAACCTCTAGGTCTTATGGAATCACAAGCAAATTCTATTCTAAATTGGAATTAATTGCAATTACATACATGCACACATACACACACACACATATATATAAAGTAAATAGGGGATTCTATCCAATTCCTTCTATGATAAACATAGTCTTGATTCCCAAGCTAGGGAGAATCAAAACAAAGAGAAAACTAAAAACCAATTTCTCTAGTGAATATTAATGAAAATTTTTAAGATAAAATAGTCATGTATTACAATACTATATAATATATACTATATTATCATATATGTCGTATGCTATATATAATATAAACTTTGCGCCTCAGTCTTTGGACTTCAAAGCCACATGAGGGTACATCAATAGATGAGATGCTCAAAGACAATCGTCATTCTCGGCTTCCGAAAGACTACTACTACTATATATAATATACTATAACCAGGCAGGATTTATACCAGGAATACAGAATGGGTTCAATATTAGGAAAATTATAAACATAACCGACCATATTAATAACAAAAACATTAAAAATCACAGGATTATTTCACTAGATGACAAAAAAAAACTTTTGAGGAAATATAACATTTATTCCTATTTAAAACTTCTGGAAAGCTTAGTAATGAAAGTTTACCCAATTACTTGCTAAAATCTGCCCCATCTACTTCCACAACTCTCATATTTATCCTCCCTTTCTCTCTCTGCAGCAACTATTTTGATACAAGTTCTCATCGCCTCGAACCCGGACTATTCCCGCTGGTTCTATTTCCTGCCTCCAATCTCTCTCCACTTCCGTCAGTCGTCCACTTAGTAAATATTAAAGTGGTCATTTCTTCCTCAGTCAACTCCACGGGCTCCCACTTACTTCTAGGATCGCATACAAAAATACTGTTAGGCTTTTCAATCCCTCCCAGTCTGCCTAGTCCTCTTGCTGGCAATCTAGTATCGCTGGCTCCTTAGCTCTTCCTCCCACAAGTCATTTCATCTGCCTCTGGACCTCTGCCCCTGCTGTGCTCCACTCTTGGGGTGTTCTCTTTCCTCGTGCTTTCCAGGCTTGCTTCGACCTTCAGCTTTACCCCAATCTTCTTCCACAGTCCTTTCCCGGCCCCCCCGTGCACACCCGCTGCTTGTACCTTCCCCTGGGATTTACATCTTTTATGTAGAAAGTAGTTTGTGTGTGTCTGAAAGTGAGCTCCTTGAGCTAAGAGCCGGCGTTCCCTGTCTGTATTCCCGGCGCTTTGAACGGCTATTGGCACACAGTAAACATTTCATTATTTTTTTAATTGACTGACTTTTGAGCGCCGTTACCAAATAGAGCCCGACAATCCCTGAGATAACGGTGCAGCGCAGAGCGGAAGTGACAGCCTTGTCAATGACAAGTTATACATGGGATAGATTAAACGTTTAAGTTTCTTCATAGTGGCAGGGCACAACTAAGCAGATTGAGAGCCGGGCGTAGTCCTGGGTTCAAATAGAACCTCAGGCACTTGCTAGCAGGGTGATCCTGGCCAAGTCATTTAACCTCCATTGCTGAGCCCTTGCTGCTCTTTTGCCTTGGAACCAATACCCAGTATTGATTCTAAGATGGAAGGTCAGGGTTTGAAAACACAATAAACATTTGGTTTAACTAAAATTTAGTTTGCATGGCTCTCTATGCCCAAGTGACCTCTTTTTCACAAATTTTAAAGTGAAGTGGCCACTTTCTCCACCCCTAAGGTTTTAATCATCTTTACTGAGCAACCATTTCCTCCTGTTTCGGGAGAGTAAGTTGAAAACAACATTTCACCTTACATTTTTACAAAGAAAAGTTGAAAAATAACTTGTCAAGGCAAACCTGAAAGTGTGTGTGTGTGTGTGTGTGCATACACACCAGGATTGTTTTCAGATCTCCAAACTTCTCATCTGTTTCTCCTTTCTGTCTAGGTGTCTGTAGGATAGTCACAAAATCATTTGGGGGCAGGGGGTTTGGTAGCTAGGGAGTTCAGCAGATAATCTGGCCTCAGAAAATTACTAACTGTATGACCTTGGGCAAGTCACTTAACCAGCACAACCTTGCCCTTACTGAGCTTCTGTCTGGGAAACAATGCCCTGTATGGATTCTGAGACAAAACGTAAGGTTTTAAAAAAAATAATAATAAACCCATTTAAAAATCACTTCCATTTCTCCCTCCTTTGATAGTCTTTATTTGGTTTTTGGTTTCTTCAGATATGTCTTCTGTGTTCATTCTAATGCCTCTCCTGTTTCTTTTGAATAAGGCTCTCCAGAGCCATAAGAAGCAGTTGCATACCACTAAGCCTCAGTGATACTGATGAGGCCAAACAGAACTTTTTGTGTTTGACTCTCTAATTCCCCTTATTGAGTGCCTAAGTCAGGGAAGTTTGTGTATAAGCATTTAATGGCAGAGGGGTGACTCCTGGTTCCTTGCTTGGATTTTCTCCCCTGTGAACTTCTGAATGTCTCGGGGTCTCATTGCTTTTTCTTTGTATCTAGTCTACAAAGAACAATTGGCCTGGCTGGAAATTCAGGGATCTTCCAACTCCAGAATTCTATCATTTGATGAGCATCAGGTTAAAGTTAAGCACTGTTGTCACTAGAAGGATGTCACAGATATAAATTATTATTGGAGCTACTTTTCCTGATTTAATGGGAAATGATCAGCAAAGAGAAAGATACTGATGACTGAAGTAGATGGAGGAGATACCATGGAATGAAGACTGCCCAGGCTGGGACTTCCATCTGCTATAGCTCATTCAGTGGATAGTGTGCTGGGCCTGGAGTTAGGAACAACTGAGTTCAAATCCAGTCTCAGACAACTTAGCAGCTGCATGACCCTGAGCAAGTCACTTAATTCTGATTGCTTCAGTTTTCTCTTCTAGACAATGAGCTGGAGAAAGAGAAGGAAATACCCAACCACTCCAATATTGTTGACAAGAAAACCCCAAATGGGTTATGAAGATTTGAAAACAAGTGAACATTAACAGAAACTACCATGGTTATCTTCATTCACTCACAGACCTTTGCCCCAAAGTATTCACCTTCTGGACTCATGCAAAAGCTATGAAATCCGTGTGATCACCTCCAGGCTAATCCCTCTGAATACACTCTGGATTCTATTCCCTCTCATTTTCTCCAGCAAATGGTCCCCATAATCATCCTTTCCTATTCCTTTAACTCCAGCTTAGCAACATCTACAGTAGACATGCTCCTTAATTGCTGCCTACAAACATACCAAAATCTGTAATAACTCCATAAAAAATATAGTCATCATTTGATTTAATGCCTATTATGTGCCACGCACTGTGCTAAGCACTTTATGAAGAGTTAGTTAAGCTTCTTGGCCCTCTTTTAAAGAAGGATTTTGGTAGAGTTTTTGTTTTTGTTGTTTACTTTACCCCTCCAATCAGAAAGAGGCAACAAAAGGTACTAATGAGATATGAATAGCAAAGTGGAAGCAATCTCTGAAATAATGAAACCCTCTCCAAACCCTACCATCCCTTCAAGCTCTCATTATCCTGGATCTCTAGCAGCTTTTTTCAATGTTCAGCTTAAGTATAACCTCCATAAAGGCATTTTTATTCCCTACTCATTCCCCACAAACCGTTAATGCCTTCCTCCCAAAATGATCTTGTATTTTTCGTACTTTGTATATGGGCATTTCTTGAATTCTCTTGCTAAATTTTAAACTTCTCAAGGTCAGGAATTGCCTCACCTTTGTATCCTGGTATGTAGCAACATTTCTGGCTTATAGCCATTGTTTAGTGAATGTCTATTGATTTATTAAGTTAAGTCAGAATGAACAATAGTTTGTAATGTGCTTGAGCTTTAGTATACCTCTATCATTAAAACTTAGTGAACTGATTTCATGTTGAAATGAATCATCTTTTTAGGTGCTTAAATGGAAAAGAAGCCTTGTGCAAAGATAAAATACCCCATTATTGATCTTGGGAAAACACACAGAAATACAGTTGTGATGCCAACTCTTGAGATGACCTTGAGTGTGTATATGTGTATGTGTGTATAAAGATGAAAAGGATATTAATTCTATTTTTCTTTCTTTCTTTTTAAACCTTTACCTTCCACCTTAGAATACTTACTGTATTGGTTTCAAGGCAGAAGAGTAGTAAGGGCTAGTGTGAAGAGTGGCTCAAACTCTCTTTGTCTATCAATCAGTAACTTTTAAGTTAATCAATCAAAAACCTAAATACCCCTACTTAATACCTTAGCAGTCACTAAGTATGACAGTTCACAAGCCACTAGCTAGAGTGGGTGACAACTCTAAGGCCACTGCCCACCCCCTGGGCAGTGCTAGGTAAATTAGAAAAACAATAATTGGTTCCTGTAAAGTGGGGGAGCAACAGGAAGTGACATCATCGAGAAAACTGCTTTAAAAGACCAGGTTTGATCAAAGATTCAGTCACTCAGTGTTGGTGAGCTGTACTGGAGGAGGAGACTCTTTCCCTGGATCCTGCGTAGGCTTGCCATGGTGAGTGGAGAGATTCCTTCCTTGGTTCTTTGGTGAGGAGACCCTCTCTGCTCGTGGGCTCTTTGGTGGGACACTCCCTTCAGGATGAGTTCTGGTGAGATTCTTGGTGGTCTTAGGCTCCTGTGAACTGAAGATTCTCAGTGGATTCTTTAGCATCTTCTGGCTCTTCAGATTTCAGCTTCCTAATTAGGACTTTGGGTTCTGGTGAGGTTTGCTTTCCGATTTACATTTGTGATCTGGAGACATTAGGATTAAATTTAGGGTATTTGTAGTTAGGCAGTACTTTCTGTCTCTTTATCTACATTTTCCACTTTCACTCTTTCCATCTCTTTTTATTTAAATTGATAACCACAGTATTACTTTAGAATTCTCATATTTAGTCAAAACCTTAAATTTTTAACTCTTATACTAGGCAAAGGGGGTCAAGTGACTTGCCCAGGGTCACACAGCTGGGAAGTGTCTGAGACCAGATTTGAACCTCAGACCTCCCATCTCTAGGCCTGACTCTCAGTCCACTGAGCCACCCAGCTGCCCCCTGTTTTGTTTTATTTTAAATAACTCTTTCCCATGGCCTCTTGGAAGCCTATTTTACTGTTGGATAGTTCTAATTCTTTTTTAAATTTATTTAGAATATTTTGCCATGGTTACATGATTCATGAACCCCCCACCCCCAGCTGACAAGCAATGCCACTGGGTTATACATGTATAATTGTTCAAAACCCATTTCCATGTTATTCATATTTCCAACAGAGTGATCCTTTAACATCAAAACCCTAATCATATCCATATCAAACTTCATGATTGATCATATGTTTTTCTTCTGCATTTCTGTTCTCACAGTTCTGGATATGGATACTGGATAGCTCTAATTATTAAGAAGTTTTTTCCTATCTCAAGCCTAAATTTGCCTTTTCTCCAACTTCTCATTTTTTTCCAGTTCTTTCCCCAAGATTGAAAAGAACAACTGTATTCTCTTTTCTCCATGTCAGCCCTTCAGTTATTTGTAGACAGCTGTTATACACACTCCTACTCTTGCAAATATGAAATTAGCTTGAAACTTTTTTTCTGAGTAGTCTCTATGTTATCAGTGTACTTTCTAGAATGTGATGCCTAAATCTGGACATAACAATCTAGATATAGTCTGACCAGAATAGAAGACAAAAAATATATCACTTACTTAGTCCTAGACATGATGCCTCACTATGCAGCTTAAAATTGTATTGACTTTCTTGACAGCAATATCTAAACCCAGATCTTTTTCTAGACAACTTTTTCCCTAAATGTTCACCATTTTGTACTTGTGAAGATGATTTTTAAAAAATAACTTTTTATTGATGCCTTCCATTTCTCATATCATCATCATCATCATCATCATCACAGTTATTTCCAGAATCCATTCAATTTAGAAAATAGTATTTTGTTAAAGAGGAAAAAAATCAGTACAAATAATTGATAACACTGAAAAAGTAAAAAACAAAACAAAACATGTGCAATATATAATGCCAATGGAACTCCCACCTTCATGAAAAGATGGGTTAAAGATATATAATCGTGTCTTTTTTGAGTCATGCTTTCTTTGTATAATTTTGTTGCCTTCACTTTTGATTTTTTGATGTGAGTTTTTCCATTTACATTGTTATAGTTACTGTCTGTTATTTTCTGGACTGCTGACTTCATTCCATATCAGTTCAGGTAGCTCTTTCCATGTCTCTCTGCAATTATTATATACATAATTTCTAGTATCACAATAATAATCCATTATATTTATATTCTATAGTTTGTTTAGCCATTGCCCAATTGATTGGCATCAACCTTTTTTTCCAATTCTTTGCTATCATAAAAAGTTCTGGTGTAAACATTTTAGTATATGTGAGGATTTCTTTATCTCAATAACTTCCTTAGGGTATAAGCCCACTTCACAACTTCACCAACAATATATTAGTGTGCCTATCATTCCAAAATCCCTCAAAGATTGACTCCTGCCATTTTTTATCTTTGTCAATTGACAAGATGTGAGTTGAAACCTTGGAGTTGTTCTGGTTTCTATTTCTCATCGTATTAATGATTTGGAGCTTTCTTTCATGTGTTTTTGAATGTTTTGCAATTCTTTTGAGAAGTACTTGTTGATATCCTTTGACCATTTATCTATTGGGAATGGTTATTTATCCATACACACATATGTAGGGGGGGTATGTGTATATAGATATAAATGTAGCTAGATTATGCATTTTGCATATTAAACTGTTTTCAGAGAAATTTGATGCAAAGATTTTTCCCCCATTCTACCACTTCTAGTCTTATTCTTAGTGCATTAATTTTGTCTGTGGTAAATAAGTTTTTCTTTTTTGAAGCCAGGTGTAAGTCTCTTTACTACTAATTTACTAATATGATTAGATTCATTCTGGTGTCCATCTGTAAGATATTACTGAATTATGACTATCATACAATGTGTTTGCTATCCAGCTCTCCTAGCTTCATATCAGCAGTAGATTTAATAAGTTGATCATATATGATTATATGTGTATATATAGTATATATGTATATATATATATACATATATACTTTTAATTAGATTGTGGTAAGTGATAAGTCATTTTTAAGGATAGAAGGCAGATAACTAGGGTTAAATTTTAAATATGGATATTGAATACATAAAAGTAACTTCGTGGAGAAACTTACCAGTGTAAAAAATGAAGAAGTAATGAGAATTGTACATGATTGTGCACACCATCATTTCTGCTGCCAAGGAAACTGAGGCTGGCACATAACTCAAGGTCAGTTATTCCATGCTGCAGTAGGTTTTGTAAATCAGGCATCCACACAACATTTGGCATCATTATTATGAGCCCCCCCGGAGCAGAGGGCCAGTAGATTGTCTAAGGAAGGAAAGAACCAACCCAGGTCAAAAATAGAGCAGATCAAAGCTTCCATGATAATCAGAGGTGCAATCAAGCCCATGAATAGCACTTGCACTTACAGCCTGGATGAGTTATGGAGACCTCATGAAAGAGAGGGAGGGAGAGGGAAAGGGGGAATAGGAAAGGGAAGAGGAGAAAGAGGGGGGGGAGGGAGAGGAAGTGGGAGAACACAATACCTCTAAGAGGTATGAGGCTGTGGTTGAGGAGAGGTAGAGCCAATATGGCTGAGTAGTCTGAAGAAATGCAGACAATATCAACCTGATAGGACCTCCAAAGAGGTTTTAAAATGCACCAGACTGAATCCTTATCAGGAAATAAGAGAAAAATCACAACATGTCTTTTTTCTAGCCCATGTCAGCTCAAGTAGATAGATTTGTAGAGCTAGCTACAATTTCTAGACAGAACCAGTCATGCACATATTCTAGTGCAGAGAGAGGCCATGTATGAGAGCAGAGTTCTCAAATGTAACATAGAGGAGCCTAAACCTGTGCAGATGCAAAAACAGGTGGTGATTGGCACTTTGTTACTTACTACAAAGTCCCAGGTGGCAGATCAAGGACTGACTAAGGATAGTTCTTGTTCCTAGAGGTAGTATTCCTGGTTAAGGAATGGCTACAAGTCCTAAAGTTCTAAAGCAAGCAGCAGCTGTGTAGCTCTAACCATAGGATCAGAATGGGAGGAATTCCCTTCCAATTTTCATCCCAGTTTGAAGCCTGCAACAGAATAGATATGATAGGAATCTCAGACCAAAGGGGACCTTAAAGTTCTGTCACTGTAAGGCAATAGATCTTTCTAGTTGGCTGATAATAACTGACTTCAGCAACAGTCTACTGGCACTCCAACATGAGGCAAATCCAGAGATATGATGCTCAGATGCAAACTCAGGTCATGAATTTGCAGAGTTCAACCCAGGAGGACAGATATCTGACTTTATCCTGTATCAGCCCACTTTAGGAACACTGAATTTATGTTTCCTAATCTGAGGTACACATGAGATTGTAGAATAACATTACTGTGAAGAAAGAATCAAATTCTCTTTGTCTATCAATCAGCAACTTTTAAGTTAATCAATCAAAAATTTAAGTACCCCTACTTAATACCTTACCAGTCACTAAGTATGAGAGTTCACAAGTCACTTCCCAGAGTGGGTACTCCAGAGGACACTGCCCCACCCCAGGCAATGGTAGGCAAATTGAAAGACTGTGATTGATTCCCGCAAAGCCGGGAAGAGACAAGAAATGATGTGGGAAAACGACTATAAAAAGTCCTGAAATTCCTGTCCAAGAGACTTCTCCTTTGAATTTCTTTTTCCTTTGGAGTTTGCCTTTGGAGAGTCTACAACAGTGAGCTGGACTGAAGGTGGAGACTCTTTCCCTGGATCCTGCATTGGTTGCTGGGTGTGTAGCTGGCCTTCCTTTCCTGGCTTCTGGAGAGATTGGTTGTGGAGAGGCCTTCCTTTCCTGGAGGAGGCTGCATTGGTGGAACCCTTGCTGAAGACACCACCTGGATTCCTGGCTTAAGAGACTACCACAACTCCATGTGGAGATTGGGACTTGAGAACCCTTGCTGGGTGGTGAGCTGTACTTCTTCGGACAGAAATTATAGGGTATCTAGCTAGGCAATACGTTCTGCTTCCTTCCTACATTTCTCTTTTTTACTATATCTCTATTAAACTAAATTGTTAAGAGCAGCTAACAGATTTGTGACTTAAGAGTTAGTTTTTTTTTTAATCGGCAACCACAGTATTACTTTAGAACTTTCATATTAGCATAAAAACTTAATTTTAAATTCTTATAATAATCAATATCTCAAGAAACAATAGCAGGAACTAGAAGACACAAGAACAGCCTGGACATTTTCTCTAGAACCTAAACCAAACATAAAGTTTAAATATGTAGTAAGAAAGTAGGTTGGAAGAATGAGGGGGAGAAAAGTATCCCACCAAAGTGGTAGGAAGTCAAAATAGAAAGATTCCATTGGCTACTTATGAAAAGAAGTTCCAAAATGAAAATTCCCAGGAACATCATAGCCAAAATCCAGAGTTTCCTGGACTAAGAAAAAATATTATAAGCATAGAGAAATAAAGAATTCAGATTCCTAAGAACCACAAACAGGAACACATGATTTAGTAGCCACTACCATAAAAGAAGTGGAGAACTTAGAATATGATATTACAGAAGGAAAAGACAATTTTAGAACTAAGAATAACTTACCATTAAAATGGAATATAATGCAACAAGAGGAAAATTAAATCTTTAATGAAATAGAGGACTTCCATATATAGCTGATAAAAAAGATCAAAGCTTCATAGACATTTTGTCATGGAAACACAGGAATTAAGAGAAACATATGGGACTAAAGGATAAAGTGTTTATAATCTGAGGAGATGAAAAATGTATCCTCATCTTATATCTCTCATTAGTGATTATAGTGGAAATCTAATGTGAAGGCCTAGGAGTAAAAATAATATAAAAAAAATGGGAGATGGTGAGTAATATACTAGGGTGAAAATAGGGAAAGGAAGGATGAAGAAAATTATCTCACATAATTGCTTTGTGTAGGTAAAAGTCTATATTCACAAGGAGGACATGGTATGAGGAACTTGAATCTCACTTTCATATGAGTTGGTCACAAGAAGGAAAATATACACACAGCTGGGTACAGAAATATATTTCACTCAATAAATGAATAGAAAGGGGATCAGCTGAGTGACTCAGTGGATTGAGAGCCAGGCCCATAAATGGGAGGTTCTGGGTTCAAATCTGGCCTTAGACATGTCCTAACTGTGTGACCCTGGGTAAGTCACTTAACCCCCATTTGCCTAGCCTTTATCACTCTTCTGTCTTAGAACCAATATCCAGTATTGATTCTAAGAAGAAGGTAAGGGTTTAAATAAATAAATAAATAGGTTAATAAAAAAAATAGGAGGAAAAGGGAAAGGGATGAGAGAATAAGGGATGAGAGAATTAAGGAAGGGATTTGTCTTAAAACAAACTAAGGCTATGCAAAAATATAGCAGTTCTTTTTGTGATGGCAAAGAACTAGAAATAGAGGGTACCCATCAGTTGGAGAATGATTGAACTAGTTATTGTATATACATATGATGGAATGATAGTTTGCTACAAGAAATAATAAAGAAGATAGTTTCAGAGAAATCTAGGAAGATTTGTAGGAACTGACACAAAGTGATGTGAGCAGAACTAGGGGAACAATTCATACAACATTGTAAAAATATTTTACTTTGAAAGACTTAGGAACTCTGATCAGCACAGTGACTAACTGTAATTCCATAGGGCCCATGATGAAACGTGCTGTCCATCCCTCCTTATAGAGAGATGAAGAACACTTTGCAGATTGATATATATTTTATGGACATAACAAATGCAAGAACTTGTTTTCCTTAACTACATGTTTGTAATAAAAAATTTTTATTTTTCTCCTTTTGGATATGGAGAAAGAGACATTTGAAATGATTCAATAAAATAAATGGCTTTAGAATAAAATGGTTTACTTACAAGAAAATTAGCTATAGAGCTTCCATAAGTCATAGTGAAAGGGAAAAAGAAGGTGAGGGTTAGGAGATTTGTTTTTTAAACTTTACCTTCTGTCTTGGAGTCAATACTGTGTATTGACTAAGGCAGAAGGGCAGTAAGGGCTAGGCAATGGGGGTTAAGTGACTTGCCCAGGGTCACACAGCTGGGAAGTGTCTGAGGCCAGATTTGAACCTAGAATCTCCCATCTCTAGGCCTGGCTACCCAGGTGCCCCCTAGGAGATTTTTAAAATACAGTTGGGGATAGAGGGTAGGTAGATGGCTCAATAGATTAAGAGTCAGGCTATTCATACTTTCTGGCTGGATGACTCTGGGCAAGTCACTTCAGCCCCATTGCCCAGTACTTACTGCTTTTCTAATTTAATACTAACATATGCTATTGATTCTAAGACAGAAGTTAAGGGTTTTTTGTTTGTTGGTTGGTTTTTTTTAATTCAGTGAGGTATGTATAACAAGAAATAGGTATGAAGGTTTGGGCAGAAGTAAGTGTGAGTAGAGGGAATTGTGTGGAGAGCAACATTTGAGTTATGGAATAGAGACCCAAGTTAGCAGCAGAGGAATATAAGAGCAGGATATTGTTTTTAGAGGAAGCAGAAGAGGGCAAGACTAAAATTTTTGCTGGATCTAGTCCAATCCCTTCATTTTCTATTTGAGGAAATAAGCCTGAATCAAGTGACTTGGCCAAATGGTTAGTTTCTTGATTCTAAATCTAGGATATTTTCCACTCTACTATGCTGTCTGTACATGAGAAGACTATGAAGGGGAGTTGTACAAACACATTGACATTCAGTCCCCTGAACCAGACTGAATCCTAACATTCTTTCTGGATTGCCAATCCTGTGCACAAAGATTTTTTTGTGTTCTCCTTTTACTAGGATTAGTAACGATTGGAGCTTAACGCTAGAGAAGGATTGAATGTTCCTCAAGGAGGTGGGGGAGGGAAGAACAGACTCCCAGTGGAGGGTAGAGGATGTTAAAGGCTTTCTTTAAAAAGAAGGTATAGGGGGCAGGAGGGTAGCTCAGTGGATTGAGAGCCAGACCTAAAGACAGAAGGTCCTCGGTTCAAATCTGACCTCAGATACTTCCTAGCTGTATGACCTTGGGCTAGTCACTTAACCCCCATTGCCTAGCCCTTACCACTCTTCTGGCTTGGAACCAATATACAATATTGATTAAAAAACAGAAGGTAAGGGTTTTTAAAAAAAATAATAAAAATAAAAAGAAGGTATAGATGATCGTCATGGAATAGTCATGGCTATATAGTCATAATTATTTATATGAAAAGCATCTATATCTAGGATATAGTTTAATACTAGTTCATAGTTCCTTATATTAGAATGAAACTGAAGCACTAAATTGCTGCATTTATCTATTTTATAGTCTGTGATTTTTTTTTAACTCTTACCTTCCTTCTTGGAATCAGTACTACATATTGGTTCCAAGGCAGAGGAGTGGTAATGGCTAGGCAATGGGGGTTAAGTGACTTGTGTGGAAGAGAGAAATTGGGAAGCATGAAAAAAGGCAGAAGCAGTAGCTGAGTGATGACCTGTCAGTCAAATGAGAGGGCTCTATTTGGAATGTTACCAGGAGACACAGTTGGAGGCAAAAACCAACTGCTGGCTGGACCCTGTATGTGGCTTGTATGAGAGAAGAAGGTTAGTTTTTCTCTCTTGGACTTTGGAGACTCGAGCTGAAGGAAGTCTGGTGACTTTGAAGGCAGAAGAAGGAAGGACAATAGTCCAGATATCTCTCTGACCTGCTCTGTTGTGAGAGTGACTGAACTTCCAGACCTATCAGCCATTTCTCTCAATTGAACTATATTTCAGCATCCCCCAATCTAAGACTCATTGTAGTACTGGGGAAATACCCAACCCTCTTACCTCCATTCCTTATCCCTTCCTGTCTTCCCCAAATAAACCCCTTACTTAAGATAAAGAAGAGAAAGAGTATTTCATGTAAAACATCATAAACTCACCCCGAGTTGATTTAGAGAAACCAGAAGGAGAATCACCAAAGGAGGGGAGGCAAGAGGGAGGTTGGAAGAGGGAGGAAAAGAGAGGAAGGTAGGGAAACAGAAGATAACTGCCTGATCTGTTAGTTATCAATTACCAATCAATACAGTCCCTTATTATTATTTATTACACTTGCCCAAGGTCGTACAGCCAGAAAGTATCAAATATAGTTCAGATTTGAATCCAGGACTTTTCATCTCTAGGCCTGGCTCTCTATCCACTGAACCACCTAGCCTAGTGGTCACCAACATTATTTTTCCAATAGCATTCTACATGCCTTTTAAGGTTATTGCATCAAAATACACATTTTTTTGGTTATTGCTATAAAAATCAGGATTATTGAAGACATTCTAGAGTCTTCATTGGAATAAATGACCAAGATTCCAGGAGTATTACAGAACAAAGTATTGAATATTTGAGAAGAAAAAAGCCTCTGTCCCCTGATTGCAAGCCGAGTGCCGATAAAGATCAGCTGATTTCATGGCAACTTTCCTCTTAGCCAACACTGCAGTTCCACCCAGACTCAGAGAAAGGCAATATTCATTTAGGAATAGCACTGAAGTGTTTGCTTATGCAGCAGAAGGCATAGTAACTGTGAATTTTCCTTGTTTTCCAGGATTCA
This sequence comes from Monodelphis domestica, assembly GCF_027887165.1. Taxonomy (NCBI): domain Eukaryota; kingdom Metazoa; phylum Chordata; class Mammalia; order Didelphimorphia; family Didelphidae; genus Monodelphis; species Monodelphis domestica. The sequence goes on from NC_077229.1 coordinate 121,390,888, forward strand.
TCAGCATAGAGAAAAAGTTGACTGCTATTTCTCCCAGCTGGAACTTCTGACCACTAAGAAGCACAGGGTGAACTTTCTGTGTAACTTCACGGAAGGAGGATTCTTCCTGAATAGTGCCTGGAGAAAAGGCTTTGTGGACCCTCTCCAGAATAAGCTCTTCTTTCTATGGCAGGGCTACCTGTATGGAAAGTGGAAGTTGAAAGAAGAGTAGTGACCCAGGACAAAAAGTCCTCCAGGATAGAAAAGCAACTGGCAAGGAGAAGAAGAGTGCAGGCTTGAGAGAGGAGAAGCATGGAAAGTCTCCTAAAATGATGGTCCCAGGGAAGGATTTGCTAATCAGGAAAGTAGGGCAGATATCCAGCCATATTTCCCAATGGCTGTTCTTCATACATGATGCTTTACTCTTATATGTGTGCTTTTGGACTGACTCTTCCCTTCATGTTTTGCTTCTTCACCTCCACTTCCTGAGGTCTCCAACTTACTTCAAGACAACTCAAATTCAACCTTTAGTAAGTCTTGTATAGTCCCCTCAGCATCTAGACCAACGGTTCTCAACCTCTCAATTTGTAGAAATGAGAATACATAATGCATATCAGGTATTTACATTCTGAATCATAACTGTAGCAAAATTACAGTTTTGAAGTAGCCACCAAAATAATTTTTTGGTTTGGGGTCACTGCAACATGAGGAACTGTACTGCGGGGTCACGGCATTAGAAAGGTTGAGAACCACTGATCTAGACCATTCCCCTCTAAAGTTACCTTCCATCAAATTTGTAAGTATTTTGGGTATACTGATTTTTATACCTGGTTCTTACAATTAATTTTTATACCTGGTTCTTAAAATTAAAGAGAAAATATTATTAACACATAATTGCATGTAGCTAAGGGTTTGACCATGCGGTCTTAAGTTGAAGTACCACAGGTATTCAAGGGACAGAGAGAGATGAGTATTAACCAGAGTAATCAAGAAAGACTTCCTAAAGGTAGAATTTGTATTCCATCTTTGTTTTGTGAAGAATAGATAGAATTTGACTAGTCAGAGAGCAAGGATAGGACTTTGGAAAATAGCAAAAATCTACTTAAATTGGTAAATATGTATGTAGAACAGTGTTATTATATAGCTTTCAAAATGGTTTCCCATACATTGTCTCATTTAAACTTTCCAATAAACCTCTCCAGAGAGTCCAGATATTGATTCACAATAGTTCTGATCATGGTTACCTGAGTCAGTTTCACGTGTTACTTTGGCCAAAAGACTCGGTCATGTGTTGAACAATCTTCTGGATGCTCAGCATATCCAAACGTAACTAGAATAGCTCTGAGATAATAAGAGTCCAGTTGGACAGGTAATCAACCAATCAACAAGTATTTATTAAGCATCTACTAGTCCAGCCAAAGATTTTGGTTTTGATTTGATAGCTAACAAGAGCTACAGTTTCTTGAGTAGAGAAGTAGCTTGATTAAATAATGGTACTTTGGGAAACCATAGGGTAATGGTGTGTTGAGTGGATTCAAGTTTGGAAACTCTAACTGGGAAAAGTAGATAGAAGATTATGGTGTATAACCTCATATTGCAAGGGATGAGGCCCTGGACTAGTGTGGTATAGTGGGAAAGGAATAAATGAATCCAAGACTTAGAATAAAGATAGCAACAATAGAATTCAGCAGCTAATTAATTGGGAGAGGTGAAGATGAATGTGAGGATGACGTATTGTTTAACCTAGGAGAATCTTCAATGAGGATATCCTAAAGAAAGTGTAGATATCTATCCTGGTAAAGGGAAGTTGTGAAGGGAAAGGGATGGACATTACCATTAAGTATTTTTTAAGAGGATGCAAATTTATTCTGCTTGATCTAGAAAACAGAACTACTAATAGAAGTTGCAGGAAGGCTGATTTCCACTGAAAATGAAGAAATGGTTCCTAACGATAAGAGCTTTCCAAAAGTGGAATGGAATACCTCATGAACTGATGAAATCCCCAAGATTGGACTATTCAAGCAGAAGCTGGGTAACTACTTGTTGGAAAGCTGTCTGAGTGATGTACACTTCAGGTGATAGTTGGTCTAGACGACTTCTGACGTCTCCAATTCTTTATGGTGCTATTGCTAGAATGGACGTACAAAGAAAGGAGGAGAGTGATTTGTCTTGCCTATCCAATAAGGTTGTAAGCTCTTTGATGGCAGAGATCATGTTTTATATTTCTTTGCATCACTCATAGCTCTTAGCCTGGCACTGGCACTTAGTGAAGACCTAAAAAATGAGCTGAATAATGAAAAGCAGTGAAGAAGAAAAGAGATTCTCTGAACATGGCTTCAGAGCTTCTGAATTCATATATGGAATTGTAACCGATTTAAGACCACTTCCCAGAACATGGTAGTCATTGGGTTTGCTCCAGGGATGGGTGAAATATGAGTCATGCTTCAATTTGCTTCAATTTGCTCCTCCTGGTGCCTCATATTTATAGCTTATGGTGGCGGTTTTTCACTTGTTAAACAGGGAAAGAAAAATGGCTGAACTAAGGCAGAGCCATAAGCTAATGGAAATTGCTTAAATAATTAATAAAGAAAGGTTTGAAAATGACAACTCACTAGGAAGTTATGGAAACATTTAAGCTGAAATTGCAGCCAGCAGACTTGGAGCCATGGATTACCCTTCAGAGGTTAAATGGAATGATTTGAAAGCTAGCAGGAAAAGAGAAGCCAGTTATGATTTGTTTAAAAAAAGAAGAAGAATGTAAACCATAAACCTAAGAGGGAAAACTATCATCCTTCTGAATCCTGAAGACTGGTGTAAGCAAAAGTAGTAGTGACAGTAATAATAAAATTGTAGGAAATGGTTCACATTTGTATTGTGTTTTAAAGTATAAAAGTATTTTCCTTATAACAACGGGGGAAGTATTACAAAATTACCTTCCCTACTGTGCCAATGGAGAATCTGAGGTTCCTTGAAGTGAAATGAATTGTCCAAGACCACACAGGTTGTTAGTTAACAGAGCTGGGATTTGAAAGTCAGTCTCCTGGTTCCCCATTCAGTATCTCATTCTTTACACCAAAGGCTCATAGACTTACTGACAATCGAGGTATGTAGTAGAAAGAAACTGAGTTTTAGAATCAGAAAACCTATATTAAAGTCCTAGCTCTGACACTAGCTGTGTGATCTTAGACTTTTCTTGGATACTTTGTCTTTCTGAGCCTCAATTTTCCTCAGCTATTAAGTGGGACTCATGACTATTTGGAGCCACTGTGTCACAGGGTTGTTGCCATACGGTGCTTTGTAAACCTTAAAACATTATAGGAAAGTGGGAATTATCTCTGTAAATACATTCATGTCTCCTTTAATTTTAAAGATTTATTCTACTCACACATTTTATTTACAGGAACTTTGTTGTCATGGTCATTTATTTATTTATTTATCTATCTATTTATTTATTTACTAAACATGTATAAATACCTGCTGTATAACAGGTACTGTTATGTACCAGTCATAAAAAATAATAATATTCTGTAAGATTAAAAAGTAATATCCAAATATTCCAAGTATTATATTTTATAAATTTTATTAATAATAACTTGAAGCAAAAAGAAAGTAATAGTCTCAGTAAAGAAAGAAGCTTCCCGGGACCGAACCCACAGGAGAACACGAGAGTGCAGAGCACCTCCAGAAAAGAGAGCAAGCCTGGGGTTATACACACCTTTATCAATACAATGGAAACACGCAACTTAAGCAGGCAACTTGGGGACGAAAAGGAAAAGGATGCTGGGTAATGTCGTTCAAGGGTACAAAATTTCTATTTACACAATTCCCTGTTCTCTAAGAACTTATAGTCTTCCAAAGCTAGAAATGCTACAGTAGATGGAGAAGTTGACATCTTTCAATGCAAGGATTTGTTTACTTTTCTTATCTTCAGGAATGCTTCATTTTCTACAGAATGAAATCCATCTTTAGTATATCTCATTCTCTTTACTGATTTCTACATCCTGCTATAAATAATATGATGTGTTGATATCATGGTTGCTTCTTAAAAGATTCCAAAAATGGGTGTGAGAGAAAACATATGCAACCAATTAGCAGTCATTATCCCTTGAGTGAAGTGAGGGTGGTCTCCATTTATAAAGAGGGAGAGCAATTGGAAATACATCACAAAGAAAGAGCTTATAGTATGGTTTTCTTATTGCTAATCTTTTTGTGAGAACAGAAATTTGCCAAGAGATGTTAGACAAGCAAAAAAAAAAAAATCAGTGTTGAGAAGTATTGTAGTATAATGGAAAGAGCCTTGAAGTTAAAGAATCTGAATTAAAAACCTCACTAACATTTACTACCTGTGTGACCCCACAAGTCACTGAACTTCTCTAAATCTTAGGACTCTTCTCACCCAACCTCATCATTTTACAGTTAAGTGGTTTGGATTAGATGACCTCTAAGCATTAGCTTTATAATCTTGTAGAGTTCCAGAAACAAATGATCAGAACTTTGCAATATGGGGAGAGACGTGTTAGTTTATATATATAAACATATATACATATATACACACATACATATATATATATAAATAGAATTATTTGGCTATATTTGTACTGATGCTTTTAGCAGTTCTGGGATTCACGATTTTTTCTGGTGTTGGAATTACTTCCCTCCATGCAGAACATAGTCTTCTCTACCCTCTTAGCCTGTGCAATTCTCCCTGTCCTTGCAAAAATTTTCCATAAAGACTTCATTCCATAGACTAGAGTCCTATTTCTATCTTTTGGGGGTTTCTTCTTGGTTCCAGAAAAGAAACTAGGAGCAGTACATGGTTTTTACAGGTTTGGGGCAGATGTTTGATCAGTGCAAGGAAGAACTTCCAAATAATTAGAACTATTCCGAGGTATAATGGGATGCCTTCGGGGATAATAGGTTTCCCATTACTAGAGGTCTTCAGGTAGACACTGAATGTCCAATTTGTCACAGAGGCTTTAGAAGGGATACTAGTTCAGATATAGGTTGAACCTTATGACCTCTGAGGTTATTTTCAACTCTGAAACTCTGTGATTCTGGGTGTCAATGTAGCACTCTGGTTGTCCATCTTTAGTATATCTCATTCTCTTTACAGGGCCATCCCTCTGGCTGTCCTTGTAATGGTTCTTATAGCTCTTCTCACATCTCATAGAGTAGGCAGTAACTCAGGTTGTTTACATGCAATTTCCTTTTTTTTAAAGAAAAGTTCCTCATGTGAGGATTCAAATCACCCCCACTTTTTAAAAGTAAGTGATATTTTAGGGTAAAAACATGTCTGAGTCAAATAATCAAGCCATTTAGGTCAAATGTAGAAAGATTCTTGACTCACTGGAATTGCACCAAAAATGTACTCAGATTGGTTGAGGAAATTTGGTCATGTTCTAGAGCTCATCAGCAAATCTGACTAAGGTTGAAGTGAGTTGAAGCTAGGAAGCAATATCCAGAAAAACCCCTGAGAAGGAACTGTTGTGTGGAGGATAATATCTCACCCCTGGCACTAGCCTCTTTTTCCCCACCTCCTTTGGACTTATCATCTTCCCTCTGGTGACCTAGGATTGATCCCTGGGACAGCAATGGCTGGCTGCAGTGTCAGAATTGGGAACCTGGAATGGGCTCTATGTATATAAGTAATATAGTAAGGCTGATGCATGATCCCAGGAGAAAAATGATCCCTAAGGAAAATTTCATGAGTACCCTTTGAAGGGGAGCAAAGAACTTTCTAGAAATCCAGAGATAGGTTACCACTTGGCTCTCTAAGCTTGAACCCATGCTCCCCTGTATTTGTGGGAGACTGTGTCACAGTCTTGGGGAGGGGGAGTGTTTTGTAATGGTAGTTGGGACAAGACCATCCTAGTAAATACCCCTTCCTAAAAGTTACTTAAGCCAGGCTGATTGATTCCTACCTGGCCATTTTAAAAAGCACATATGTAAAAGACCATGAGCTATAGCATTAGAAAATGTGCCCCTGCCTTATGAAAAAGAATGCTATCCACCTCCAGAGAAAGAACTGTTGGAGTAGGAATGCAGAGGAAAGCATACAATTGATCCCTTGTTTATTTGGATCCATGTTTTAGGGTTTTGGTTTTATAAGATTATTCACTTACAAAAGTGAGTAATATGGAAATATGTTTTGTGTGATAATACATATTGAACCAAGAAAAAAAGAAAAGAAAAAAACGTATCCCTGGTCCCAGCATTATATTCCTCTCCCTAAGTAGAAATATATTAGACATGCTCTGGGGACTGGACTTGTCAGTGTATGTAGGAGTTGGAAAAAGATACTTCAAAGCATGTGCTGCTCCACATATAATTTTTATTCTTTTAAGAATCCATGATTCATAATTAAGCAGCATTACCAGGAAATTCTGATGTTAAAAAATGACAGGCTTTTGTGGCAACAAGCCGTTTGGGATTTTTAAATGCGTTGAGATCAAATATACCTTAATTTCCTCACATGTAAGCCTGGGACCAGGGAAATATGGTTTTCATTCATTTGTTTCTAATGTAGATGGTTAGATATGTCTTCTTCACATTTCTGGGGAGTTCAGTGTATCGTGTTTAGGAGTTCAGTGCAATTAGCACAGTGTCATTGATGAGTAGAAACATTTTGAGAACCTAACCACCAACAAGGAATTCTTCTGTTTAGCTTCTGTGGAAGACAAGTTCCATAATACTTGGATCCTAGTACATATTGGTATAGAGATGGATGTTATGTATCATACTTTGTACATATAATATATATGATGCATTGTTTTATATATTTTATATATGTTATATTAAATATTTGTTATTATTGCTCAGTTGTTTCAGTTGTATCTTATTATTCATTACCCCATTGAGATTTTCTTGGCCAAGATACTGGAGTTGTTTGCCATTTCCTTTTCAAGCTCACTTTACAAATAAGGAAACTGAGTCAAACGGGGTTAAATGACTTGCCTGAGATCACACAATTAGTATCTGAGGACAGATTTGAACTCACATAGATAAGTATTCCTGACTCCAGGCTCAGTACTCTATCTGCTGTTACTTATCTGCTCCATAATGCACTATCTGCTCCATAAATGACATATACATGTATCATACATGTATGTAAAATAAAAACATATTATACATAATATATTATGTTTTATGTATAACATATTTAATGTGTATATATAGATATAGTATATGTGTTTTCTTATGAAAAGTATGCTTGTCTGTATGCATTACACATATATACATTTTATATGTGTATATGTATATATGTGTGTCTGTATATCTATAGCTATAATATGAGGACATTTGCAAACTATCTAGCATGTCTGGAAGATGGCCACCAGAATTGTGAGAGACTCAGAATGATGACGCTTGAAGATCCTTTGATTGATGATCATGATGATGACATTTATAAAGCCCTTTAAGATCAAAGCATATTACCTATATTTGATCAATTGAACCTTATAATAAACATATGAGGACAGTACTGCAAATATTTCATATAAATAGAAAATGAAGGTTCAGAGACATTAAATGATTCGTCCTTCGTGTAACCAGTAAGTGTAGGAGATAGAACATAGGGATATTTAACCTGGAGAAGCTTTGGGGGGCAGGTTGGCAAAGGGGAGAAAGGAAGAGGTATTATTTATCTTCATATAGTTGAAGGACTATTATGAGGAAAATGCTTGATTTTGGCAGGCCACAAAACTAAAGCATGAAAGCAAATTTTGTTTCCATGTAAAGGAATAAAATCCCTGACAATTAGTTTAATCCCATAAAGGAATGGGTTATATAAGTATATAATGAGTTCCCTGTCACTGAAAATACTCAGATAGAGACTGGCTAACCATTTTCCATGAATATTATAGAGAGAATTACTATTCAGGTAAATTTGGAACTAAATGAACTTTTATGTCTCTGCTATCCCTATGATAATCTGATTGTGTTTATTTCTTAATTTAACCTATGTGTCATGGTTCCCTCTAGAATGAAGGGTCTCAGTTATTGCTCCCACACATATATACACTCTTACTGTGGAAAGGAAAACTGAATCAAGCTTTTTGGCCTTTCTGCCACTGAAGTAGAACAGACAGCAGTTGGAATGTTAGAGTGAAGATTGATGGACAGCGATGACAGTTGGTGGGGGGAGGGGTGACTTGGAGAGTGACAGTTGCTCTCCAGTGGTGAGACTCTCTTTCCTGGCCCTTGTACTGGAAAGAGCTCTCTCTCCCTGTCTCTGGAGAGAAGTACATCTCTTCCTGGATTTTTCCCAACTGTGTGCTCTATCTGGATTCCTGTGATCATGTCATCGAACAAAAGGATTTAAGGGGACTGGTGTGAACCATAAGGCCAGCTTTTAGGGGCGCTAGCCTGAAGAGACAGGCCCAACCAGCTCTGAAGATCAGAACCTTTTCTTCCTCTTGCTGTATACTGCTTGCTAAGACTTTGAACTTAAGAAAGCTAGCACAGATATAGCATAAACAGGAATAAAAGAAATCCTCCATCGGCCTGTGAGGTCTGGCCTCAGCCCAAAAGCTGAGAGAGACTCAAACCCACTGTGTGGCAAAGTATAGAGCAATCCCTCTTCCCTCTACCCTGATACCTTCCCAATCAAAACTTGTTATTAAATTCATATTGAGTTAAATAACCTGCAGTCAGAAAGGAGGAGGACTATCATTTCAGGGGGACATAGAAGGAGCAGAACCTAAGGACAGCCATTCAACCATAAACTGTCCTTAGCAGACCCCTGCTGGGCAACCTTGGTTCGGGAGGAGGCTTGTCTCTCAGGAGGGTCCATGTTTACTTGCCTTGAGGTATCTTCAACATCAGTCAATAGAGAAGACATCCCCTCAGGCTATCATAGTTAGCCCATTTCTTGGGAACCCCATTTTTCAGGGACAGTCTCTCAGCAGGAGGTATCTCTCTCCTTTTACCTCACCAGCATCCATATTCCCTCTATCCCTTCAACTCCTCCATTCCCTGTTACAAAACCTTCCTTATCCCCTGTACCTCTTCAATCCTCTACAATTCCTTTAACTAGAACAGTTTTTCTTAAATATTCCAGACTTCTAATTTCCTAGTCTGGGCATTGAAGTTTGAAATATGATCTAATAAGTGTGTTACTGCCTTTCACAAATTGTCTCCTTATATAGTGGAAATTTTGTTCAGTTAAATTTTCAAAGCCAAGCATGTCCTCTGCTACTTCAATTACCCTTTCAAGGAACTTTAATGGATGTTCCCCATTCTCCTGCCTCAATTTCTCAAATTGTCTCCAAGTATCTGCTCTTTTTGAAAAACTTTTCATTGCCTCTAATAGATCTTCTCTGACCTTTTTAGATAATGTATATCTGCATTATTAGATAACTCTGTCTGTTCCTTCCTTTGGCCATGATGTTAAATTTGGATTATTTCTAGTTTCATCAATGAATTGTTGCTTTTCCCTTTTTGAAAATAATTCTGAGAGAAGAATTTCAGTGTCCTGGAAATTTGGATCATAAAGTCTAATTGCTCTTTTAGATTCTTTCAAATAGTGCACAGGATCTCAAAACCAGGAAGGCATCTTTTTTTTTCCCAGACTTTCAAGGTCTACTGCTGTAAATGGCTTATGTGTTTTAATATGAATTATGCTAGCATATGGCTGTAGGCTTGTTTGATCTCTTAATGACAATATTGGTATTCTCCCTTAAGCTCCATCTGTATTTTCTTGCTCAGTTACATTGTTATCTTTAGGTGTGTCTTGTTGTGTGTTAATATCTTTGCAACTTTGTTTCTCCTCAGTTAGGTACTTAACCACTTATTTTAGCTGTGTCATCTCCTCCCTCATAGCTAAAATAATCACAGCCATTTTATTGTCTTTTGCTTTTTTCCCATGAATTAGATGAACATATTTTTTTCAGGGTATAGTATAATTGAATTAAGGAGAATAATGCTCTAGCATATGTGGGAATGAATGAAATCAAGCTATCTACACTAATCTTCAGCCATTGAAAGCTTCCATAGATGTTAAGCAAAAAATAAATATAATCTAGAATCATGACAATAAATAAGTTGTAAACCATATAAAAAAAATGTCTAATCAAGGCTAGATAACCCAAGGCAATTAATAATTTCTTTGCTGTTTTGTATCTTGAAAAGCCTTTGGCAAAGGAAAAAAATGTTTTTAAGTCTGACCCTTTAAGAGTTGCCTCCTGCGCTCAACACTGCTCTCAAAATGGCTACTTTCCACAGTCACACAGGCTTTTGAAATGTATGTAGGCCTGATTTCTCTGAAACTTCCCTAACACCTACAAGTGCCTTCTTCACAAATTTTTGGTAAAATAGGCTGGGAAAACCTAGCTGGTTTTGCCAAAACTGTAAGAATTAAAGGAATTGTAGAGGATTGAAGAGGTACAGGGGATAAGGAAGGTTTTGTAACAGGGAATGGAGGAGTTGAAGGGATAGAGGGAATATGGATGCTGGTGAGGTAAAAGGAGAGAGATACCTCCTGCTGAGAGACTGTCCCTGAAAAATGGGGTTCCCAAGAAATGGGCTAACTATGATAGCCTGAGGGGATGTCTTCTCTATTGACTGATGTTGAAGATACCTCAAGGCAAGTAAACATGGACCCTCCTGAGAGACAAGCCTCCTCCCGAACCAAGGTTGCCCAGCAGGGGTCTGCTAAGGACAGTTTATGGTTGAATGGCTGTCCTTAGGTTCTGCTCCTTCTATGTCCCCCTGAAATGATAGTCCTCCTCCTTTCTGACTGCAGGTTATTTAACTCAATATGAATTTAATAACAAGTTTTGATTGGGAAGGTATCAGGGTAGAGGGAAGAGGGATTGCTCTATACTTTGCCACACAGTGGGTTTGAGTCTCTCTCAGCTTTTGGGCTGAGGCCAGACCTCACAGGCCGATGGAGGATTTCTTTTATTCCTGTTTATGCTATATCTGTGCTAGCTTTCTTAAGTTCAAAGTCTTAGCAAGCAGTAGACAGCAAGAGGAAGAAAAGGTTCTGATCTTCAGAGCTGGTTGGACCTGTCTCTTCAGGCTAGCGCCCCTAAAAGCTGGCCTTATGGTTCACACCAGTCCCCTTAAATCCTTTTGTTCGATGACATGATCACAGGAATCCAGATAGAGCACACAGTTGGGAAAAATCCAGGAAGAGATGTACTTCTCTCCAGAGACAGGGAGAGAGAGCTCTTTCCAGTACAAGGGCCAGGAAAGAGAGTCTCACCACTGGAGAGCAACTGTCACTCTCCAAGTCACCCCTCCCCCCACCAACTGTCATCGCTGTCCATCAATCTTCACTCTAACATTCCAACTGCTGTCTGTTCTACTTCAGTGGCAGAAAGGCCAAAAAGCTTGATTCAGTTTTCTTTTTCACACTACCCCCTGAATATTTGTAAAATTTCTCTATCACACAATCCAACTCAGCCTTTAAAATAGTAATAATTGTAGTAGTATATAGCAGTTTAAGGTTCATAAAGCATCTCATCTACTTTATCCCATTTTATCTATACAATAACCCAATGAACTCTTATTACCTCTATTTTGTAGATGCAGTGAATAATATTGAGAAAGATTGAATGACTGGCCCAAAATCTCAAAGCTATTCAAGATAAAATTTTAATTAAAGTCTTCCTGACTCCAAGTCCAATATCTTATCCATGATGCTAACTAGTTGCCTCAGTTCAAAGCACATTGGCCTCAGTATATCAACAGTAATTTTATTATCCCAACAATTTAGAACGACCAAAAAACCAAACTCATGGGAGGTTTTATTTGACCCCACATATTGCATGGTCCCCTTATGACCACCTCAGATAACCACAGTCTTAGCTACTAGTCTGGTTCCACTTGAAACCTCTACCTTATAAAGGGATTACTTCATAACCATATAAGATATAATTTTGATTACATGAAATCTAAAAGTCTAAAAATTAATGCAATTAGTATAAAAATGAAATAGTCAACTGGGGATGAATGGAAAAGCATTTATTAAGCCCTCACTACATGCATCCACAAAACAGACATTGGTGCATCTCCTTTTGTGAGCATCACTGGGCTTTGCATGTGCCCAGACTACTTATGATGGAGGCATCTATGTGGGAGACATCCTTCATTCCTCAACCACGTGGGTGGGAGCCACCTCTTCCCATTGGCTGCATATCTATAATGAGCTGTGTTACAAAATCTATGTGACTAAGACACAATTGTTCTTTTTCTCTTTGTATATGTCCAGTGGTGAAGGCTTTTTTCACCACATATTAAACTGGCTTTGGAGGGAAGGTCCACAGTCAAACCACCCTTTCACCTCAAGGCCCTGAGGAACAGGCTTGGAGTTTTAGAGAGATCTGTTTGTCCTTTTCAGTTCCAGGTAAAGGCTATGGAGTCCTGGACCTGGGATGTCAAGCCATGAAGATCTAAAGACCAAATGTTGCTACCTGTCTAGCAGGGAAGCCCTGAGCTAGAGGGCTACAATAGATGCTGAAGGGATTTTGGACTTAGAACTTGGTGGGTCTAATGTTATATAGGAACTAAGCTAAACTGTGAACCCAATTCTTCTCCTCTTCCCAGAGACTGAGGTAGTGTATGACTCATAAGATGTTAGGGGAATGTTTAAATGTTTGTTTATATTATAGATTTGAAATAAATATTCCTTAGTAAAAGCTAATCTGGCTGGCAAGTAGTTAAGTGGAACTGGGATCCTAAATAGGGGATTCCTAAAACAGTGGTTTTGGCCTCCCTGCTGCTCCTGAACATTCATTCCATCTCTCATCTCCAGGGCATTTTCTCTGGTTGTCCCCCTTGCCTAGAAAACCTCCCTTCTGGTCTCCTTCTCCTAGCCAACCTGGTTTCCTTCAAATCCCAGCTTAAATCCCATTTTCTGTAATAAGCCTTTCCCAATCCCTCTCAATTCCAGAGTCTTCTGTTGATTATTTCCTATTTATCCTGTAAATAGTTTATTGGCACATGATTATTTGCTTGTTGCTTCTCCCCTTATAATGTGAGTTTCTCAAAGGCAGGTACTTTTTGTCTTTTTCTTGTATTTCTAGCACTTAGCAAAGATCCTGGCCCATAATTGGTTCTTAAATAAATGCTTATTGGATGACTGGAGGAGGGGTGAAGTGTAGCATACCCAGCAGTGAGAGCCAAAATAGTCACTGTTGCATCTTTTCCACTGACAAAACCATATTGTTTTCTGATGTTGAACCATCTGAATGTCTAGAACTTTGGTGGTGAGAACTGTACTTTCCAAGTCTTCAGTAACTCTGGTTATTGAACAGGAAAGGGCTTCAGGATCTACTCATTCATGTCAATTAGTCCATAGTTGAAGATGGTGGTTTACCTGCCTGGTTCATGCCATCTTCCTCAGGGTGCCTTGTTACTTTAGCTAAGCTGGTTTGCCTACTCCACAGGAAAAAGTTAATAGTTGATGACTATGGCTAACCTATTTTTTATAAGGTTTACTTCCCTGGCTGACAGATGTTGGTCTAGATTCTGGATCCTGTGTCCAGAGCCTTTCCTACTCAGATCTTGGAAAAGTATCCTTTGTATCAAATATTTCTTATAAAAATTTGAGATCTAAGACATGTAAGCAACTAACATGAATATATGAAAACCATTACTCAGTGTAGAAATGATTCAAAGTCCAGCTATAGCACTGCTGGGTTTGTACCCCAAAGAGATAATAAGGAAAAAGACTTGTACAAGAATATTCATAGCTGCACTCTTTGTGGTAGCCAAAAATTGGAAAACGAGGGGATGCCCATCAATTGGGGAATGGCTGAACAAATTGTGGTATATGTTGGTGGTGGAATACTATTGTGCAAAAAGGAATAATAAAGTAGAGGAATTCCATGGAGACTGGAACAACCTCCAGGAAGTGATGCAGAGCGAAAGGAGCAGAACCAGGAAAACATTGTACACAGAGACTGATACATTGTGGTACAATCGAAGGTGATGGACTTCTCCATTAGTGGCAATGCAATGTCCCTGAACAATCTGCAGGGATCTAAAAAATACTATCCACAAGCAGAGGACAAATAGTGGGAGTAAAAACACCAATGAAAAGCAACTGCTTGACTACAGAGGTTGAGGGGATATGACTGAGGAGAGACTCTAAATGAACACTCTAATGCAAATACCAACAACGGGAAATGGGTTCGAGTCAAGAATACATGTGATAACCAGTGGAATCGTGCATAGGCTATGGGAGAGAAAAAGGGGGGGGGGGGGCGGCGAGGAAAAGAAAATGATCTTTGTTTCTAGTGAATAATGTTTGGAAATGACCAAATAAAATAATGTTTAAAATTTAAAGAAAAAAAAAGAAAAAAAAAAGAAATGATTCAAAGGATTAGAAACTATTAACAACACATGAAATGATGTTCTAAATTACGGATAAAATAAATGCAAGTTCCCAAACCCTGTTATATCATCTCATTAATAGGAAATTGACTTAGATAACAAAAGATAAATAGTAAATGTTGGAAGTGTTGGGGGGGGGGGGAGGAATGAGCACACTAATGCATTGTTGGTGGAGCTGTAAAGTAGTCCAACTATTCTAAAATGCATTTGAGAAATATGGGAAGAAAGTGACTGAAATACTCATAAATTTTGACCCAGAAATTGCAATGCTAGTTATTTATTCCAAGGAGACTAATGGCAAAAAGAAAGGACCCACATACATCAAAATATTTATAGCTACACTTCCTAGTAGCAAAAAGCTAAAAACAAAGTAGGTGTCAATCAACTGGGTAATGGTTAAACAATTTAGAATGTATGACTATAATAAAATATTACTGGGCTGAAAGAAATAGTGAATATGAAGGCTACAGAGAAACATGGAAAGAAGCATGGAATGACTTATATTAGTGATGCTAAGTGAAGTAAAGCAGAACCAGAAAAAATGATATACACCATGGCTACAATGATGTAAGTGGAAAGAAACAGCCATAATAAAAATAATTGAAACTGAATTCTGTAAAATTATGACCAAACTTTGCCTTCAAAGAAGAGATATGTAAAAATACCTCCCCACTGTCTTTTAGGAAGTGAGAGAACAAATGTCTGGAACACAATGTGTCATGTCACACTTTTTTGATCAGTTGGTTAATTTTGCAGAAATTTCCTGCTCCCACCTTTTCTTTCTTTATTAAGATTTATAACTTTCCTGGAGAGGGAAGACATACAATATATAACTGGTTTTCATTATAGCCAATATCTTCCTTCTAATACTGAACATGAGAAAGGGGATTTTTTTATATGCCTCCTTCCCCAAGAATGGACAGAAGATATTGTGATATAGTTGAAAGAATATTTAAGCAAGATTTAGGACACCTGGACTCTAGCCCTGGTTCTTCCACAAACTGTTTATCTTAGTTAAATAATTTCGCATGTCTGAGCCTCAATATCCAGATGAGGATAATAATACTAGTACTATCTACTTCACAGGGAGGCTGCTATGTGGATTAAATGGGATAATATAACATAAAACATTTGTTGAATTTCAACTATTATTTCAAGGCTAGATTAGACAGCCTGGAACAAAATTAATTTCTTTATCTCTCTCTTCTCTATCAGTCACTTCCTCTGCTTTCCTCCCCCAGATTCTCACTCTCCCATCAAACCATGAGCACTTCTTTTGAAATGATTCAACCTGTTATTTGGCCCAAAGAAAAGCTCCACACAAAAGTAAATTATACCCTTAGCTACACAGCATTCCTTGTGGAATCAACTAATATTTTGAGATAAGCAGCTAAAGAGATACTTCAAAGCAGGAGGTTATGAGTATGCAAATCCTTATACTCCCATTTAATTTGCTGCTCATGACTCTTCTACTTGAGAAGAAAAAGGAGGGCCCTAGCTTTTCAAGATTATAATTCTAGAGCTGAAGAGGACCTAATAGGCTGCATAGTCCAACCCCTTCACTTTACAGATGAGGAAACAACCCCAGGGAAATTAAATGATTCAGAGGCAGGATTTGAAACCAGGTCCTCTGACTCTGGAGTGAATTTTTTTTTCTACTGTACCACACTGCTGAATGTGAAATACAAAATAGAAATGGTCATTAAATTTCTTTAGTGCCCCATCTGGAGCCCACAGAGGGCTTTAGAGTCAGAGAATATTATTGTAAGAAGAGAACTTAAAAATCATCACATCCATCCTCTTTTTACAGATGAAAGAGATGGAGGTCCAGAGACATTAAATGATTCATCCAGGCCACATAGTAAGGTCATGGCTATGCCAGGATTAGAATCCAGTTCTTCTACCTCCTGGATCATACTTCTGTCCAGGTTAGCACTTTATTGTACTTATTTCATTAATACTGATAATGATTAGAAAATATCTGAGCAACTTGTGATTAATGTGTGTAAAGGAAAGTTTTTGGACTTTAAAAAAACAAAGACTATAAGGAATTAGGGGGAAACTTAGAAAGATTCATTCACTTCATTCAGGAAAAGAAAAATTGCACTAAAAGGCATCAGTATTTAGATCAATGCTATGGCCAACTATTGTTAAAAACATACCTCTCAGAAAAGAAGTGGTGGACTTTTGGTGTAGAATGAGGCATCCACTGTAAAGTGTGGTGAATTTCTTTTCCTAAAGTACATTTTTTTCTTACAAGGGACAGTGTCTATTGAGGAATGGATTTGGGGGAAGTAACAGTGAAATAACCATCAATAAAGCATTATTAATTCTTTTGGATTGCACTTAATGTTTACAGATTACTTCTGCACAAAGCACTTTATCTCATTTGATCCTCATAACTACTCTGTGAGAAAAACATTTGTATCGTCATTTTATGGATTAGAGAACTAAGAACCAGATATTAAGTGACCTTTCAAAGGTTGCTTAACTAGTAAGGAGTATAGCCATGACTATACTCAAGGTCTTATCAATCTTCAATTCAGTGTTTTTTTTCCACTATATCACTGATTCTTCAAGTAATAAACTGTTTAAAAGTTCTATCAAAGTACCAAGGATCTTATGACGTACTTGGTTCATTAAGTTATATTTAATTCCCAAGGAGAATACTCCTAATATAGATATTTGAAGAATAAAAAAAATCTTCTAGTCTCTAAGACTTGCACATGACACATTCCCAAATTCTTGTGATTATGCCCATCCTGAATTTTTTAAGGTACAAAAATGGCCAGAAAAATTAACAGAACAATGGATACTTTTTTCAGCCAACTACCTCCTGCTCCAAAGAACCAGGAACTTTAGAGATCACCTTTGTCCAAACCTCTTATTGCCCAGAAAGAGAAGCTGATACCCAGAATAGCAAACTGACCTGCCCAAGGCCACATAGCAATCTAGTGGCAGAGATAGGACTCAAACCCAGGCTTTATAAAGGACTCCAGATCCCAAAGAAATCAAATATGCTCTCAACTGTGTTCCAAAAAAGGACCCAAGGCTAGACCTCCCACTGTCCAAATGGCCTTGTTTATTAGCAAATCTTGTAAAGTTAAACAGTAGCTAAGATCTCCTGACAGTGATGTTTAATTTATTAGCACTCCTAGCCTTGCAGCTCAAACCTGCAAGTTGAGCTCATTTATTTTTCATAAATTCTTTGAGTAATAGCGTCTGTGTTTCAGAACCATGGAACAACACGATGAGCTAACGAAGCTCGATCGGAGAACAGATGGTCCTGAGAACTGTACATTTAAAATTATGTAACTCACTTTGCTGAGGCTCTGGCAGCTGACACTTTTATCTTAATGAAAAACATAAGCAAAGTGAGAAAAAAAATCCCATGAAACCTTTAGATTCACTTCCAGTTATCATTAAAATAAACTACCACATCCAATGGTAGCGGGAAAGTTAAGACGATGTGGGGGGATGCTGACGAAATTTACTTAGAACTGAAGGCTGCTATCTATCATCACTCAATTTTCATGAAGGGGGGAAACTGCCTCCTAACTATCCCTTCTGAAATTCTATGTATGATTTCCTTAGAACTCTACAACAATGGAGTGGGCTGCCTCACTTAAGTGTTGGAGCAGTGGTTAAAATGTTATCCATTTTTTATATACACAGTAGAGTGGCTCGTGTGTTTAGAAAGGGTTGGACTGGATGACTTGGGGAGGTTCTTTCCACTGATATTCTAATTGAAGTCCATGCTGCTTATAAAACCTACATGGAATCATACTTACGTCATTTCTCAAAATTCACAGGTGTCAGAGAATATGATAATCTTAGAATCATAATTTTAGGGATGAAAGGAATATCACTTTCTAAATGAGGGAAACTGAGACTTAGAAGTAACATGACTTCCTAAAGCCATACACTCAATTAGTGTTAGAACTGGGACTAGAACCCATGTCCCCTGATTCAGAGTCCTCTGATTTTCCACTACAACACAGTCTCCCTAATTGCTTTATACCGGAAGTAAGTGGAAGGCATGTTTACTGAGTTGCCATGGTTTACCAAATCATGTAATGGGGGAACAGCAGGCTGTAATTATCATCATCATCGCCTTCAATTTGTTTTTCCTGAGCACTCCCAGTGATGATTTGCTCCCATCCTTCAACAGTAACTCAAATCCCTTCTCTATGAAGCTTTCCCTAGTGATCTCACTCTCCTATGAACTCTTGTAGCACTTATTGCCTTGTTTGGCAATTAATCACAGACAATCTTGGGACATCTCTTTGTTGTGCTGTAGCTTTTGTACTGTTGTTTATTTAATTTTCTTTGTCCTTATGTCTTGACTCCCCAATTAAACATGTAAACTATAAGCATTTCATATTTCTCTACTTAAATTGATTCTTTGGTTCATTTATTCATTTAGCCACAATTTATTAAGATATGGTCCTTCCATTCATCCTCCATTCATCCCCTTTGGAAATTGCCTGCAGTGTATTCCTTTTGGCTTTCTCATAGAATCCTAGAGTTGGAAGAGAATTCAGTGATTATGTAGCCCCACCTGTCCCTACTTGAATGAGACCCTCTTCTGGAATATCACAGATATCCAACTGATAGTCAAAAGCCTCTAACTCAGAGCCTCGGTTTCCTCACATGTAAAATATTAACAGTACCCATAATTCCCACCCCACAGACTTGTTGTCATCAAATGAATAAACTAATTCTATGTACTCATAAAGTGAGAGACAGTAAGGGAGAGGGAGGAGAGAGCAGGTTGCCACAGTGGAGAGAATACTGGGTCAGGAGTCAGAGTTGGGATCCAGTCCAACCTATGCCCCTTAGTAGCTCTGGATACCTGGATAGGAGACTTAACTTTTGTGTTCTTCAAGCAATTCCCTGTGACGCATCTAAAAGGGTACAGATGGTTTGTCATCTGCACTGGCAGAGGAAGAGAGCCCCAAGTTAAAGAAATGCTAAATCTTTGGCATACTGGTGTAAAACTGGTGGGTCTTGCTGGGTAGAGTAGGCTTACTGGTACTCAATCCTTTTGGCTCCCTTCTTAATGAAGAGGATTAGAGCTGAATCGTTCTCATCTCTTTCCTTTCTCTTCCTAGAGGGATTATTTGGAGCAGAGTTGGCAAATATACATGTGGCCCAAAGTCAGATTAAAATGAGAAATATTTAATCAAATAATTGGGATTTGGGAAATATTTAACAAAATAAAATAAAACATAGAGAATATCACATCATAAAATTAATCCTAGGAAGTTGCGGAAAGAGCATTGGGAAAACTGCCCTCTATTCTTGAAGAGTTAAGTATATCTAATAGCTTCAGCATGAGACTTTTGCTCTCAAGTACCTTTAGAGGCCTGATGATCCTCCTCATTTTTCTCCATTCTTAATTAGACCTCAACTCTTCTTTTAATTCTTCCTTTTGTTTTCGTGCTGTCAACTTCTTCAGCTTAGAGATGCTCTCTCTCTTTTGCCGCTATTGCTGTAATCTTGAAGCCCCTACTTCTCAATTCTTGTCGTACAGACCATGTGTCCCTTTAACCCCAAACATGAGTTGTTTACCTTCCATTCAAATGGTCTTAAATCACTCTTATGGCTGAAATGGAATACTTGTACTTTTGAACTGAAAATCCCAGGACAAAAGTCAGTCCTCAAACTCCTATTATGTTGACATGCAGTGCTACATAAAATTCAGCTGTTATTTAAAGTGGGAAATGTTTGGTTGATATTCAATGTTCACACAATTGTAATACCATAAAACGAGATGACACAAGGAGGACTATGCATCATTTCTTCTTAAGAACTTGGAAAGTGCTTGGTATATAATAGAGGTTTAATCAATGTTTATTGATGGAATAATTAAAGAAGTATCAGAGTTAGAAGAGACCTTGTTGTTCAGTTGTTTTTCAGTTGTGTCTGACTCTGTGACTCATTTGGGTAGTGGGGAGGAAAGATACTGGAATGGTCTGTCATTTCCTTTTCCAGCTCACTTTACAGATGAGGAACTGAGGCAAACAAGTTAAGTGACTTGCCCAGGGTCACACAGCTAACAAGTGTCTGAGGCCAGATTTGAACTCAGGAAGAAGAGTCTTCTTGACTCCAAGCTCTGTGTTCTATCTACTGCAACACCTAGTTGCCCAGGAAGTGACCTCTGAAGTCATCTATTTCTTAGAAGATATTTTGTATTTATTTTTCCATGAAGAATTAAAATTTCTTGATGGCAAAACTTTTTGTTTTTGTCTTGGTATCTCCAACACCTAGTATAGTGCTTGGTTCACATGGGGTGTTCAGGGAAGACTAGCACCTCTGGTGTGAGGGCTTGCCAAGTCTTTTCAGAACTGCTTTCCTCCTTTGGTGCCCACCTGACACTCACTTGTGGCTCCAAGAAACTTTAACATGCTCAGTGGGCATACCTTGGGAAACTATGTCAGCAGGCAGGCTAAATCAGTTTGAGGAAAACCAAGTGGCCTCAAAGCTATCGGTGAATTAGGGAGGTATCTACCTCAGACATGGGAAGATTTCCCCAGGCAGAATGGATGGATGAGAACAGTTGGCTCCAAGGGCCATGATGATGACAAAAAAAAAGGCACTGGAAGTGCTTAGAACTTGGTTAGATGTCAAAGAAGCCAAGATGATCCAATGTATCCTGAGCCAACACCAGTTGTCTTCACATTTATCTTGCCACTGGACTTCAATGACTCTGGAAGAAAGTGTGAGGCTGACAACTTTGTGAAACTCTGCCTCACTTAAACTCAATTTATGCACATAAAAAGAGGTCAACCAGTAATGTTATGAAAGATAATAATCAACTACAGTTGATACAGGCACATAGTAGGTCCTTAGCAAATGTTTACTAACTGAAAAACTGATCTAATCCAACAAATGCCTGAACAAGAGTCTTCTCTACCACATGTCCAATAGCCAGCCATTACTTTAAAAAGAATGCATGAAAGAAACTCTAGTACAGAGAAATCCACTACCTCCTGAGACAATAATGTTATTTTTAGACAGCTTTAATTGATTGAACATTTTGTCCTGACATCAAGTCTAAATCTGCCTCATTGCAGCTTCTCCCTATTGCTCCTCATTGTGCTTTCTGGAGGCATGCAGAACAAGTCTGACATCTGTTTCCACATGACAGTCCTTCATATATTTAAAAATCACTATCATGTGCTCCCAAAGTCCTCCCTTCTCCAGGCTAATCCATCCCTGATCTTTTCAAGTGATCCTCATCAGTATGGTTGTAAGGTCCTTTGTCATCCTAATTGCCCTCTGCTGGGCACTTTTCAGCCTGTCAGTGACTTTGCAAAAATGGGATGGCTGGAATTCAATGCTGTATTCCAGATGTGTTTCACCAGCGTAGGATATCCCAGGACTGTCATCTTCCATATTCTAGACAAGAAAGAGGCAGGCTATTGCTAGATTTGGATCAGAATGTATGATCCTGAAACATTAGATTGTCCTGGCCTTTTCTCTATTATCCTTTGGAGGTAAAACCTGGAACTTGGAAGAAATCACATGAAATTGGGGTTGGGGGTAACAAGATAGAGGAAGCATGTTGAAACCAGAAAAAAAATGTTCGTCCCAAGAAGGCCTGGAATTCAGAACCACACTGATAAGGAGGCCATGGGGTCAGAAGCACCATTAAAAGCTACCTGGTCCAAGCCTAGGGTTTCATTAGAGCAAGATGCCAAGCTTCACCCAAAGAAAGAAACTTCCATTGCTATTGCTTAGCTATTGCTTAGCTCTGGGTTGGTAACCTGGACATAGAAATGGGTCAAGGACAGGAAGGATATGTCTAAAATTCTGTCTAGACATGATGTAGCTGAAGAAAAGTTCCTTGTTATTGTAAATAAAACTATTCTGTACCTTTGTACATCATTTTATTTTATTTTAATTTTTCTTCTTGACCTCGATGTCAAACTTAAAAAAAACAACAACATGACTGTCTCTATTGAGGTTTTGCACATACATAACAAGGAAAACTGACTTTCCTGAGGGACCATATGAAAAAGAAGAAAGTATCCTGGGGCAGGGGTCTCAGCATTTAGCAGCAAACATATTTCTTGGCATCCTAAAGGCTATTTTAGTCACTTCATAATAGTAAATGCAGCTGACATTAATATAGTTTTAAAGGTATTAGAGTAATTTACATGAATTCTTTTCTTTGAAACTCTCAACAACCCTAAGAGGTAGATGCCATTAGTATTCTATATCGGAGGCTAAGAGGTTAAGTGGCTTGCCTTGGGAATATGGGTATTAAGTGTCACAGGTGGGATCTGAGCCCAAGTCTTCCTGACTACAAGTCTAGCACTCTATGTTCTATGCTTCACTGCTTTCTCTGTTGCTTCCCACGCCCAATCAATTGCCAGGTCCCAGTGATTCTACCTTGGCAGGAACTCTCAGATTAATCCCTGGAGGTCAAGCCTTCAGTATCATCTTCCAAGGCATTATAATAACTGCATAGCCTGTTCTTCTGCCTCCATTAACTTCTCTTTCCTATTCATATCCTGCATCACTGCTACAAGATTCATCACTTTTATGAACAGGCTTTATCTCATTTCTCTCTGTAAGAATCAATTAACTGGGGGCCAGCTAGGTGGCTCAGAAAGTCAGGCCTGGAGAAAGGAGTTTCTGAATTAAAATCTGGCTTCAGACACTCCCTAGCTGTGTGACCCTGGGCAAGTCACTTAACCCCAGTTGCCTAGCTCTTACTATTCTGCTTTGGGACCAATACTTAGTATTGAATCTAAGACAGAAGGTAAGGGTTAAAAAAAATTTTTTTAATCAATTAACTAACATTTTGTTGTGCATGCACTGTGTGCCAAGGACTGTGTTAAGGATCTTTAAAATCTTTAGTGGTTCCCTTTGGCTTATTAAATAATACCTAATTTAACCTTAAAGACTCTCCTGAAATTGGCTCCTTCTTGCTTTTCCAGTGTTATGTCACATTAGTTGTCCCATCTATGTTTTACTTTAAGTAAACTTGACTGCTCATGAAGTGATGGTTTTTTATATACATCCAGGAATTTTCTGTTTCAGTTCCTTTGTTTACACCATTTACTCTGAAAGGTCCTCACAGAATTTAAAAACTAGAAAGCACCTCAGAGGCCACCTAGACCAACCAGTACCTAACCAAGAATTCCAAGAATTTCCAACAATGCTGACAAGTTGTCAGCTTAAACACCTCCAGTAAGAAGAAACTTTCTCTGGAGGCAGCCCAGTCTACTTTGGAATCACAGTAATGGTTAGCAAGTTTTTCTCCATCCAGCAGAAATATAAATCTCTGCTTCTTCCTGCCACCGTTTCTAGTTTTGCCTTCTATCTTGCTTCCATGTTCACTTGATGAAATACTACAGTCTTTCTTTTTCAAGGTCCAGCTGAAACCTGGTCCAGGGAACCATTTCTGCTTTTCCCTTCTAGAGTTTTTTGAAGCATTCGATACTGTTGACCTGCTCCTTCTCTTGATTTCTGCCTCTTCCATGGGCTATTGTGATATGGCTCTTTCATGACTCTCTACCTGTTTGATCACTTCTGTCTTCTTGGTAGAATAATCATTCATGATCTGAGCTTGTTGAATAAGGGTATCCCAAGTATCTCCCTGAATCACTCTTCTCTCTACATACTCTTTTTTGGTAAGCTCACCATGAGTTCAATTGTCACTTCTACTTAGATGACGCCAAACCCTATGTATTCAACTGTCATATCTCTCCTTTGACCTTAATGCCACATCTATTGCATAGTAGGCATTCCTATCTGATCATCCACAGACAACTCAAACTCAACATGCCCCAAACAGAACTCATCACCTTTTCTCATAAATCTACTCTTTCTAAAAATTTAAATTTCTTTTGAGAACACCACCATTTTGCTAGTTACTCATATTCACAGCCTAAGGGTCTTTATGTTCCTTCACCTACCACATTATAATCAGTTGTCAAGTTATCATAATAACAATGGTAAGAATTTATAAGGCATTTAAGGTTTGCAAAGCATTTTATCTGCATCATCTCATTTGATCTTCACAACAACTCTGTGAAGTAGAAGCCATGATTATTTTCCATTTTATAGATGAAGAAACACCAATACTGAAAGGGGGTAAGTGACTTCTGCAGCATCATATAGTTAATAAATGTTTGAGAAAACTCAGTTTTTCCTGATTCCAATGGTGCCACCTGATTCTACCTCCTTAACTTTTTCACTTTTGTCCCTTCTCTCTATTCACAAAACTACTACTGTAGTCAGATTTCCATCTCAATGAGACTATTACAGTAGCCTCCTCTTTGGTCTCTCAGTAGAGATTAATATTCTTTCTGTCTAATCAATCTTCCATATAGCTTTCAAATTGATATTTCTAAAGCACAGGCTGTGTAACTCCCTTAATACATTTCAGTGACTCCCTTATGCCTCTGTGATAAAATGAAAATTTCTATTCTATATTTAAAGCCTTTCACAGTACAATACCAGATCACTTTTCCAGACTTACTGAACATTAATCTCCCTTACATAACGTACAAACTCACCTGATGACTATTCACTATATGTGATACTCTGACTTCTGCCATTGCCCCTTTACCCAGGCTGTGCCCTGTGCCTGAGAGGCACCTTTCTCCCACCCCTTAGAATCTCTGGCTCCCTTCAAGGCTTAGCAGAAATATTATGTCCTTCAAGAGACCTTTCTTAATTTCTCTAGTTGTTCAAAACCTCCATTAATTTAATCAATTAATCATTTATCAATCAATCAATCAGTCACTTTATTTTGCATATATGTTTACTTATCTGTAAATATATTACAAACCCCATAGTAGAATATAATCTTCTTGACAGCAAGGACTGTTTTGCTTTTCTATTTGTATCCCTAGACCTGGAATAGTGCCTGGTATATGTAGCGGGTACTTAATAAATATCTATTGGCTGATTAATTGATAAGATCAGAATTATGTGTCTGGGTACTGGGACCTTTCCCCCTTCTCCCACTGACTCACAAGAAATTATTATATTCTGCAAGAGTTCAAGCATGCCTGAGGATGTCCAGAAGCATGGCTGTTACTTTTGTTCAGGTTGCTAATGTTGAAAAGCTTGGATGTTTTGAATCAGAAGACCTGCTCTAAAATCTCAGCACTGTTAGTACATATGTGATTTGTCCTCGCTGGACCTCAATTTTATAAGCTGTAAAACAATGGCCAGAAAGCTAGCTGACAAAGTAGATAGAGTTCTGCGTCTAAAGTTAGGAAGACTCAATTTCATGAGTTCAAATAAGGTCTGAAACATTTACTAGCTATGTGACCCTGGATGAGTTACTTAACTTTGTGTACCTCAGTTTCCTCATCTATAAAATGAGGTGGAGTGGGAATTGGTAAACCATTCCAGTATTTCTCCCAAGAAAACCCCAAATGGAGACATGGAGAATTGGACATGACTGAAAATGACTTCACAATGACACCACAACAAAAATGAGGGGAATTGGACTAGATATAAGATTTCTTCCAATTCTAAATCTAGGATCCTATTAACAGAATTGCAGGATTCCAGGTCTATGATCCTCTTCCCTCCATGTGCATAACAGTTAATTGGAGAATAACTGGTGGTGGGAAAAGTGAACAGAGGAAGGAAGCGAAGAGCCATGGATGGTGGCTATTACCAGTGCAGTGACTTATCTAAAGGATTCACCCTTTGGGAATTGTATATGAGCAGCAGAGGCAGGGACCCCTCAGAGAGTACTTGTTCTCACAGTGAGAGACAGGATGGATGAGTTAACAGTATCAGCTTCTAAATCTGTTGCACTCTGAGGATCACAAAGCAGCAATCCTGTGAGGCTGGTAGTGCAAAGTG
Organism: Monodelphis domestica; assembly: GCF_027887165.1. Taxonomy (NCBI): domain Eukaryota; kingdom Metazoa; phylum Chordata; class Mammalia; order Didelphimorphia; family Didelphidae; genus Monodelphis; species Monodelphis domestica. The sequence goes on from NC_077229.1 coordinate 121,417,051, forward strand.
TTATGATTCTCATTTTGCAAATGTTGAATTTAAAAGATATGAAAGAACTTTCCTTTGATCACAATGAAAAGTGTTAAGAACTGGGATTCACACCCCAGTCTGCTCCTGAAAGTCCAATTCTGGGTGCCCTCCACTCTGCTATTCTGACCTTCTTCAATGTCTAACATTCTATCACATATTTTTACACTCTTTCCCCACTTTTTCTTTTTCCTTTTTTTATACTCCTTTTAAGAACAAGAAGAGATCTGTTACACACACACACACACACACACACACACACACACACACCAACTAAAAAAAAAAAAAACACCACCACAAAACAACAGCCTCCAACAGAGCCTCCTGTTTGAACCAAACCCTCACTGGATTAACCTGTCATCATGGATGTCCACAGTGATACTTTTAAGGTCCTGCAAAGAGAAATTCAATTATCTTCAAGAGCTGTTGCTTTGGGAGGTGAAAAATATCAGCTTATGCATTTCAGAAATGTTTCAACAGAAAGGGTTGATGGAGCACAAAAGGGTTTCTTGTTATCCTTAAGGTAACCAGAGACTGTTTTGTCAGAGTTCCCACCTCCCTGTCACATACACCTGCATCATTCTACTCTATGCTTCTAAAAATCAAGGTTTGGGTCTGAGCCATAATCAGGATGGGCGACCTGGCTTTGCCCTGGCTTGCTGACATGGAAACCAAGTTTCCTCCCTATGTGGCATTGATATCTCTGCATGGAAGGTACATGCTTTCATGCTAGGTTCAATAGGGGTCATGGCACTGAGAAGAAGTATAACGCCCCCCCCCCCCAATAATAAAATTCTCTAAGGGGAAGAAACCCTGTTCCCACTCCATTTGTCTAACCTAGACCACTAACCCCTGTGTTGTTGCCAGCCATCTTTTTCAGAATCTACCTTCCTCCACTTTACAACATCATGATTTTTTGGGACTAGGGTAGTCTATTCAACCAAGAGAGAATGCCCAGATGCTCCCTCAGCTAGGGACACATTTGGTTGCCTAATGTAATCAATAGTGACTGTGCATGCTACTGCAGAGTGTCCATCACCATTCCTCATCCCAGGCACCAGAATTCCCAGTTGTGGCACTGTTTTGAATATATCAAGATGCAGAGCTATACGTAGGAATGTTTGCATCAAGTAAGTAGTAGAAAACATGTCTAGGGAACAAAGTACTTGGGATATCCTCAGATGAGAAGAAGGGAATGGGATATTCCCTCATGTTTGAGAAATGGTGACTCCAGGACACTCATTGGAGACAACTACATGAAGAAGACAACAGGGAAAAAAAGGAATGAAGTGGAGCTCAATCCAATCCACCATCTAGTAGCTTCCTCTTTTAACCTTATTCTTGTTAGCTTCCCCCATAGTATGGTGGATAGTTGATTTTAAAGTAGAAGATAATAAAAATAATAAAGCATTTATATAATACTTTAAGGTTTTTAATGAACTTTACATATTTGTCTCATTTGATACTCTATGAGGGGAATGCTATTATCCCCATTTGGTAGATAAAAAACCGAATATGAGAGAGTGTGACTTGCCCGGCTGCATAATTAATTAGTATCTGAGGCAGGATTTGAACTCAGACTTTCTTGGCTTGAAGTCCAATGCTCTAGTCACTGTATACCCAACTACTATGTTCAACTTCCACCTCTGATACTCTCTGTATGACCTTGAGCAACCCAACCACTCAAAGACCCAAGAAATTTTCCAGGACCATAAATTGCAAAGCAGTTCCTGATTTGCATTAGTAAGAGGAGTTTCTTCACTGGGAGACCCACATAGCAATGAAATCATAGGCATTTGCAGTCTGTTCCAAAAAAGATCTTGATAACTAGCTGCTAATTTCCTGTGTTTCTATGTTGTTAAAACTAGGTTTCCATTAGTGTAAATAATTAATTCCCTGGAGTGTTCTGCATCATTTGAATTAGCACTGCAAATTTCCATTGGGCTGGAAGCGGGACTAGTGACCATAATCTACACAATTATAACTCCAAATGTATGAATTCAATGCATTCAGCCACTTTAAAAGATTCATTATAGATATGGGGCAAGATGGCGGCATAGAGTCAGCGAAAGTTCAGACCTCTGAAAACCCTTCCTCACCGATTAAAAAGCAAATTCTCCTAGGGGACTGAAAACCAAATTTAACAATAGGACAAAGCTAAGGAACCCTTCTGCTGGACTCCACTTAAAAGATACACCCCCCCCCCCAAAGCCTGAATTCAAGAACATTTGAGTTTAAGGGGAAGGAAGAAGGAAGGTCCCAGGACCCCTCCCCCACCCACAGTACTGAGCCCCCAGCAGTGACTAGAATCTCTGAGCAGGCAAGGGCGCTAGTCTGGAGGGAATACCTTGCTATCAAAGCTGTGCCAGGCTCAGGGCTCAAACAAGGGTGGCTGGGAGGCAATTTGAGGAGAAGCAAAGAGGAAGCAGCCTAGACCCTGCAGCAGAGACTCCATATCCCCCCCCCCCTTCCTGGGGTTTTTGGCTTCAGGGCACATCCAGCACTGAAAGTTCAATTCAGCTGGGCTTAATCTCATCAAGCCATCATAGGGCAAGGAAGCCCAAGCTCCAACACCCCTAACCCCACAGACTGCTCTGAGTGCCTTGCTAAGCTCCAAGGGTGAAGGTTGACAGAAAAGCCCAAACCCACAGATCCAGCACACAATGAAAGGAGCAAGTGTGCAGGCAACTACAGTGGGGAAGGAAGGGGAAAATATGAGCAAACAACAGAAAAAGAAAAAAGAAATTACAATCAACTTCTTTCCAGCTTCTATCCAGGCAATGAACAAAGACCAAATGTAACAGTGGAGGATCAAGGAACACAAAGCAAAAACACAGAAAATCCAGTGAATTTGACACAGGCTTTGGAAGAACTCAAAATACAATTCAAAACACAATTAAGAGAGGCTGAAGACAACTGGGGAAAGAACTTAAAAAGCAAGATAAGTCATCTGGAAACAGAGGCTAACTAAAATGAGAAAACTAAAACTAACTAAATTGAACAAAAATGAGAAAAGTGTCTTGAAAGCCAAAATTAATCAGCTTAAAAACGAGGCAAAGTAGATGAAGGATGAGGCAAAGAAAATGAAAGATGAGGCAAAGGAGATGAAAGATGAGCTACAAAGAAAATCAGACCAGAAGGAGAAGGATTATCAAAAAGCCGGGGATGAAATTCAGTCTTTAAAAACCAGAATACAATAATTAGAAGCAAGGCAACAGGAAACTATAAAACAAAATCAAAAGAATGAAAAAATTGAGGAAAATATGAAACATCTCATTTACAAAACAGAAGATTTAGAAAACTGTTCCAGGAAAGACAATTTAAGAATCATTGGTCTACAAGAAGACTATGACAAAAGAAAAAGCCTGGAAATCATCATACAAGAAGTTATCCAAGAAAACTGCCCTGATATTCTAGAACAGGAGGGAAAAGTAGAGATTGAAACAATCCACAGATCACCTCTTGCACTTAATCCTTAACTGACAATACCCAGAAATGTTATAGCTAAATTCAAGAACAACCAGAGCAAGGTAAAAATATTACAAGCTGCTAAGAAGAAGTCATTCAGATACCATGGAACTATAGTGAGGATAACACACAGGCTGCATCTATACTGCAGGACCAAAAGGCATGGAATATGATATTCTGGAAAGCAAGTGAACTAGGTCTACAACCAAGAATTAACTACCCAGCAAAACTGACATATTCTTACAGAGGAAAGTATGGTCATTTAATAAAGAAAAAAACAGACCTGAACAGAAAATGTGATGCCCAAAGACAGAACTCAAAACAAAAAAAACAAAAACAAAATAAAACAAAATACAAACAAAATTTTCTTAAGGGACCCAATAAGTGAAAATGATATGTATCCCTACAAGAAAAGAGGATATTGGTAACTCGTAAAAATTGTTATTATCACCTGGGTAGCTAGAAGAATTATACTTAGAGGGAATACTGACAAACTGTATAGGATGAAATGTCAAGACATAAATATATATATATAGATATATGTATGCATTAACATATATGTGCATACATATATATGTATATGTATGCACATATATATATTTACACAATGAGAGTTTTAAAAAGAGGTTAATATTAAGAGAAATGGAAAAGAAACAAAAGGGGGTAAAATTTATATGTCACAAAGAAGCTCACGGCAGAGGGGGGAGAACATCAATACACTGGAAGGGTAAAGAGGTTGGAGATAGGAAATACTAAATTCTTACATGCATTGAAATTGACTCAAAGAGGGAAGAACAATTAAATACTTTGGGGCAGAGAATTGATTTGCATCTTATAGGGAAGTAGAAGGGTAACAAACAGACTTGTGGGGAGGGAAGCAGAGGGTGGGGAGGCAGTTTAAAAAGACTAAAGAAAATATGAGGGGAATAAGAAGGGGGGGTAGAAAGGGAAGGAAAATAAGGTTGGGAATTAGGGGGACCAATTAAAAACAAAACACTGGTGTAGAAGGAAATAGTGAAAGAAGAAAGGGCAGGGCTAGAAGTGGAAATAAAAATACTGGGAAATACATGGCTGGTAATCATAACTCTGAATGTGAATGGAATGAACTCACCCATAAAATGCAAGCGAATAGCAGAGTGGATGAGAAACCAAAATGCTACCATATGTTGTCTACAAGAAATACCCATGAGTAAGGTGGACACACAAAGGGTAAAAGTAAAAGGATGTAGCCAAATCTATTGGGTATCAACTGACAAAAAGAAGGCAGGAGTCACAATCATGATATCTGACAAAGCCAAAGTAAAAATAGATCTAGTCAAAAGAGATAGGCAAGGTAATTACATCCTGATAAAAGGCAGAGACAATGAAGAAATATCAGTACTCAACATGTATGCACCAAATGGCATAGCATCCAAATTTCTGAAGGAGAAACTACTGGAGCTCAAGGATGAAATAGATAGAAAAACTATACTAGTGGGAGATATGAACCTTCCTCTATCCGAACTAGATAAATCAAACCAAAAAAAAATTATAAAGAGGTAAGAGAAGTGAATGAAATCTTAGAAAAATTAGTTAGTAGATATATGGAGAAAAATAAATAGGGACAAAAAGGAATACAACTTCTTTTCAGCAGCACATGGTACATTCACAAAGATTGACCATGTACTAGGGCATAAAATCATTGCAAACAAGTGCAAAAGAGCAGAAATAATAAATTCAACCTTTTCAGACCACAATGCAATGAAAATAATAATTAGTAAGGGTACATGGAAAGACAAATCAAAAATTAATTGGAAATTAAACAATACGATTCTACAAAATCAGTTAAAGAACAAATCATAGAAACAATTAATAATTTCATTGAAGAAAATGACAATGATGAGACATCCTTTCAAAATCTATGGGATGCAGCCAAAGCAGTACTCAGGAGGAAATGTATATCCTTGAGTTCATATATTAATAAATTAGGGAGCTCAGAGGTCAATGAATATTGGGCATGCAAATTAAAAAAAGTAGAAAGTGAACAAATTTAAAATCCTCAGATAAAGACTAAGTTAGAGATCCTAAAAATAAAAGGGGAAATTAATAAAATTGAAAGTCAAAGAAGTATTGATTTAATAAATAAGACTAGAAGCTGTTACTTTGAAAAAACAAATAAAATAGACAAAGTACTGGTCTATCTAATTAAAAAAAGGAAAGACAAAAAGCAAATTGACAGTATTCAAGATGAAAAGGGAGACCTCAATTCTAATGAAGAGGAAATTGAGGCAATCATTAAAAGCTATTATGCCATATGTGGCAATAAGTATGGCAATCTAGGTGATGTGAATGACTATTTACAAAAATATAAATTGCCCAGATTAACAGAGGAAGACATAGAATACCTAAACAACCCCCTATAAGAAAAAGAAATTGAACAAGCCATCAAAGAACTTCCTAAGAAAAAATCCCCAGGACCAGATGAATTCACAAATGAATTCAATCAAACATTCAAAGAACAACTAATTCCAATATTATACAAACTATTTTACAGAATAAGCAAAGAAGGAGTTCTATCAAATTCCTTTTATGACACAAATATGGTATTGATTCCAAAGCCAGGCAGGTCAAAAACAGAAAGAAAACTATAGACCAATCTCCCTAATGAACGTAGATGCAAAAATCCTAAATAGGATAGTAGCAAAAAGATTCTAGCAAGTGATCATGAGGGTTATTCATTATGACCAGGTAGGATTTATACCAGGAATGCAAGGATGGTTCAATATTAGGACAACCATCCACATAATTGACCATATTAAGAAGCAAGCTGACAAAAATCACATGGTTGTCTTAATAGCTACAGAAAAAATCTTTGACAAAATACAACACTCATTCCTATTGAAAACACTAGAAAGTATAGGAATAGAAGGACCTTTCCTAAAAATAATAAACAGTATATATCTAAGAGTATCAGCAAATATCATCTGCAGTTGGGATAAATTAGAAGCCTTCCCAATAAAATCAGGAGTGAAACAAGGATGCCTATTATCACCTCTATTATTTAACATTGTACTAGTAACACTAGCAGTAGCAATTAGAGAAGAAAAAGAAATTGAAGGTACTAAAATAGGCAATGAGGAGACCAAGCTATCACTCTTTGCAAATGATATGATGGTCTACTTAAAGAATCCTAGAGAATCAACTAAAAAGCTAGTGGAAATAATCAACAACTTTAGCAAAATTGCAGGATACAAAATAAACCTGCATAAGTCATCAGCATTTCTATATATCTCCAACACATCTCAGCAGCAAGAATTAGAAAGAGAAATTCCATTTAAAATCATCCTAGGCAATATAAAATACTTAGGAATCTATCTGCCAACCCAAACACAGGAACTATATGAATACAACTATAAAACACTCTCCACACAATTAAAACTAGATCTAAACAATTGATTATTTGAATAACATTGATTGCTCATGGGTAATATGAGCAAAAATAATAACAATGACAATCCTACCTAAATTAATTTACTTATTTAGTGTCATGCCCACTGAACTTCCAAAAAACTTTTTTACTGAATTAGAAAAAACTATACCAGAGTTCATTTAGAAGAACAAAAGATCAAGGATATCTAGGGAAATAAGGGGGGGAAATGCAAAGGAAGGTGGTCTTGCAATCCCAGATCTCAAACTCTACCATAAAGCAGTGGTCATCAAAACAGTACGGTACTGGCTAAGAGACAGAAAGGAGGATCAGTGGAATAGACTTGGAGTAAGTGACCTCAGCAAAACAGTCTATGATAAGCCCAAAGATCCCAGCTTTTGGGACCAAAATCTACTATTTGATAAAAACTTCTGGGAAAATTGGAAGACAGTATGGGAGAGATTAGGGTTAGATCAACATCTCACACCCTATACCCAGATAAACTCAGAATGGGTGAAATTACTTGAACATAAGGAAGGAAAATATGAGTAAATTAGGTGAACACAGAATAGTATACATGTCAGATCTTTGGGAAAGGAAAGATTTTAAAACCAAGCAAGAGTTAGAAAAAAATCACAAAATGTAAAATAAATCATTTTGATCACATCAAATTAAAAAGGTTTTGTACAAACAAAACCAATGCAACCAAAATTAGAAGGGAAGCCACAAATTGGGAGAAAATCTTCATAACAAAAACCTCTGATAAAGTTCTAATCACTCAGATTTATAAATAGCTAAATCAATTTTACAAAAAATCAAGCCATTCTCCAGTTGGTAAATGGGCAAAGGACATGAATTGGCAATTTTCAGTTAAAGAAATCAAAACTATTAATAAGCACATTAAAAAGTGTTCTAAATCTCTAATTATCAGAGAGATGCAAATTAAAACAACTCTGAGGTATCACCTCATACCTAGCATATTGTCTAACATGACTGTAAAGGAAAGTAATGAATGCTGGAGGGGATGTGGCAAAGTTAGGACATTAATGCACTGCTGGTGTTGTAAACTGATCCAACCATTCTGGAGGGCAATTTGAAACTATGCTCAAAGGGTACTAAAAGACTGTCTGCCCTTTGAACCAGTCATAGCACTGCTGGATTTATATCCCAAAGAGATAATAAGGAAAAAGACATATACAAAACTATTCATAGCTGTGCTCTTTGTGATGGCAAACATTGGAAAATGAGGGGATGCCCCTCAATCGGGGAATGGCTGAACAAATTGTGGTATATGTTGGTGATGGAATACTATTGTACTCAAAGGAATAATAAACTGGAGGAATTCCATGGGGACTGGAATGACCTCCAGGAATTGATATAGAGTGAAAGGAGGAGAACCAAGAGAACATTGTACAGAGACATACACTGTGGTACAACTGAATGTAATTGACTTCTCCATTAGTGGCAATGCAGTGATCCTGAACAACCCAGAGGGATCTACTAGAAAGAACACTATCCACATTCAGAGGAAAAACTGTGGGAGTAGAAACATTGAAGAAAAACAACTGCTTGATTAAATGGGTGGAGGGGATATGATTGGGAAGTAGACTCTAAATGAACATCCTAGTGCAAACACCAACAACATGGAAATAGGTTCTGATCAAGGACACATGTAAATCCCAGTGGAATTGCGCAGCAGCTAAGGGAAGGGGAGTGGCAGGGGAAGGAGGGGAAAATATGATTCTTGTAACCAAGGAATAATGTTCTAAATTGACTAAATAAAATTAAAATTTAAAAAAGTGAGAGATTCATTATACACACTAATTGGGACTTAGTTGTAAAGGCTGTCAAAGCCCTCTAAATTCAGCAAGCTGTGGCAAAGCTCCAGTTGCTCTGCCCTCCCTAGTTAACCTGATGAATTTATAAAAGTACTGACATGTATATCACTAAGGATCCCTTGGATATTTGAAGGACTATCATATAATTATGGTCCAATATGTGGAAAGTTTAGGAAAGCAGATGTTATAGCTCTATGAGGAAAAGAACTTCATAGTTATTAGAACTATACAACCACATAATGGATTGCTTCAATGGGAAATGAATTCTTCTGTAGCATTTGAGTGGAAGTAAAATGACCACATTTGTAAGTAACAAGCAGACCCCTAAGTTACTTCCAACTTTATGATTCTATGAATTCAGGATCTGGTTCAAATACTCTATGCTTCTATATGTATTCCTGCTTCAACTCTATGAGTCAATTATTTTCTTCGGCATGTTTGGGAAGGAAAGAAGGAAGAACTATTTCTTTTTTTTATTGATATATAATAGAAGCTGGAGTGTTTCTGACCTTGGACTATACCTGTAGCAACTGTGCTGATAAATGGGACACATCATCTTTAAAATTTTTTTTGTCTTTATGTTGTCCTTAGTAGTTGAACATTGATAAGAAACAGTATTATATTGCTCCTTCATAATTAAAAGCACCAGAAACCAATAGCATAACCATCATTGTTTTTGCTTGCTGACAGAGCATGAGCATTGTAAACTAAATTTACGAAATACCAAGAATCTTGTTGATCACCTGCCTATAAATATTAACTTTTCAAAGTAGTCCATAGAATATAGTCTGTGTTGTTGTTCATCCTTCATTGTCAAAGTGGACCAGTAATATCATGGAGTGATGTCTTCTCTTGCTTATGAATTAGATTTAAGTGAGGCAGAGTTGCACAAAGTCATCAGTCTCACTGCCTCTTCCAGAGCTGTTAAAGTTCAGTGGCAAGACAAAAGTCAGGACAACTGAGGATGGCTCAGGATACTGTAGATGACCTTGGTATCTTCACGTCTGACCAAGCTCTATGCTCTCTATAGCACCTGATTCAATGGACTTCATGGCAATTGGAACAAACTGTTCTCATCCACCCATTCCACCAGAGGAAGTCTTCATTTGCTTGATGTAGACATTCCCCTTATACCCAGTCAGGGTTGTATTTGAAAAATGAATTTCAGAGCTGGATGGAACTCAGAAAAGAATGTTAGAGCTGAGCGTGACTAGCCAGAAGATAATTACTCAAGTCACTGAAAGCAACATTCAAAGACAAATAAATATTGAAAAGTCCCTATGATTTACCATTGGCCTCATGGCTGATGTATAGCATCCTATCAGGATTTATACCTCATATTTCTCTGAGTATTTACTTAGTCCTTTCTATTAATCGTAGGACCAGAGTTATATAGTGGACTTATATCAAAGATCAGGGGCTTAAATGATCTTAAATCAAAAGATTGTACTTGTGGTCCCAGCACTGACACTCAATGAAGCTGTGTGAATGTGAATAGGGGAATCACTTCAGCTTTCATATCCTCAGTCTCCTCTGAACAGTGGAACTAATAATCTTACCTTGACAACTCTACAAATGTGTTGGGAAGATTAAGTGAAATAATATGACTAAACGGGTTTTGTTAACTGAAAAGCATTCTGCACATGTGAGGGACAATTATAATTATGAATGTATTCATAAAGTCTTGATGAAACCACATGCACACACACCCAGATAATAGGGTAAGCAGTAATTGTTTTCTTCCTTTGCATATAGAAAGATGTTTCTTCCTTTGTTCCCTTTAGAGAGCCACTGAATAAAGGGATACTCCTTCCCTAATAGCTTTCCTTCCCCCAAAGAGTCTATCTACTTATAGACCACTCAACCCTGCTTCTCTTATTTGACCTATATTATTACCCCCATTTTATAGATGAAGAAACTGAGACCCCAAGAGGTAAAATATCAGAGTCCTAAAGCTATTAAGGTGCAGAGCTGGGACTAGGCCTCAGGTCTCTTAGCTGTCAGTCTCATTTTCCTCAGTACATATATTTATACTCCTTTCATTTATCTTGGATACTCTGGATCAAGAATGAGATCATCTATAAAATGTAATCAGCTCAAACCACATAATTGAGACTTTAAATGTAGGTCTACTTCACGTGTAAAAATATTCATTAGGGGACAGCTGGGTAACTCAGTGGATTCAGAGTCGGGCCTAGAGATGGGAGGTCCTGAGTTCAAATCTGGCCTCAGACACTTCCCAGCTGTGTGACCCTGGGCAAGTCACTTGACCCCCATTGCCTGGCCCTTACTCTTCTGCCTTGGAGCCAATACACAGTATTGATTCTAAGACAAGGTAAGGGTTTAAAAAAATATGTGGATTACTTCCAAGAGAAGAGGAGTTGCCTTCTTCTGTCCAAGTGGTTAAGGTGGACACATCATAAATAGGTATTATGTATGCATTACAATCCCAGCATTAACCCGTGTGCCATCAGCTGGATTAAAAGGAGGTTTCACAGCTGTGGGTTTTCTGGACTCAAAACCCAAGAATTTCCAACACAGGCACTTTTATAAGGAGCAAAAGACAGAATGACTGAGGAAGCAAAGGTTTGGTCTTCTGAGAATATCAATTTATTAAGCAATGCATGCCAATGGCCTCACAAATTCAAATCAAGTCCCTTCCTCAGTTTAGGATTGGACCTTGAATAGAGGGGGAGACAGACTTTTATAGATTGAAAACAATTAAATAAGACCCCATTAATTAAAAGGAAACAATACAACTTGAGGTCATCTGATTTCTGATTGGATGAAAGATTAGAGACTTTCCAAGTTAGGAGGAAGAGGGTTAACAGGTGCAGTTCCCTAAACACAGACAAAGAAGGGTCCACTCCTCCCTAGTCAAAGGAACATGGAAATCATGTTTTCAGTTTTCATATAGAACTTAAAGGTTGCTTAAGATATACAATTACCAGAAAATGCCTTGTATCAGTCTTAGAACCCAACTGTTTCTGGTCAACAAAATCTCAGTCCTTAGTTGGGGTCTCTAAGCAGCAGGTACAGGCATTCCAATTTCCCAACCATTCAAGGCTAGCTTCAAACGATGCAATAAGGTTTTCTCCCAGTTCCCACAAATGAATAAAGTTTTCTCACAAAACAGAATTTGGATTAGACCCATAATTAAGTAGAAAGAGACTGAGGTAGCTCTAGAATTGAGTTAACAAGATGGAGTCTGTGAGTCACTTAATTGCCACCATTAACTTATCCTAATTCCCTCAGTTCTTTCCATTTTCTTATACTGTGCTGAGCTGAGGCCCAACAACTTCCTTTCTTGGGTCTGAACATCCAAAGCTTCTTGTGTTGCCTGAGGGTTGTCATAAAGGATGTACTTTCATCTTAATTAACTGTCAATTAATTTAATTCACTGTTTAAAAATGAATGCTGTTTGAATAAATAGTGTTAAAGAGTAAAGTAAATATCCCATGAAATTTTAAGAAAACAAAATTGAAAAAATGTTTTGTAGGTAGGGATAAAGCAAATGCTTGACTTTAGGTAGGGCTGTGAAAAGAGCAATGGCCTGGGAATCAGGAATCCTGGCTTTGAGTGCTGGTTTTACTAGTTCCTAGCCAGATGTCAGTGGGCAAATACTTTCCCTTTCTGCCCAATTTCCTCATCTATAAAATGGGGGTGATGCTTGTACTTACTATTTCAAATGGAAACTTTTAGAGAATGTATTTTATAAACTGAACAATTATGAACTATTATTATCATTTTGAAACCACTTAGGAATTGATTTTCTCCTTTTTTTAATCCCTTACCTTCTGTCTTAGAATTGATAGTAAGTATTAATTCCAAAGCAGAAGAACAGAAAGGGCTAGGCAATTGGGCTGAAGGGATTTGCCCAGGGTTACACGGCTAGGAAGTATCTGAATCTAGATTTGAACTCAGATCCAGGGTTAGTGCTTTATATACTGTGCCATTTAGCTTCTCCTTGGGGATTGATTTTCAAAATATATGAAAGAAAAATGCTGCCTTATACATGAAGTTTTTTTTGATACCTCTGGCCTCCCCTGAATTACTTCGTATTTGCTGTGTATAGATTTGGTACTGACTTGCATGTGGCCATATTGTTTTACTTCACAGCTTGGTGGTGCCATGAATAGAGCCTTGGACTTGAAAGAAGGAAGGTCTCAGTTTTCATGTGCCCCAAGACACTAACTTGGAGTTGGAAGATCTGAGTTTTAGCCCCAGCACTACCATTTAACTTCTTGATTGACTATAGTGTGATCAATTCATTTTACATATCTTCAGTTTCTTCATTCATTCATAAACAATGGAGCTAATGATCCCATCTTGACTATTCTACAAATGTATTGTGAAGATTAAATGAAATAATATGACCAAAAGGTATTTTTTTAAAAGTTGAAAAGCATTACTCATATTTATAAAGAGCTAAATCAATTGTACAAAAAATCAAGCCATTCTCCAATTGATAAATGGGCAAGGGACATGGATAGGCAGTTCTCAGATAAAGAAATCAAAACTATTAACAAGCACATGAAGAAGTGTTCTAAATCTCTTATAATCAGAGAGATGCAAATCAAAACAACTCTGAGGTATCACCTCACACCTAGCAGATTGGCTAACATAACAGCAAAGGAAAGTAATGAATGCTGGAGGGGATGTGGCAAAGTGGGGACATTAATTCATTGCTGGTGGAGTTGTGAATTGATCCAACCATTTTGGAGGGCAATTTGGAACTATGCCCAAAGGGTGATAAAAGAATATCTACCCTTTGATCCAGCCATAGCACTGCTGGGTCTGTACCCCGAAGAGATAATGAAGAAAAAGACTTGTACAAGAATATTCATAGCTGCGCACTTTGTGGTGGCCAAAAACTGGAAAACGAGGGGATGCCCATCAATTGGGGAATGGCTGAACAAACTGTGGTATATGTTGGTGATGGAATACTATTGTGCTAAAAGGAATAATAAAGTGGAGAAGTTCCATGGAGACTGGAACAACCTCCAGGAAGTGATGCAGAGCGAGAGGAGCAGAACCAGGAGAACATTGTACACAGAGACTAATACACTGTGGTATAATCGAACGTAATGGACTTCTCCATTAGTGGCAGTGTAATGTCCCTGAACAATCTGCAGGGATCTAGGAGAAAAAAACACTATTCATAAGCAAAGGATAAACTATGGGAGTGGAAACACCGAGGAAAAGCAACTGCCTGAATACAGCGGTTGAGGGGACATGACAGAGGAGAGACTCTAAAAGAACACTCTAATGCAAATATTATCAACAAAGCAATGGGTTCAAATCAAGAAAACATCTAATGCCCAGTGGATTTACGCGTCGGCTATGGGGGGTGGAGGGGAGGAAAAGAAAATGATCTATGTCTTTAACGAATAATGCTTGGAAATGATCAAATAAAATATATTTTTAAAAAAAGTTGAAAAGCATTAAGATCACAGGCAAATCACTGAATCTTGGCTGCTGTTTTCTCATTTATAAAATGGGAGTAATAATAGCACCTACCTCCCAAGGATATAGTGAGGCTGAAATAAGATAATATTTGTAAACTGCGTAGCAAAGTGCATGGCATATTGTAGGTGTTTAATAAACACTTATTGATTGATTGTTTGATAGAAAATGCTTACAGGGAAATGGACATTAGTAGTAGCAGTAGTAGTCTCTCGGTAACCGAGGATGACTATTGTCTTTGTGTGTTTTTGTGCACAAAGACACTTGTGCATGAAGATTTAAGTGGAAAAGTCGACGCACAGAGACAATCCCACTCTCTTGGCGTTGGAAGCCTGGGTCCAGTGGCACAAAAAGTCGTTATATCTGGAGACTTCCTCAGCTGCATTGGATGGCCGTGTTGTCTTTTGTGCTCCAACATGCCCTGAGCACTCCACAGTGCTTTGCTGCGTTGCCCTCTCAGCCATTGAGCCTTCTTATTGGTTTCTTCTGTCTGTTCGGCCGAAGCAGTCTTCACATGCTGGGTGAGCAAAGCCTTGGTTCACCAGGGGTCTAGGACCCGATGGCTACCCTCACAAGGTTTAGCCGGCCTGTCAAAGCCGTTGCCCAGGGTGTGGCCACTGCTGCATGCTAGCAGCTACTGGGAGCCACAAGTGAGAGCTGGGTGTCAGGTGAGGGTCAGAGATTGGAGAGCTGCCCTAGGAGGGAATGACAAGCCCTCCATACCAAAGATATTACTCCTCCCTGAGCACCCCATACACCCCAGGGAAATGGACATTATTATTCCTAAAAAAACATAATAATAACTACTAATCTATATCCCTACTTTCTCATTTCTGCAAAGCCCTCATGAGAATAATCAACATAGTGATGAAGATTATCACTAATAAAAGTGCAAGAAGGAAACAAGCTGGTTTTTACAAATGACATTTTATAGCAAGCCATAGAGTTATACAATTGAATGAATCATGTATCCTTAAAATATTTAATAGATAATTATCTTTGATAACTTGATAATCCTCAGATTGCTTATATTGTATAATTAGAATCTGTTACCCTAAAAATACCCCACTCTCCTCATGTTACGTGCTGACATAGGGAGGATATAAATTTGTGGTAGCCCCACCTCTCGCTCTCTTCTCTTCCTTTCACTGCTTTGGTGGAGAGGGCCTTTTTAAACAGGCAAGGAGAACTTAATCATGTGGTCTTAATTTTGTTAAATAATTAGGGTTTTTTACTTCTATTTCCTTTTTATTCCTTATGCTTCAAGTGATTATTAATAAACTCTATAAAATATAATTCTTGAAGTGTTGTATATTAATTTAAATCCTACAATATCCAGCAAGGTATAAAACAGAAAGATGTGTTCACCAAAGGTGCTCACCCACTGTCACAAGAGACCAGCACAAGACCCAAATGGAAGTGACACCAAGAAGACATTCTCAGTCATTCAAGACAGTTCATTTTAACTATCCACACAGGAAAAAACAAGTTCATGAAGATTGTCTTTTGTCCAGATTGTGATATGCAGTTGTATGAACCACCAATAAAACTTGTCCATTAATACAAATATCTTGGATAGAAAATACACATAGAAAATTAATTTAGTACATAATTGAATAGGATAATGAAAAAAAGTTGAGCTGTATCAAGTATAAACTGCAAGAGAAGATAAATTCATTGATGGTAAGGATTATCTTATTTTTGTCTTTGTATATCCAGTGCCTGTCACATAGTAGGGGCTTCATAAATACTTGTTAATGAATCAAGTGATTTGGAAAACTATGCAGGTTTTTTTGATGATATAAAATATCTCCTTGAAACAAAAGCCATTCTTTTGAACATCAATATTCTTCTTTTTTTCCTTTTTAATCTTTAAAAAAAAATTTAGAGATGTTTTCCATGGTTACATGATTCATTTTTTCTCCCTTCCCTCTTCCCTTCCCCCTCCTGGAGCTGAAAAGCAATTGTACTGGGTTATACATATGTTATCACTCATCAATATTCTACTGATGGTATTAGATAGACATAAGGCACCTAGGCATGATAGTGGCCAGAGCATTGAACCTGGAATCAGGAAAACTTGAGTTCAAATTCTATCTCAGATATTTCACCATGTGACTCTGGACAAGTGAATCATTTAACTTCAGTCAATTTCCTCATCTGTAAAATGGGAATAATGATAGAATAATGATAGCGTCCAGGGTTGTTTCAAGGATTAAGAAGTAACCATTAAGTGCTTTGCGAACCTTAAAGTGCTATGGTTATTATAACCATCATCTCCGGAGATTTAAAGATGTAAGTCACTTAGAACAAGAGAGAGATGCTGAGTTAAGAAAAATATACCCCCATCCCCTTTTACCTTTACAGTATTTTTTTTTGCTTGAATCCTTTTACCTACTCTATGATTCAGTGACACCAGCCTTCTCATTCCTCCCATAACATACTTTAACTCCTGACTTGACCTTTTAGGTGGTTGTCTCCCATGTTGAGATTCTCTCCCTTCTCACCTTTACTTGACTTCCCTGGTTTCCATTAAGTCTCAGCTAAAATCTTACCTTCTGCATGAAACCTTTCCTAATCACCAATAATGTCACTACCTTTCTTCTGCAATTACTTCCAGTTTACTTTGACCTTGTACATAAGATGTGTGTCCATAGTCATTTGCATATTGTCTCCTCTATTTAGATGTGAGTTCCTTTATAGCAAGTGACACGGTTTTAGCTCTTTGTATCTACCAGTATGTAGTGTTAAGATTAAAAATTTGGTTTCTCTGCTAGAAGTATTATATTTTTATGAGGTTTATTAAAGATTAAGAAATAAAGAAAATACAAAATAAGAAAGCACATGTAACCTATATTTTGCCGGTTAGGTAGAGAGCCATGTGTGTCCAGACACGGAAGCGGAGAGAGCAAGTAGAAGGTGGAGTCAGTTTAAATACAATTTCTGTTCTCGGCCCAGGTGGGAATTCAGGTGAGGTTACAAAGCATTCTGGGAAGTGGCCAAGGACTTCTGGGGATTGAAGTCCATGGTTCAAAATCTCCATTTTTACAGTAGCACAGTAGCTAACACATAATAAACACTTAATAAATATTTTTGAATGATTTTTACATATTACCAATGAAGAATCACATAGGAGAAAAGGCCTAAAAGATATATGAAAGAAATATACAACAAGAGAAGGAGATGGACCAATCATATACTGTCACTAAATAATAATGACCAATTCTTGTGTTCTAACAGTACTCTTGAAATGTCAACACATATATGGAAAATCCCCCAGTGTTGGGTAGATTGCCTGTGAAATAATAATGGAAGGCATAGTTATATGTTGAAGGCATTGGATAAGATGATGTGAATGGGTGGCACTCTGCACCTTCAAAGAGAATATGCAAAATGATGAAGTCATATATATATATATATATATATATATATATAGAATTATGGAAGAAGTATTATTATTATTGAGCAGTAATGAGTGCTATATGTAGGGAAAATTAATTTTGCCTTTTAGCATCCACTAAGCATTTATTGAGCAACTGCTGAGTACAATTTTAAGCTAGGTGTTATGGAGGACATACAAAGGTAAATAAATATGATCCTGATTCATGAGGAGTTTGGAATTGTAAGGGGAGGAAAGGGGTTAATTATAAAAAGGTTGGACTAGATTATTTAAAAATAGGGTCACCAGGAATTTTATTAGTTCCCAAAAGATTTATTTACAATTTAATTACAAAATATAGAAAGGGTGAAGTTAGAAAGTGAGAGGGAGGGTAGGGTAAAATATCTAGCCTAAGAACTAGGTAATTTGCTCCGGCCCCTGGCTCATCCCCAGTCAGGGCTAGTTAGGCCTTAGCCTTATAGCTGAGGACCTGGGGATGCAGGGAGCCTCTCTCAAGAGGATAGGTCTCTCCTGAGGCTAGTCTCTTTAGAAAATCCAGGAAAGGAGTCAGCTCTTTTCACTCACCACATGTCAGTTGAAAGAGGGACATTTAAGAATAGTCACACCAAGTTCAAGGTCTCGGGTCCAGTAAATAGATTCTTCACCAGCCTCCAAATCAAGCTCAGAACTCCAGAAGAAGTTGAAGTCCTTTGAAGATCTCAGACGAAGATCTCAGATGAATCATCCTCACAGGAAGTTATAACTCCCTTTTAAAGACACTTTCTTTTGTATCACTTCCTGTGTGTAAATCTTGAAATTTATCAGACTTGTGAATGTTAAAAAATTTCCACATTGAGGAATCCTCCATTGGAACAAATTCCCTACTGGAAATATTCCCCATTTTGATGTGAGAACTCGCCAGGATCAGAAATGGGAGGACCTCTACTCTACCCGTACTTAAGACTGCTTTAGGGGAGAAAACTCCTTGCTAAACAATGAAAGTACTTGGACCCATGCTTATGATGAGGCAGGAAGTTCTTTGAGCCATGCCTGTTTTTTAGAATTGATACAATGGGATGCTAGGTACCTAAAAAGGTTGGGGAGGTTTTCTCTTAATGGGATTAATTGACTCAGCTGTGTTTTCTCTGGTTCAGACTTACTGAGGGGATTAGTCAACTTAGCTGGAATTCAGATGGGCTGTCTTTTAGAAAACATCTACAGTGATTGGTAGATGGAAGAACTTAGGGGAGGTGACATAGGAAAAAAAAACCTATATAAGAAAAGGAATCTCTTGAGCAAGGGGGCTTGGAGTTTGGATCCTTGGAGATAGATCCTTTTGGAGGAGACCCTTTGAAGATCTCTTGAGAAGAAGTCCCTTGGGAGGCTGACTCTGGCTGGAACTCCCTCTGGGGAGACTCTGTTCCCCAGACATCCACCACAGACAAATCTTGTGGTGAGTGATATAAAACTGACTGATTCTCTCTCTCTTAACACTCAGGTCTAGGCCATGTTGGCTTAAGGCCCTTCATACTTATACCTTTTTCTCTCTTTCTCTCTTTCTTTAATTCCTCATTGTATTATTAATTAAATTCCCTATAAAACCCAGTTGACTTGGGCATATTCATAATTTGGGAATATATTCCCTGGCGACCACCTTATATTTGATTTAAAAACCAAGACACTGTAGTGAAACATATTTTCAGTGGTCAAATTTACTCACCCTCTCTTATATCTATCATAATTTATATCTTCCACCATTTTAACTCACTACAGTTTACAACATCAACCATTTTAATTATTACATGTTCCTTCCTACAATTTTACATCTGCCAATTACAGTTGAAGCTTTGCTTAGGACTGCCCAAGGGGCAGTCAGTTTGCTTCTGATTCATCACCCACTATTGCACATATGGGTCACAGACCTCTCCAACTCAAGTGTGGATGGGGTGTTTATACTTTTGGTGATTAAATCTAAAAATGGGCAGGGGAGTTAATTTAATCTTAACAGAATCAATATGTAATTTTTCCTTTATCCTTTAATTATAAGAATATGCAGTTGGATTATTATATACTTTTTTAGTCCAGAATTACTGAAGGTCACAGTTGAAAGGGACCTCCAACACAATAACCTCATCCAACCTTTACTTAAAGATCTCTAATGGTGGGAAACTGACTTCCTCTTGAGGCATTTTATGCTACTTCCAGTCAACTCTAAATGTAAAGCAATTTTATCTTCATGATAAACTTAAATTTGCCTATTTACCACTTCCCATTGCTTCTAATTCTACTCTCTGAGACCCAGAAGAACACACCTAACCCTCTTCTACATGACAGCCTTTTTAAGTACTTAAAGATAGATTAAACATCCTTAATTTCTCCCATGCTATGACTCTTTATCATGCTGCTTGGCCCCCTCTATATGCTCTTCAAGTTATCAATGTTCTTCCTAATATTCAGATCTCCTAATTTATCTTAATTCTTCTTATTTGGAATGCCCATGGCAGTAGTGGCTATGAAGTCAAACAGATCTCAGGACAATGTCACATCCTACATACATATCCTGGGAAAACATAAGATGTTTCAGTACCTATGTCATAATGACAAATAACAAAAAGGATACTTCAGGATGGAATTGTCATCCACCATTACACATCTCTTCTTCCTTTTACTCTTATTGGATAACATCTTTCCTAGTGTAATATTAGGTAGGTTCTCAATCTCTTTTGAGATTTAGTGAGTTCAAAAGGAAAGTTACTTCCCTATAACTAGACTTTATGCTTCTTTCTCCCCCCCCCATAATATATATATATATATATATAATTCCAAATTTTACAAACCAAATAAAACAAGCATTTCCATATACCAAGAAAAGGAAGTTTATACTGAAATCACAAATCTCTTATGTGGTTAGCTCATTTTTTTTCATATCTACATAATAAATCTCACTCAAGTGTCCTAACCCCTCTGCACCCTCTCTGCATCATAGAAGGCATCACCTGGGGCACCAGTATGTTTATACAAATGAAGCCTTTGGTGTTTTCACCTTTCAGTTCTCCACTACCCCTCTTTTAATGTCTCCTAGAATTCAATTAGCTTTCTTTTCCATCATAGCACGCTATTACTGACTCATATAAACTTTGTAGTTCACCAAAACTTCAGTTCTTTTTCAAATCAACTGTAGTCCATCTGTCTGTTTCCCCAATCTTATATTTAAGACTTTACATTTATCTACATTAATTGTCACCTGATTATATTCAACCCCCTTGTTCTAGCTTGCCAAGATTTTTGCATACTGACTATCATTTAGTGTGTTAGTCATTCCTCCCAGCTTTGTGTTATTTGCAAATTTGAGGAGTATCCCAGAAATGCTTTAGTCAAGATAGTGATAAAATTGTTAAATAACATGGGGAACACATAGTTTCTTGGGGCAGGCTGGCAGAGACTAAGTTGACATCAAACCCTTAATGACTATTCTTTTCGTTTGGCTAATCAGCCAAATATGAATTTGCTAAATTGTACTATAAAACCATATCTCATACTTGGAACAAAGCTTTTTTTAATATAGTTTCATTTTGTATCAGCAATGATCATTGGTGTATACTTCTGTTGACCCAAGGCTAACTCAGAATCTGACTTTGACCAACTGAAACTGGACTGAGCTAGTTTCCCCACTTTTATTTAGTTCTCAGTCATTTGAGTACTGGATTTCATGCTATACACATACTTTCCTTCCTCTCTTTTGTTGGGTTTCTAATTTGGCATTCTTTAAGAATGGATATTATTTCAAGGGAACGTGCAAAATTTGTAGCTCCTAAATAGCACACTGCAATGATTCTTTAAAGATATTGTAGAAGCTGTTGGAGTGGGGAAGTCAAGAATTTCAAGGATGATTTCAAGCTACAATGAAACAGAATCAGTTATGCAGAAGTATAAAGACAAATACTATCTAAAGAAAAGAAAAAATAGCAATAACTGACAAATTCTTGCTAAAATACAGTCTAATTAAATCCTCAGAAAACAAGACTTTAAAAGGAAGCTTGTCGATAACAAAGTAGTTATTGATTCCTTTGTAGTGAAGTATGGGCTTCTTGAAGGTTAAAGAACAATTAGACCAGTTAAACTGCTTCTCTAAAGAAAAAGTTATCTTTCAAAGGCAAAATGATACAAAGATTGGAGTACTGAAGACTGGGGAAGGATAGTTTCTGGTTATGAAACTCACATTGTCATTCAAAGATATACCAAAATTGTTATCCGAAAAAGTATGGGTATTTTCATCAAGATATAAAAAGATTTACCCTCCAAGGTGTTTTATTATATATATATATTTACTTCTAGTGGACCTAGAAGTCTTACTCTCTTGATTAATTCTGATAAATGTATTGACATACTTACAAGCACACTTATTCCAGAATTTTTATAATTCCCAAATGGAGATAGAATACTGCAATATACCTTTGCACCATGCCACACATAGTGAAAGGTTAAAAAAAAATCCAAAAGCTGGATATAAACATGTTTCACTGGCCTGGAAACTTGTGTGATTATAGCTATTGAAAACCTAAGGATTATAATCAATTAAACTTAGAAAAATGGACTGCTCATCAAAGCTACATTTAATATCCAAAATGACAAAAGTTGCTTTTATGATAGAGATTAAAAAAAATTCTTACTTTTTGTCTTAGAATTAATACTAAATATTAGTTCCATGACAGAAGAGCAGTAAGGATTGGCAATTGGAGTTAAGAGATTTACTTGGGGCCACATAGCTAGGAAGTACCTGAAGCCAAATTTGAACCTAGAACCTCCTGTCTCCAGGCCTGGTTCTCTATCCACTGAGCCACTTAACTTCCTGCCATCATAAAGGACTAAAGAATATGTGTCCAAAGTCTTGTGAACTCAAAGCCAAATCATTTAAAAACAAGTATTTGCAGCCAAAGAATATAATGCATATACTTTTTAAAAAATCTTTACCTTCCATCTTGGAATCAATGCTGTGTATTGGTTCCAAGGCAGAAAAGTGGTAAGGACTAGGCAATGGGGGGTAAGTGACTTGCCCAGGGTTACATAGCTGGGAAGTGTCAGAGGTGAGATTTGAACCCAGGACCTCCCATCTCTAGGCCTGGCTCTCAATCCACTGAGCTACCCAGCTGCCCCTAATGAATATACATTTTAAAAGATATAAGAAGTTGTAAAGTTTATCATATAAAGAACATAAATTAAATTGTTTAACTTTTTCTACTTAATTTGCATATCATATATTCTCTGGGCAATCCACTGGAAACCTTCTTCCAAAATGATATAAAATTATTTGTGATCTAATTAGTGATAATTAGTGATCATCTAGCCATTCAAACAATTCTGAATCTATCAAATTGCATTGCTTAGACCAGTGATGGTGAACCTTTTAGAGACCAAGTGCCCAAACTGAACCCTTATTCTGCATGTGAGCTGCCCCCTTACTCCAGACAGGGGAGAGAGGAAGTGCTCCCATTGGGTTGCTGGGCAGAGAGATGGATGATGTGAAAAAATGTCTTTAGGTCCAATGGAGAGAGGGAGCAGAGCAGCCCCCTCCCTCATGCACACCATAGGTTTGCCAACCCAGATTTAGACTACATCTCTTATATTTTTCTACTAGAATAGCAAATGAGATGCCAAATGTTTTCCTTAAACCTAGGTAATCTATATTTTTAGGAGTCTCATGATTTTCAATCATAATAACCCTGAGAAAAATATAAATACATTTAGTTAGGCATGACCTTTCTTGAAGCAATGATGATTTTATCATCACCACTTACTTTTATAAGTGTTTACTAGCCTTCCTTTTAGCAAAATGTACTAGAATGTTGTCAGATTTATTTATAGTTTACGTAATTTATTCTCTTCCCCCTAAAACTGGGAGAACATTTGCCTTAATCCAGTATTATTCCTGTTCCAATTTCCATGATCATTCAAGATTCACCACCCATACTCTCCTCAATCCTGCTTATCAGCTCTTTCTTTACATTAGGGTATTGTCATATGAATCAGTGGATTTGTCTCCTCCAGGACAGGTAGGTGCTCTGTTATCATCTCCTTATTTATCAATTCCTCCCTGCCATACTGGTTCTGTCCTTTCTAGTCCAAAGAGCATTCTCATCTGCAGTTATAACAGAAGCAAAGTAAGAACAGAGCCTTTGATTCTTTCTTTTTATCTGTTGTCTGTGATCGTGGTCCATTGTTTCCTTTATCTCAAATGGGACCTACTTGAGAGAATGGAAAGAACCCAGGGGAAAGGTATCAGGATCATGAATGTCCTTCTATGTGTACCATTTGAGCATTAGTTGAGGTAATGAAGGAACTAGAGATGTAGCCTGGAAAAGAAAAGACTTGGGGAGTACATGCTAGCTGACATCTGAAGGTCAATCATATAGAAAAGAGATTTGAATTATTTTGCTTTACCTGAGAAGGCTCAACTATGGATAGAATTTGCAAGAGGCAAGATTTGGTTGGGTATAAGGACCAACAAGATCTATCCAAAAATGGAATGATATCCACAAGACAGAATTGTTAGAATGGCAGCTCTGGAGTCAAGAGAATCTATATTCAAATCTGACCTCAGACAGTTACTAGGTATATTATCCTGGGCAAGTCACTTAACATGGTTTTCCTCAGTTTCTTCAGTTGTTAAATAAACTGGAGAAGGAAATAGCAAACCACTCCAGTATATTTGTTAAGAAAACTTCAGATGTCAGGCATGTTTAACTAATAAAACAATAACAAAAATGAAATGACCGACCACAGGAGGTAGCAAGTTGCCCCTCAACCAAAATTTTTCAATAAAGTCTAGGATGATGATTTGTCAGAAAGGTAATAGAAAGAATTATTTTTCTACTATTGGATGTACTATATGACCATTGATATGCCATCTAATTCTGTAATTCTGTGTAATATATTGTGGAATGCCACAATATAGGAACACAAACTCTACCCCTACTTTTCAAACAGCATTTTTGGGGGCCTAAGGTTTTTTTTATTAGCTTCAGGTCATTTTGACCATTAGCACCCTTGACACTATTCTTACAAAACAATGACACTCTGGTATATATTCACCTTGAATCCTCACGTGACTATCATATTCTGTATACATGTTTTCTAAAAATCTAAGTTATTTGGCGAGTTCCCTATTTATCCACAATGTCTTTTTAAACCACCTCCTTTTCCCTCCTACATTAAAATTGTTTTGCTTTGACTCTTCAGATTTTCACTCTTGAGAATTTCTCATCCCTCTTGACTTGACTTCTTTTGTAGAATTACAGGCCATGATATCCTATTCTATCTTTTCTCAGAACATTTTGAAAGCAACATTCACAAAAATCTAGGTTGAATATCAAACTGAATCCTACTTTTTTCCATCATTCCTTCATCTTCCTTCTTGTTCATTTCACAATGTCCTTGAATACTGAACTATATTTCACCAGCAATGTGGAAATCTTATCTGTCCTTCAAGGCCAAACTCAAATGCTTCTTCCTCAATCACTGAACCCTTTTCTTCTGACCTCCATGCTGATTTTTTTCCCTCCTCCAAACTTTGTAACATTCTGCCTTTATTTTTAATTAGGACTTGCCAGAATTCTTCCTTGAATTAACATTATGTATCTGTTTTATCTCTTCTCTCACATTCAAGGCAATTAGTCACATCTAAGACCCAGGCTATCACTTACTAGCTATGAGAACTTGTTATTTTTTGGGTTTTTTATTTATAAAATGTTTCTCTTTGAATTTATCATCCACAAAATGGGTATAACTAGGCATTCTATGTAACAACTCACAATGCTGTTGTGAAACTTAATAAGATAATGCATGTAGGACACTATGTAAACATAAATTATTATAAATGATTATTATAATGCTTCTGAGACACAGGAATGAGGGTTAGTGGTAGGACATATATGAGTTTTAAAAATGCTTATTGAACAAATGAAAGAGTAAGTGAATATTACCCTCCAAAAAGGTTATAACTTGAGAGCTAGGTGGCATAGCAGATAGAGCACCAAACTTGGAGTCAGAAAGATATTTTCTTGAGTTAAAATCCAGCCTAGCTATGTGACCCTGGGCAGGTTACTAAACATGGTTTGCCTCAGTCTCATCATCTGTAAAATGAATTAGAGAAGGAAATGGCAAACCACTCCAGTATCTTTGCCAGGAAAACCCCATATCATGTTATAGATTGAAATGTCTGAACAACAACATTAAGAATCAAAGCATAAAATAGCCAGGGGGCCTTAAGTATCTATTAGTTCATCCTCATTTTAGATAAGAAGTTGAGGCCAGGAAGGGTTTAATGACTTGCTTGAAATCCCAGTTTGTGAGAGTCAAGACTAGGATTCCAGGTTCCTTATATGCTGGGCTCTTAGGACGTGGTTTATATCTCATTTCTTAGGAAGCCAATGAAACTCATAATAATGTTGGACACAAAAGTAAGGTTAAAAATAATTTTATTTTGCTAAGTCACCATTAGTGAATTTCCTAGCATTGTGTGGTGGTTGATTGTCTGAGAGAAATACATTCTGATGACACCCACATCTTGTTTATGAAATAGACTTTGTACCTCCCATGACCAGTATTATTTAAAAGTAATCATTGATGGAGAAATATATCAAGCCTGGTTTAGATATAACTGTGAAGTATGACATTGTGGAAAACACATTGGATTCCATGCCAAGATACATGGATTCTTGGAGATGCTTATTAAATGTTGATTTGGTTGTATTGCATTTTAAAATAATAATTCTGTGTTGGCCACATAACAGCTACATGACTTGGGCATGTCACTTAGCTCTTACTAAGCCTTAGTTAAAGGTAGCATTTGTAAAACTTTGAGCCTTTTTCCTCTTATACTAATTCTAATGGCAGCCTAGGTTCCCAAATCTCAGTCACTACTGGTTCATGAAGAATATATGGGCAAATCATCCTATGAAACTGAGGGGAATGGGATTCTTTCTAATGCTATGGACTCGATCTCTCATTCTGGCATATTCTTACTTTAGTACCAATCAATCAATCTGTTAACTTCTCCCCAATATTATCCAATTAAGATCACTTAGTATCTTTGCAATATATTTAAATAGTTAATGGATTCATTATCATTGATAACTAACTAATACTATTAGCTTTTACAAAGGTATGTTTACTGAAAAGATTTATCAATAACACAAATATAAATATATCCCTTCTACCTGCAAACTAGGGTATACCCATCCCTTTACCTCTTTTCAATCTCAGGATAGTGGGCTTAAATTTAAAACATCTGCTATCAACATTTGCACAGCAAAGGAAAGTAATAAATGTTGGAGAGGATGTGGCCAAATTGGAACACTAATGCATTTCTGGTGGAGTTGTGAATTGATCCAACCATTCTGGAAGACAATTTGGAACTGTGCCCAAAGGACTTTAAATGACTACCTGTCCTTTAATCCAGCCATATGACTGCTCTGTTTGTACCCCAAAGAGATAATAAGGAAAAATTCTTGTACAAAAATATTTATAGCTGTGTACTTTGTGATGGCAAAAAATTGGAAAATGAGGGGATGCCCTTCAATTGGGGAATGGCTGAACAAATTGTGATATCTGTTGGTGAAGGAATCCTATTGTGCTCAAAGGAATTCCGTGTGAACTGGAAAGACCTCCAGGAATTAATACAGAGTGAAAGGAGCAGAACCAGGAGATCATTGTACAAAGAGATGGATATACTATGGCACAATCAAATGTAATGAACTTCTCTACTATCAGCAATGCAATGACCCAGGATAATCCAGAGGAACTTTTGAGAAAGAACACTATCCACATCCAGAGAAAGAACTGTGGGAGTAGAAACATAGAAGGAAGACATTTCCTTGATCACATGGTTGGATGGGGATATGTTTGGGGATGTAGACTTTAAATGATCACTCTATTGCAAATATTAATAATATGGAAATAGGTCTTGATCAATACTAGTAAAACCCAGTTAAATTGCATGATGGCTACAGGAGGGAGGAGAGGAAGGAAAGAACATGAATCATGTAACCATGGAAAAATATTCTAAATTAACTAATTGATAAAAAATAAATAAATTATTTTTTTTCCGAGTTCATTATTAAATGTAACATAGCCAATGGACAAGTCACTGCCTTGTTTAAAGGAATAATGCCTCACCTGCCTGGTAGTTCACTGCTAAAATAAGTCAACCCAGGCACTGTTTAGAGTTGACTCCTCCCAGACTTGGCCACTGAACCCAGTGGATCTTCAGAACTTTCAAAGTTTACAGGTACATAGGCTAGTTCATTCTCCTTCCTATACCATTTACCCAAGATTAGGGGGAAAAATAAAAACAACAGGAATAGGAAGAATAGCACCATGTGCTCAAGGCCACATGATGGCCCCACTAGAAAAAAAAGCAGTGGATGATGTTAACTGTAGCCCACCTTTTAGGCTTATAGCAGCTCTTGATTCAACTGACACCAAGGAAGAAAAATAGAAACCTTTTCTTCCTTTTGTGCTTTTTATATATACACTCAGTTTCTACTCTACAGAAAATTAAAGGAATTTTCCTTATCAATACAATTACCAATAGACAAGAAGTCAAAACATACTGATGTGTTCCTTGAATCAGTAGCAAGGCCTCTCAATTACCTGTTATCATGAACTTTCGGAAACCAACTCATCAAATCTTCCAAGTAGATTAACACCAGGAAGACCAAATTGTGCATGCTCAAAGGACTGAGCTATCTATTGGGCAATCTTCCATTATATAAACAATTATAAAATGCAGGTATTTATTCACATCCATACATTTCACATACTTCTTTTCAAGATTCATTTGAATCAATATATGAAATTTTCTTTTTGGACTTTAAAATGCTACCTAAATTTTTTTTTTATAAAATCATCATCATAACTAAAGAAAAGCAAGGTACAGAAAAGCAGTTTCTGAGTCAGGAAATCTTAACTGGTCAAAAGTAGTAACTTTGGAGTTTCTTCTTTCCCAAAATCTCTACTGACACTCCAACCTTTTTCACCTTCATTCTATCAGTCTTCTCACTCTGAAGATTATTGCTCATCCTTCATTTTCAAAAATGATCAATGACATCACAGTTGTTTATGAATTGGATTTAAGTTAGGCAGTGTTGCACAATGTTGTCAGCCTCATTCTATTCCAGAGTCATCAAAGCCAAGTGGCAAACAAAAGTCAGGAAGACTGGTGATGGCCTTGGCTTCTTTGGTGTCTCACCAAACTCTCAGTGCTCCATTGCACCATCTTCAGCTGCCTTTATGGCCATGGGAACAAACTGTTCTCGGCTGCTTCCTCCTAGGGAAGTCTTTGCATGCTTGCGGTAGATGCCTCTCTAACTCATCATCAGGTTTGAGCCCTGTTTGTCAACCTCAACTTGGTTTAACCCACCAGATAGATTGCCAGGTTGTGGCTGCCTTTCATGCTAGAGCTTTTTGGAGCCACAGAAGAGATTTGGGGGTTGTAAACCTCAAATTTCCTTAGACTTATAAATGTTGGAAATTTCACCATTGGGATATTTCATACTTGGAAAATTTCTTACTGATAGTCTATTGGAATGGGAACCCCATTGGCATGGGAGGTTCTTTCTCTTCCCTTCTTAAGATTACTTTAGGACAGAGACCCTTTGCTGAACAATGGAAAGGACTTTGACCTATGCTTGAGCATAGAACAGGAATTTCTTTGAGTCTTGATTGATTTTAGAATTGATACAATGGAGATACTCCACCCTATTCAGTCCTAATAGGATTGAGTAAGGGCTGCAGCCTAGATCAAAATTTAATTATTCCAATCTCTACCATACTCAAGTTAACAGGATTTAGAAAGGGCTGTAACAAAGGAGTAAAGATTTAATCATTTGAAAAATATGACCTTCAACAGACATGTGCAAAAGCCAGAAACCTCTGGGCGGTCCTGGGTTAAGCGAGAGCCTCCATTGACAGGGAAATTGATGAAGAGTGATTGGTAGATGTGAGGACTGAGGGGAGGCAACTTGGATGGTTTCCTTAAAGATAGGAGGGTCTGGAGACTCGAGGAGGTGGTTGTTTTTTTTTTGGTCGGTGGTGGTTGAGTTTTTGGTCGGTGTGGTTCCTGGGCTCTGAGGAAGCTTGCTCTGAAGGAAGCTGAAGGTGGGGGCCTCGGAGACTGTTTCTCCATTTTGGACACGTGAGTAATAGGGACTGATCTCTTTTCTTTGCCCCTTTGGCCCAGCCTAAACAGAAGGGGTATTTAAGCCCTATTCCCTTCTCTCCCCTTTCTCTCTCTATATATATCTCTAATTCCTTTCTTGCTCCTATTGTAATTAAACTCCAAAAAAGGCTGACGGCTGACTTGAGTTTTTCATTTAGGAATTACATAGCTGATTCCTTGGTGACCTTAAATTAATATATATCAGTCTTTTAAAGTGATTCCCTTGTAACAGGGTGGGGGACAGGTGGAGACCAAAGAATGAAAGCATCCCTGAAAACTGTGATTACCCTTCCCATAAAATCCTATCCTCTCACTGATGAGTTCTTGATCATAATCTCCATTTGGGTCAGTGCCCAGGCCAGTCATACTTACTTCTCTCCCAGCTCTACTACTCCCTACTCTCCAAATATTTTTAACCTTTCACTTTCTGCCCCCTATTCATCTCCTTTTAACATCCTACATCCTTCATTAGAATATAAGATCCTAAGGGGCATCTGGGTAGCTCAGTGAATTGAGAGCCAGACCTAGAGATAGGAGGTCCTAGGTTCAAATCTGGCCTCAGACACTTCCTAGCTGTGTGACTCTGGGCAAGGCACCTAACCCCCATTGCCTAGCCCTTACCGCTCTTCTGCCTTGGAACAGTATTGATTCCAATACAGAAGGTAAGGGTTTAAAAACAAAAACAAAAACAAAAGTAAGATCCTTGAGGGTAGGGACTATCTTTCTTTTTGTTTGTATTTGTATTTCTAGTGCATATAGAATCTGATATACCGTAAGTGCTTAATAAATGTTTTATCTATTTAGGAAGACCTAGATTCAACTCTTACCTCTTATACGTGCTAGTTGACACATACTAAGCTGGGGCAAGTCACTTTAACTCATTAATACCCCCAGACAACTCTATAACTGAAAGAGGCAGGGCTTCTCTCCATGGATAGAAGGGAAATTTTCATTATGGGCTTCCTATCCCAACAACCTGTTCCCCTTTCAGTAGTTTTTTCTTTCCCCAAATAGTCCAAGACTGAACTTTGCCTTTTTAGGACTCCTACAACTTCCATTTGGCTATCTCTTGAAGCTTCACAAAATTGTTCCCCCACAATAGCCCAGTGAGGTGGGTAATGTTAGTATTACTATTTTCGTTTTACCGATGGAGAAGATGAGCCTTTGGGAGTTTAAGGGATTTGACCAGAATCACACTGAAGTTAGGTCTCCTTCCTGCAAGCCTGGTGGGCTATCCACTCAAGTCCTCTATACCCTGTGTTCCAGGTCTCACTCATTCCTAGGGCTCCACTCAAGTCTGCAAGATTTTCATTTACATAGCAGTTACTTATCTGCATTGGCAGAGAAAATTTCCTCAGGAGGGAGTCCCTATACCAATGGACCTCCCACTATAATATATCTGATAAACAATCCTACAACATTGCTTTAGAAAGCATAATGAAAGGAAATGGGTAGCCTGAGTGATAGTGGTAAGAAGTCTAGCTCTTTCTAGCATGTGGAGATCAATATATCTATGCTGAAGATTGGCATCCAAACCATTTTTTAAAAATGTGTTTTCTTCTAAGCCACTACTATTCCATTCTGAGTTTCACTAGTGACTTGAGGTGCCATTTAAAAGAAGTTAATTAAGCTTCTCATAGCCCAAGTTTCTATGTCTGTAAAATGAGAACAAGAGAATCAGAGATTTAGACTTGGAAGAGACAGACTTTGGAGGCCATCCAGGATTTAGATTAAAAATCAATATCCAAAATACTCCAAGTATTATATTTAATAAGATTTATTAAACAATAACTTGAAGCAAAAGGGAAAATAAAAGACTAGAAAAACAGAGAGAGCTCACCCAGTCACACACACAGGAAAAAAAGAGAGAGGGCCAGGAAAAACATCCAACTGTATACATATGTAACAAACATAAAACGTGAAGACAAAAGGGAAAGGGATGCTGGGAGATGAAGTCCAAGGGTGCAAGATTTTCTGATTACACACCAGTCAAATATTCTTGACAATCAATTATCTGACCTCCTGCTTAAAGACCTCGAGAGGAGGTCTTCTTAATTCCATACTGGAAAAGCTCCTGTTGTTAAAAAGGTTTTCGTAATGTGAAGTCAGACAGCTTCTTGATCCTAGAGAACAGTAATCAGGATGGCCAGCTCCTCGGACTACCTGGCTAACAGGATTGTTGTGAGGACTATCAGGCAATTGATAACAATAACAATAATAATAGCTAGCATTTATATTAGAGACACAGTTAGGTGGTTCAGTGGATCAGGAGGACCTGGGATCAAATATGACCTCAGACACTTAATAAATGTGGGACCCAGGGTAGGTCACTTAGTCTTGTTTGGTTTAGTTTCCTCATCTGGAAAATAAAGAAGGAAATGGCAAATCATCCTAGTATCATTGCCAAGAAAACCCTGAAAGGGATCCTGAAGAGTCAGGTAGAATTGAAATGACTGGAAGAACAGCATTTATATTATATATAGAGAGATACTGAATGTAAAGTGTTTTGCAAACTGTAAGGTAGGCAGATGGAATTTAATTTATTTAACATTTTATTTCAGCAAACATTTATTCATCTATGATGCAGAAGGTATAGGGTTTGGTATTGAAGGGGAATAAAGGACTAGGTAAGACCCAATGCTTGGTCTTTTTTTTTTTAAACCCTTACCCTCTGTTTTAGAATCAATACTAAGTATAGGGTCTAAGGCAGAAGAGTGGTAAGGGCTAGGCAATGGGGGTTAAGTGACTTGCCCAGGGTCACATAGTAAGTTTCTGAAGCCACAGTTGAACCCAAACCTTCCCATCTCTAGGCCTGGCTTTCAATCCATTGAGCCACCCAGCTGCCCTCAATGCTTAATCTTAAGGAGAGATAAAACATATACAAATTAATACCAAGTGGAATAGAAGACTTCATACATAACAGAGTTAGAAAGTGCTAGGGGAATTCCAAGCCCAGAGAATTCATTTCTAGCTGGGAAGAGTGAGGGGAATCAAAGAAGGCTTCAGAGAAAATAATACTTGTATTGGACCTTGAAGAACAGGTGGGATTTCAAAAGATAGAAATGTCAAGGGATGTTTTCCCAAGCCCAAGAAATGATGTGGGCAAAGCCTTGAAAGCAGCCACCTTTCCAAACCAACAGGTAACTTATTAAATGTTCAGTTATCATAGGTTCAAAACCTGAAAGTTGGAAGGAGTTTTAGAAGCTATCTAGTCCAAACTCTTCATCTTTGTAGTAAAAGAAATTTAGGACTGAAAAATCAGTGCTATTTGCCCAGGGTCCTAGAAGCAGTAAATAACAGAGATGGGATTTGATGATCCCATCCTCCAATTCCAGGATAAGGTGGCCCCATCCTACCTTCTGCGTCATTGTCTCACAATACCTTTCCAGAATGTTAGCTTGCCCCCACCTCTGATCTCAGGTCTTCCTCGCCTTCCATTTCAGCCTTCCACCTGTACCTTCTGTCAAATCCAGCAGACCTTTAGGAGAGGAAGAAAAATCATTTAGTCCTTTAGGGGCCTCTTAGGTGCTCTAATAGAAAATCGCTACAAATCAAATAGAGTATATAGGCATTACAGGAAAGAAATCCCTTGAGAAAGGATTACAAATCTAAATTCCAGACCTTAATTGAGCTGTGGAGTTTCTCTTTAATAATCTGTTTGGTCCATGGCAGTTTTCTCAAGAGAATAAGCAACATACCTTTGAGTTCCTGTCTGTGGTCACATACTGAGACCACAAACTCTTTCTTTTCAAGACCTTGATTTATTGCTAGATAACAAGATTGAATTAACCTTTTACTCACAGTAGTAGAAACTTGTCCATTCAAAAAAGAAACTAAAACCATTATTAAAACTTTAAAGCCAGAAAAAAAGTCACCAAGTCTAACTCCTTTATTTGAGAGAAGAAAAAAAGAAGGCCCAGAGTGGGCAAATTACTTTTCTAAAGTCATATTGCAAATGAATAAACAGAGCCTGGACTAGAACCTACGTTTCTTAATTCCCAAGACAGTATTCTTCCTCATTACACATTATTTTGGAACAAAGTTTAATTCTTGGAAATTCTTTGAGACAGAGGGATAAAATACTAAGGTTATCTGACTATTGGTGCTGATGAGGGCTAATCTTACATGAAGGAAGAATAGTTTACTTGGAAAGCTTAGTGTGATGGAAAGAGCCCTGGAATTAGAAGCGAAATGCCTCGGTTCAATTTCAAAACTTCCATTAATGGATTCTGTGAACTTAAACAACTAACTTAAGGTCTCATCATCAGTTTATTTGTCAGTAAAATGGAAAAGATATTTTCATCATCTACTTCACAAGATTATTAGAAGGAAAACCCTTTGTAAATCCCAACACACTCTATAAGCAGGAGTTGCTATTATTTTTTAATTATTACTTGTTCAGGCCCCCAAACATGACTTTCAAAAATGTCTCTCCTATAGGTCCTATCGCACCATCTGTAATTCCACTACTAGGGAATCATTCTTTGGAATTAAGGCTTTGTCTTCCACTATGCCCTCTATGCAATGCTAATAGTCATCATAATAATTTGTTAAGAGATTGAGATGAAGTTGTAGTAATTTATTAAATAGTAATATTTGTAGTAGTAATTTATTGAGATTAAGATTAAGAAAAGCAGTAGTTTATTAAGTGATTAACACTTTAGAGCAGGGGTCCCCCAAACTACAGCCCGTGGTCCATATGCGGGCCCCCCCCAGGCCATTTATCTGGCCCCCACCACACTTCCGGAAGGGGCACCTCTTTTATTGGTGGTCAGTGAGAGGAGCACTGTATGTGGCAGTGCCGCAAAGCGTGGCATCACTCACTAACAGTACTACTTCCAGTGACATAATCCTTTGCATGGTGCCTTGTTCTGAGAGTAACTGAATGAGAACGAGGAGCCATGCAAAGGATTATGTGATTGCACAACGGAAGACGTCAGCATGGTGAGCGGCGATCTGGGGGAGGAGATTCTGCACTGTGTATACTGCTGCCTGGGTAGGGTTAGGTTTTTATAGTCCGGCCCTCCAATGGTCTGAGGAACAGTGAACTAACTGGCCCCCTGTGTAAAAAGTTTGGGGACCCCTGCTTTAGAGTAAAATAATCCTAATGAAATATGAGTAAGACAATCATTTTGAAGTGCCCCTGATGGCATGTTGCCTGGTAGAGCCTAGAGAAATGAGGTAACTGTTTTTGAGTATGTCTACAGGTCTAAAAGGAGCAGCTAAATGGTTTAGTGGATAGAACTCTGGGCCTGGAGTAGGGAAGACTTGAGTTCAAATCCAGTCTCAGACACTTACTTGCTGAGTGACCCTGCATAAGTCACTTAACTTCTGTTTGCCTTTATCCACTAGAAAAGAAAATAGCAAAATCGTTCTAGTTCATTGTCAAGAAAATTCCATGGCCCACAAGGTCACAAAAAGTTGGATATCACTGAATTTCAACAACAGAGCTCTAAAGACTTAGAAGGTACCTGGGGGATTAGAGGAAAATCTCTTTGGCTTCTTTGTGGTGGCAAAAAACTGGAAAATGAGGTGTTGCCCTTTGATTAGGGAATGGCTAAAAAAAATTGTATTATCTATTGGTGTTGGAATACTATTGTGCTAAAGGAATAATGAACTGGAGGAATTCCATGGGAACGGGAATGACCTCCAGAAATTGATGCAGAGTGAAAGGAGCAGAACCAGGAGAATATTATACACAGAGACTGATACAATGTGGTGCAATCAAATGTAATTGCAATTAGTGGCAATGCAGTGATCCTGAACAACTCGGAGGGATCTACAAGAAAGAACACTATCCACACTCAGAGGAAAAACTGTGGGAGCAGAAACACAGAAGACAAATAATTGCTTAATCATGTGGTTCAATGGAGATATGATTCGTATGGGAGACTCTAAATGATCACCCTAATGCAATTATCAATGAAATGGAAATAGGTCTTGATCAGTGACACATGTAGAACCCAGTGGGAATTGAGCATTGGCTACGGGGGGGGGAGGGGGAGGAAGGAAGAACATGAATCATGTAAGCCTGAAAAATATTCTTAATTAATTAATTAAATAGAATTGTTTAAGACAAAAAAAATCTCTTTGGTTTTACTAAAAAAAAAATTGAGAAGGTAAAAGTTTCCTCATCAATCCTATTTACACTTAAACATTCACATCTTTCAATAAACCAAACATCCATTTCCATTCAAGTCAATTGTAATTTAATAAGGACCTACTGGGTGAAGAACATTTTGTCAAGTCCTGGGATGATCCCTTTAGGCATCAATGACCCCTGCCTTTATAGAGCTTCAAGTCTAGTCAGGGCTAGGATGCAGCAGGGGCAGATTGAACTGCTCTGTCAGCTCTTATCCCCAACCATCCCTAGAAAAATCCGGCGAGAGACTTACTCAGAGCTGCAACTGAGCAGGATTTCTGGTGCTGATTGAAATCTGCCATTTTGGAAAGTGAACGGATGGGATGTAGATAGCCAAACCAAGTTTCTGTATTAGCGAGAGTCAGAAACTCAGGGAAACAAGGTAAGATTAGGACCATCAGGACCATCAGACATCCTTGTCTCTAAATCTGAGACAGGAGGGAGACGTGTCTAATGTGGAAGCATTGTCAAAACCAGGTATCACAATAAAATCTGAGAGGTCACTGGTAAGAATCAAGTCTTGATATTCAATTTGCAATTGTTTGGTGCCAAGCAAGTTTCAGGGCATGTTGCTATTCAAAGATATCTCTATTTGCTCAACTGGGCTGCAAGATGGCAAGTGATTTTCCCTCTAACTGTAGCTGGCCCTGTTCTCCATTTTTTCTGCCCTCCCATGACTTGGAGAGTTCCTCAGGCCACTTCTCTTGTCTTTCATAACAAAAGCTGAGTTCATGGAATCATAGATCAAAAGCTGGAAGGGGCCCCAGAGGCCATATGGTATCAGACACAAGCCAAGTTATACCTAACATTTTATGTTCATGAGCTGACAAAGTGACAAGTCTCAAAGTGGTGCTAAAAATAATGTATACAAATTTGCATCGCATGTTGGTATCTGATGTGTGCCTGTATTGGGATTTATGCTATATGAGCCGAGCACATGCTTGTGCATTATTGGAGCATTAAGAGAGGAATAGAAATAACTCTAGAACATAGGATACTGTTTAAGGATTTCAGGTCTGTGGGGAGCTACATAAAGAATTCCTGGGCAATAAAGATAGCTTGCTATCACTGTTCCCACTTCCTGGCCACCCACTTCTCTTCTTTTAACAGTGTTACAGATGTCTCCATCACTGATGATAATGCTTTCTTTAATATCTCCTAAGTACAGAATCATCTTTCTCATCTCATTAATAACTTCTCTGCAGCATTTGACAAAATTGACATTCCTTCTTCATACTCTTTTCTAACTTGGCTTCTATGACATTATTCTTTCCTAACTTTTCTCTCATCTACCTAACCATTTTTCTCTTATCATGAAGATAATTGCACTGGATTCAACTCTATAACCATTTGTTAAATGTTTATGTAATAAATGTTCACATGACCAATGTTTACATATTTATTAAATGTTTATAAAAATATGTTTACATATTTATTGAGTCTCTACAGACAAGACATTTGTCCATTAATGTCATGGAACTAGATAATGGGTGAAGAACAATTTGAAAAAATCTTGCATACCAAAATCATGTATTTATTGATATTTGATGATTTTCATGGAAAAGTGTCAGGTGCTGAAGATATACAGAAAAAAGTAAAACAGTTCCTCCCCTCAGGAAGACAATGAAAAGTAAATTTAAAAATCTTCAAAAGTTAGAGGAAGTGATGTACTTTTTTTGAGAAGTATATATATTTTTAAATTAAAAATTTTGATTTAAATGTCAAGATATTTAAAGTTTAAAACAAAACCCCCTGGAGGTGTTAAGAAAATATCAGGGGGGCAGCTGGGTATCTCAGTGGATTGAGAGCTAGGCCTAGAGATGGGAGGTCCTAGGTTCAGATCTGACCTCAGACACTTCCCAGCTGTGTGACCCTGGGCAAGTCACTTGACCACATTGTCTAGTCCTTACCACTCTTCTGCCTTGGAGCCAATACACAGTATTGACTCGAAGTTGGAAGGTAAGGGTTTTAAAAAAATTTTTTTTTAATTAAAAAAAAA
The DNA here is from genome assembly GCF_027887165.1 of Monodelphis domestica. Taxonomy (NCBI): domain Eukaryota; kingdom Metazoa; phylum Chordata; class Mammalia; order Didelphimorphia; family Didelphidae; genus Monodelphis; species Monodelphis domestica. The sequence goes on from NC_077229.1 coordinate 121,454,984, forward strand.
AAAGAAAATATCAGGCACTGTTGGTGACAGCTCATGTGGAGTTAGGCTATAGCTCTTTAACAGAAAACAAGGGCTCATGTGATGACCTCTGGAAAAACACAGGAAATAAACTCCTGTTAATTTCTATAGAACATCACCATCACCTTATATAACTACTTGGGAGGACTATAAGCAGCAAGGGCATCTTTGAGAGGAAATAATTAAAGATGAACATTTGGAGTATATACAATAAACTTTCAGGTACAACTGGAATAAATATATATTTTTAATAATATTTTATTTTTCCAATTATAAGTAATAACAATTTTCAACATATATTTTCTTAAATTATAAGTTTCAAATTGTTTCCATTCCTCTCTCCCCTCCCCCCTCTTAGAGATGGTAAGCAACTTGATCTGAATTATACATGTATTATCAAGCAAAACTACTTCCATATTGGGCATTGTTGTAAGAGAATATTTATATAAAACCAAAACCCCCAAGTAAAACTATGAATAAACTAATGTGGAAGATCTTTGATCTACTTAATGCTTTGATCTACATCTGATTTCAACACTTCTTTCTCTGGAGGAAAATAGAATTATTTGTCATAAGTCCTTCAGAATTGTCCCAGAACATTATATTGAGTAGCTAATTCTTTCATAGTTGATCATTACACAACATTGCTGTTACTGTGTAAAGTATTTTCCTGATTCTGCTTATTTCACTCTGCATCAATTAATGTAGATCTTTCCAGTTTTTTTTTAAATCATCCTGCTTCTGGAACAACCTCCAGGAATTGATGCAGAGTGAGAGGAGTAGAACCAGGAGAACATTGTACACAGAGACTGATACACTGTGGTACAATCAAAGGTAATGGACTTCTCCAGTAGTGGCAATGCAGTGATCCTGAACAACTTGGAGGAACCAATGAGAAAAATCACTATCCACATTCAGAGGAAACACAGTGGGAGTAAAAACACCAAAGAAAAACAACTGCTTGAATACATGGGTCGAAGGGATATGGTTAGGGATACAGACTCTAAATGAACATCCTACTGTAAACAACAATATGGAAATAGGTTCTGATCAAGGACACAAGTAATACCCAATGAAATTGCATGTTGGCTGCAGGAAGAGTAGGTGGAGGGGAGGGAGGGAAATAATGTGATTATTGTAACCAAGGAATAAGATTTTAAATTGACTAAATAAACTTATTCAAATGGAAAAAAACAACAAAAAAATATTTTTCCATGTTAAAAAAAATCATCCTGCTTATCATTTCTTATAGCCCAAAAGTATTCCATCTCCAACATACACCATAATTTGTTCAGTCATTCCCCCAATTAGAGGGCAGCCCCTCAATTTCTAATTCTTTGCCACCACAAAAAGAACTTTTATAAATATTTTTGTAAAAGTAGGTCCTTTCCCCTTATTTATGATTGTTTTGGTACACACGGATCTAGTAGTGATATCAAAGGATCAAAAGATATGAATAGTTTTATAACTCTTTGGGCATTGTTCCAAATGGCCCTCCAAAATGATTGGATCAGTTCACAACTCCACCAACAATGCATTAGTGTTCTAATATTGCCATATGCCCTCCAACATTTGCCACTTTCCTTTATTGTCCTATTGGCCAATTTGATAGGAATGAGGTGGTACTTCAAAGTTGGTGAACTATTTTTTTAAACCATGACTATGACCAATATTTCTTCAATTCTCATAAAATGCCATCTGGACTCCATGCCCAGTCCCTCTCAGCACTCTCATTTTTTCATTTTTCTTTTGTGCTTTTCTTCCTTTGTTAGAACATGAACTCCTTAAGAGAAGAGACTATCCCTTTTTACCTGTATTTTTATTCCCAGCACTTTTCATAGTGGTTGGCACATAGAAAGTGCCCAGTAAATTCTTGTTGACTAACTGACTGACTGACTCTACTATAAGTACAGTAGAATAGATTGCAAGAGGTTCAGAAAAAGGAATAAGTAGGATCTAATGGCCTAAAAACATTCTACAAGGTGTGAAAGAGACTGGCACATAAGAAAAGTGCCAGGCTGAAGAGTGTGTGGAACTGATCACCTCAATGGGGGAGGGGCCCCAGGAGTTTGGAATCTGAAGGAGGAGAAGATTCTGGCTGGGAGTGGAGTTGGTCTTTCTCAGTCGGGAGAAGCGGAAGAGAGAAGGTTGAATAAGGCTTTCTCCTGAGGGTTACCTACTTTTTCTTGCTTGTGACTAGAAATCCTTCCCCCCAACACTTCCCAATGGAAAGGACTCACTAAAGAGAAACCTAAGAAAAGGCATTTTTAATCTCTGTCAGACTTTACCTCATTTCCTGTTGCCCAGGGTCTGAATGGTGGCCAAGGGGCCAAATCTAGGGTCAACCAACCTGACTGTCTCTCAGGTGGTTCCAGTTGCCAAAGCCTGAGTTCCCCCCCAAACTTGAGGATGGAGGAAAAGAGTTTTAGATAGAGACAGGGACCCCCTTTTCCCAACTTTCCTCTCCCATTCTTTCCCTGCCAGTTATTCCTTTGTATTGCCCTGATTGAGTTGACATTAAAATAGTTATTTTTTCCCCAAGTTGTGAATTAAGTGTGAGTGAACAGATCAAGGGGAGACTCTTTGGTCTTGAGTAGTGGAGAGGGGTGGACAAGGGGGAAAAGAGCAAATCTGGGAGAGCAGCCATAGTTAAGGAGGGAAGGCAGAAGGGGAAAACCTTCAAACCCCCTGTCCTCTCTCTGAGCCAATCCTAAACATCTGCTGTCCACCCTGAACCCCACTTTGACAAGGGAGGTCTCCACTCTTTTCCTTTATATATATAGATATAGATATAGATATATATATATATAGATAGATAGATAGATAGATAGATATAGATATTGTAAAAAATAGACTCGAATACAGGACTACAATCCCCATGAGCCTTTGCTCCACTTCCCCAGAATGCCTTGTAATCTCACCTGGGCCGAGATAGAGAAGGTATTTAAGACTGATTCAAAGGCTTTTGAGGTCTTGGCTCTTTTTGGACTTCCGTTTTGGAGCAGACATGGCTCTTTCCATAATGTAGGTGAGGTCTAGGCCTCTGGCCTAGACACGTGTTTTTTCTTATCCTGTATTTTCTTTTAATCCTTAACTTTAATAAACCTCTAAAAAATATAATACTCCTTGCAGAGAGAAACTAATTTCTACCTGCCTCAGATGCCTCAGTCTCCCCATATTCCTAAATTTTAATCTTTACAGTTGGCGACCTAATGGAAAAAAGAACTTTCAGTCTTCTGATTTCTTTTCTGATCTTAAATTCAGTTTTAATATCTAGTACCTAGAAAAAAAATTTTTTTTTTTGAGCCATATCTCTCTGGCCAAGGTTTTCTACCCTCGCAAAGCTGCTACAGGCTCCGGACCTGCCCCACCGCTTCCTGCCTGCAACCTGCAGCCCTGATCGTCCTCACCTGGTACCTGGTCCTGGCCTTGCCCACGCCCGCAGCCACTCCTGCTCCTGGCCTCTCACCAGCCGCTGCCTGCCTATTTCTGCGCCCCAGACCCACAAGCGTGACCCCAGCCGGCTCATCACCCAGATCCTTGGAGCAGATCGCTCAGGACTCATTGCGACCAGCTGGTAACAGTATTGGCCACGTGGGCAGAGGGGAGAGACGAGAGGGAAAGGAGACCGGGCAATTTTCCCTTAGGCTAAGCCTCCACGTGGCTGGGGGTATTGGCCACAAGGGTATCAGAGAGGGGAAAGAGAGAAAAGACTAGAGAGAAGAAACAGATCTTTTCAAACAGAAACTTAATAGCAATGGGCTGTTTAAAAGGATTTTTGACTCTTCTGGCAATTTCATTGATTTTGCCTGCCTGTCTGGGAGCAGACTCAGCCCAAAGATTCAACTTTAACTTTGGGGAGGAAAATGGGTGGCCCAGCGAACTGGAAGTCAGGCCCAGAGACGGGAGGTCTCTAGTTAAAATCTGGCCTCCGATGCTTCCCAGCTATGGGGCCCTGGACGGATCCCTTGAACCCCATAGCCTAGCCTTTACTACTCTACCTTCGGACAATAGACATTTAAATGGATAATTAAAAACAAACAAACAAAAAAAAAACCCCAAGGAACTTTGAAGAGACTAAAGGCTACATTCTAAGGCATTTCAGACTCCAATGGTTTATAAAAAAATCTCTGTATTCTATTGCATTGTTTTGTTTAAGATATAACTTTGTGATTTTAAGTTCATATATTACTGGATTCAATATTATTCTGTGAACTGAAGGTTGATTGAATTTATTTTGAATGTACTGAGTTTTAAAATTCTGTTGTTTTCCCCCTATAACTGTGTTGAAAAAATATTATTGTGAATAAGCCCATATATGAAAAAACAGCTTTTTTCTATTTTGCTGAGGATAGATGGACTTCAGAACTGGTTATAATTGTATTAACAACCTTTGGAAAATTTAATGTGCTAAATACCTCAAATGATTTGATTTTAAGGGTTTTTAAATATGATTTTTGGAATTTTAACAATCTGGTTATTTTTGCCTGCCCCTACCACGAGGTAAGGCCCATTACAGTAGCTGAAGTGAAATACATTTTATAAACCCCCAACCTTCCCACATGTGAATGGAAGTTGGGCAGTTAATTTCAGGGCATTTGTACCCTTAAAAAGCCTCCAAAAGGAGCACCCCTTTATTTATGCTCTTTAGCTCACTATTTTACTTCTACCAGAATGATATATAGATTTCTTGATTATGTTCTTAACCCAAGATGAGTTTTACTTTGTTTAAAAAATATGTTTAAATACCAAGGTTGAAAGATTGCTACATTTGTAAAAATTGTGACAAATGTCCATCAATTCATAGGTTTTAAAAATGTCATACAGCAACTTATGTGAAATATGAAAGTGTGTTTGTTTGCTATTGTAATTAATTGGGCTATTGAGAATTTTGGGGATTTTGATATCTACATATTTGTACTACTGTATTTTTAAAGATGAAAAAATTGTTAACCTTGTTCAATTCATTTGCCTTCTACTCACAGTGATCATGGCCAGATACAAAGAGGAAATGGATCTCATTTTTTGGTGAGAAAGCCTTGTATTTTATATTTTCTTAACTGACACAGAGTGTCAATGGTTATAAGCTATATTTTTGAATTTTTTAAAGCTCTCTTATTATTATATTTTTCTTGCATGTGCAATATACTTTTTCAGTTTTTTTTATTATTTTTTCTCTCCTTTTTATATTTGAAGCACATGTCACCAGCATTAAGATTTTCTTTAACCTTTTGATTTTCAGTGCTACAAGTTTAAGATACATTTGCTAATGCATGCCCTAAAAAGCTTGTGACTATAAAAATGATGCCACTAATTATTTAAATAAATTTTGGGACTTTGCTTAATGATTCTGTCTGATTCTGACAAGAGATACACACAAGAGCCATTTCATAGGGCCAAAGAAAGGCCAATCTAGGATGGATTGATGCACTTCTAGGCCAATACAAAGGTCTTGAACCTAGTGTGAAGACTCGAGGTTACTATGTTTAACATATGTTAGACATAGGCTTTCCTTGTATCCATACTCACTCTGAAGGTACTCACAGACGAGTATCCCCGAAACCTTGGCTCCTATAATCTGGTCCCCTTTTCTGCCTCTCATAGTGTGGTACCTTTCTGTAGTCCTGGCACTGACTGGGTAAATGCATCATTACTTAGATCATTTTGATTGGGCCCTGATTGAAGGACCTGTTATAGATTTATTTTTTTTCTACTTGGAATTTTTACACATAAGACTTTGATAGTCTATATTTTCATCCAGAAATTTTTCTTTTCTTTTGGATTTTCTGATGTCTTTTTAATATCTCTTGCCAATTGATTCATATACCTCATACCTCAGCCATGCATCCCTAAGTGATCCCTTTTTTTTATATCACCCTCTTAACGGGGGGAATGTAAAAAAAATATCATTATTTAAATTGCAAAGTTTAAATTCCTTTTGAGAAGAATTTTAGGTAAAGAAGATGCTACTTCCCTGAATTCAGAAACTGAACTGTTGGAGAAGCCATCATGAAGAAGCCTCCAGACCACGAACTGCACAAAATGAACTTTGGGTGTGGTTAATGAACATTTATTTGCATGCATACTTTCATGCCAAAGGGGACTGCCCCCTAACTGGCTTTCTGTCAATGCGTCCAGTAATTATTGGTTTTATTCTTTTCTTTCTCTTATCCTCAATTATTGTAATCTTTAAATTGATTATGTTTTCATGATCCTTTGGAAAAAAATTAAATTTTTGCAAACAATCAAAGGGTGGAATGTAAAAAATAGACTCGAATACAGGACTACAATCCCCATGAGCCTTTGCTCCACTTCCCCAGAATGCCTTGTAATCTCACCTGGGCCGAGATAGAGAAGGTATTTAAGACTGATTCAAAGGCTTTTGAGGTCTTGGCTCTTTTTGGACTTCCGTTTTGGAGCAGACATGGCTCTTTCCATAATGTAGGTGAGGTCTAGGCCTCTGGCCTAGACACGTGTTTTTTCTTATCCTGTATTTTCTTTTAATCCTTAACTTTAATAAACCTCTAAAAAATATAATACTCCTTGCAGAGAGAAACTAATTTCTACCTGCCTCAGATGCCTCAGTCTCCCCATATTCCTAAATTTTAATCTTTACAATATACTCCAAGACTTAACCCCTCGACTTCAAAGGGATTAAGGAAGGAGTATGGGAATCTCCCAATAAAGAAATTCTGAAGACAGAAATTCTGAGAAGGGGGAAAAGAGTGAAATGCTTTAAAAAGAACAACTGGTTTTGTGTTCAGTTGTTTCAGTCGTGTCCAACTTTGTGACCTCATTCAGGGTTTTCTTGGCAAAAATTCTGGACTTGTTTGCCATTTCCTTCTCCAACTCATTTTACAGAGGCAAATGGGGTTAAGTGACTTGCCTGGGGTCATACATCTAGTAAGTATCTAAGATCAAATTTGAACTTGAGAAGAGAAGTCTTCTCAACTCTAGGTCCAGTACTGTAACCACTGTACAATCTAGCAGGTTTTGCAAAGATACCTATAGAAGATGGAAGTAATGGAAGGCTACTGAACACAAATACTATAAGATTAGGGTAGAGAGCACAAAAATCAGAATTAGCTGATTGAATGATGGATGTTAAGGATATGTGGAATGCCAGAGGAGGGTCAAAGAAAGGATAAGGCTGAGATCAGGGCTGAAGAATATAATAATAAATGAAGATGAGAAAGCTAAAAATATTAATTCATTTTTTGCTTCTTTGAAAGAAAATTATATTTGGTCTGGGAGTGATAGAATTAAAAAAAATTGTTAGTAAGGTCTTAAAACTGGAAATAGCTATAATGGGAGCTTGGAGTATGACTAACATGGAGGCTCCATGATCTGGGAGGAGGCTCCCTTAACATGGAGGCTCCATGATCTGGGAGGAGACATCCTGCACTCTCCTACTGTGTGGGTGAGAGCAACCTCTTCCAATTAGTCTTGAAGCTAAAATAAACTTCTTTAGAACTGCTAGACTAAGACTGTTTCTTCTGGAACTTTATTCTGCTGCTTCCAAGAAGGGGATGTTTTCCCCTCCACTCTCCTTTTAGACTTCATGGTTTAGGGTGTTTCTGTCTCTGTTCTGTTTCATTTCTCCTCACTGTCTAGGTTCAGGTAGCAATCCTCATAGGACCCAGGAGTTTGAGTCATAGTGACTTTTGAAACAAGATTCCCAGTGGGATGTTGCAATCAGTCAGTCTGTTAGGAAACCCTTGAGAAGCCAGAGTATCTGAAACTAGAACCCAAGAGGAGAGCTTTTGAATTGGGACTGTCCTATATAGAAACTGAGATAAACTATCAGCCTAATCTCTTTCTCCTCACTAGTGTATGTAAGTAGTGATGGTGGCAGTGGGAGGATAAATTAAGCATCATAAAATGGAGAGTACATCAACATATTAGTTATACCTTTGAAGTAAATAATCCTTTTTGAAAGCTAATCCAATTGTTAGTGGCTAACTGGAAGTGGGGTGCAGGGAAATATTTAGTTTCCCTTTGTTCTTTCAAAACACTAAATCCACATAGACTCCAGCTGGTGGATGTGACTACTGAGACTCTGTTCAAGAACTTTGAAAAACCATGGAAAATGGAAACAGTGTTACAAGAAAGAACAAGTTTCCTGATTTTCCAAGGGAAAAGAGTGGAAAATGCCTTGTTGCTATTCCTGGTAAGCAATTCTCCAGCTCTGAGTCTATGCCTTTGCTCAATCCTCCCCCATGTCTAGAAAGCTCTTCCTCCTCTCCTTGACCTCCTAGCTTCCCCCAACCCCCTTCAAGTTTCAGGTAAAATCTCACCTTGTGTAGGAAACCCTTCCTGTTCTTTACCATAGCTATTGCCTTCATTCTGAGATCATTTACATTGCTATATCTTTTATGAGCAGATCATTACATATTGTAACCCCCTTTGGAATTGTATTTTGTACCTGGGATTAATTTTTTGACATTCTTTGTATCCCCCAACCCCTACTTACCCTGATGCAGACCTATAATATGCACTTCAATAAATGTTTGTTGACTGTTTATAAGCTATTGACCAAAGAATATGACTTTAACTCAGCAAAATTCTAGGACACATCATTAAAGGCATGGTTTGTAAGCTACTAGGCAGGAAGTGGTAACCCAAAATGGAGCTTCATCAAGAGTGCATTATGTGTGATGAATCTAATTTGTTTTTTGACATGAGGTTTAGGGGAATATCAGAGACAGTATGCTTAAATTACAGCAAAGCATTTGATGAAGTCTTTCATGATGTATGAATGGACAAGATAAAAACATGTAAAAATAAAAAAGTTTAATAAAAGTAATCAACCCACATATTGTATCTAATATATCTAATAATCCCTAGCCAAATCTCCCATATGTACAAAAATTAGAAGACATATGCTTTCTCAACTCTCTTGCAGGACCAAATATTTTTATTTTATAGCCTTAAGTTTTATTTATTTTTATTCTTTCCATTTACATTGTTATATTCATATATACATGTAATGTTCTTGGTTCTGCTTATTTCCTTCTGTGTCAGTTCATACAAGTCTTCTTAAGCTTCTTTGAATTCATGTTCTTCATTTTTTATGGTACACTAATATTCTACCATGTTAGCAGAATTTGTTTAGTCATTCTCTGGTTGGCAGGCATCTCCTCCTACCTTCACCCTTCAGTTCTTTGCCACCACAGAGTGCACTATGATGTGTGTGTGTGTGTGTGTGTGTACAGGAACTTTCTTTGCCTTTAACCTCTTTGGATTATATGGACATCCCATTTGGGCCAAGGAGTGAAATACGGATAAGCTAGAGTTTATTCGGAAGGGGACTAAGATGATGGGAAGAATTATGATTACTACTATACAAGGATCTATTAAAAGTGTTGAAGATATTTAGTCCAAAGAAGAGAAGAACTGGAGGGGATGTTATAGCAATCTTCAAATATTGAAGGGCTATCATGCAGAAAATGGATTAAGCCCTAGGCTAGTTTCAATATGCTCTTGTCTGATAATACAGTTCTAAGATGATTGCTCTCAATACTCTTCTAGTAGAATAATCAGGGAAGAAGTACTCGCAAGGCTTTTAAACATAGACCCAACAATATGATTTTTAAATTAGATCAACCACTTTAATTTTCTTAAATATTTTGATCCTTCCACTAGAGTCTTATCCAACAACACACAATGGTATAGCAATAGTTATTCTGCCCCTCCCCCCACTGCCTAAAACCTAGCCATATTATTTTTCACTTGTCTCCAACCATGACTGATGATGTTCCTCCAATTTTAAGGGTCTCCTGCTTTCCAGTTCACTTTAACCACTTGACAGTCAGATTTGCCTTTACAAAGGAATCTTTGCTTGAGATAGATAGCAAGAATAAGAATATAAACATTCCCTCTAACACCTGGGGTTTAGGTTCATAGTTTAGTCCATTCCTGTATATTACAGTCTTACCCAGTTCCAAGTCTAACCTCACTCACTCTACCTCAACTTGAATCCCAAGTTCCTGTGTTTCTTTGGACTTCCTTGGTAGGACTGGCTATAATATCCAGCCTAGAATTCTGCCTCTGAAGTCTCCATAACTTATATCTCTAATCTAGTGGGAATTTCACTGACTGTATCTAGAACAGGAAAAGGCAAATGAAACAAATCAAAAGAAGAATGCCAGGATCAATTCTGGTGACCCGGGACTTAAAAAATGAGAAGACAGGACGATATCCTTTCCTTCTCATCCAGTTACCTAGCATTCATGGCGTTTGTATAAACTAAACTTTGTCTTTCTGGATACGTGGGAAAGAGAACAAGAGTGTCCCAATCTGGCAGTTTTAAAATGTGCAGCCCATTCTAGTTATATAGCCAATGAAAAGAAGTCATTCCTGCCAATATGGTGGAAGAACCCCAAATGTCTTCTCTCGGAAGCAAAGTACCTCCTTCTTAGGTGATCTGAACATGAATAAAGAAAAGCAAATCCAGTTCCATTACAATCGCATGAGCTGATTTTGGGTTTTCAAAGTCTATGCCAGGAGATGAGACACTCTGGTAGGTCCTACCAATCTGGAAAGATATTATTATTAGTATTAGTAATAATAATAGCTAGTATTTATATAGCAGTTATCCTTATAGCACCCCTGGGAGGTAAGTGCTATTATTACCCTTCTTTTACAGATGCGGACATTGAGATAGATAGAGATGATTTGCCCATGATTGCCTGTCTAAAGGCAATTTGAAGTGTGTCTGAAACCAGATTTGAGCTCAGGACTTCCTGAACTCTGGATCCAGTGAGCTATCCACAATCCACCATATTACCTAGGTCATCCAATTAAGTTTCTGTCATTCAAGGATCAGCTGCAGATGACCTATGCTTAGGGATACTTAATCCTCAGAATGATGGCCCTGGATAATGTTTTTTCTTGGCCACAACAAATAGTGAGGGTCATCCACTGAGTAGAGGAGGGATTGTGTTTTGTATTGGCAAAGAATACCTAGGTTTTAGGAATAAAACTCATTATTTAAAAATAATTGAGTGTGTTAGTTTGTGGTTCTAAGTGTGCCTTACAGTATACCTAGAGGTCAAATAGCAAAGGTGTGAAAAAAGTAGGAAAATTTCCAGAAATCACGATGTGACCAAAGGTTGCAATACACAAGTCATTCACCAGATAAACTTGAGTTTCCCAATTGTAGTGAGAGTGATTTCTTTCCCAGGACCTAAAACTCATAAGCAAGCTCTTGACATCCTTTGCGTTTATTATTTCTCCTTCTCATGGAGCTTTAGAAAGATTTCATCATTTGACACATAGAGGGGGAAAAAACCTCAAAATCTTTTGAATTTATTTCATTTACTGGTCCATGTTATAATGTAGAAAGCAATCACCACTATAAACAAGCAGCTTCTGAGTGTCATAAATCAATTATTTAGAGCTTTGGGATCAATTTTGTATGTAGAATTATTTCTTGTATGTAACAGAGGCATAAGCCAGTATTAATTTGTTGGGAAATATTATTTTTAAAAATACTAAATGTTAGGACTTTAGTGAACTTCAACCTTGTAATGCAGACACCAGAAAAAAACAATGCCTTTTTAAGCTGCTTTCATAGAAAAGTATAGTATACTAAAGAGGGAAGTGATAGTCCTGCAATATTGTGCTCCAGTGAGATCCAATCTGGAGCACTATATTCAGTTTTTGGGTAACACATTTTAACTTAGACATTGATTGACAAACTGGAGCTCCTCCAAACAAGAGGAACCTGGAATATGAGGAAATTCAAAATGGTCATGAGATAAACAATTGAAAGAACTGTGAAGTTTAGCCTGGGGAAGAGAAGATTTGACATAACTGTCTTCAAATCTTTTAAGAGATGCCATGTGAGAGAGGAATTAGCTTTATTCTGTTTGGCCCAGAAGTCTGAACCAATGCATTGATGTTATGGGAAGGCATGCCAATAAATATAAGAACTTCCTAAAATATGAAATAAAAATCCTTCCTAGATGGATGGGAGATGATAACTACACACCTAAGAGCCTCTTAAGGGCCAAATCCCTTGGGCTCTAGAAACAAAATATATTTTTTATAATAGGAGTAAAGGGGAAATGATAGGTGGGTTCCTAAAACTATAGATCTAATCTCTACCCAACCTCTTTCACATTTCGGTGAATTATTTTCTTCTTCTTGAGAATTCACTCAAGCTACTCTACACTCTTTAAACTAAGACCCAGAAAATCTAGCTATCTGACTATCCTACTATACTAATTAGTATGGATTATCAAAATAGGATAATGAAGAAGGACTCACAGATGTATTTGAGCCCTTACATAAAGTCTAGGATTGTTCCTAAGTATATCCAGAGTCTCAGATGACCAAACCCTGGGGTTTACTGTCACCAAGTGGATTTCTGATGGATGGATCTCAGGCAAATGGTCTCTGTACTTCAGGGAAAAAGCAGTATATTCCAAGGCAAATTCTCAAACCCAGGAATCACTAACCTTTCTACAAGATTAGGATTTCCAAGGGAAAAAAGACCAGAGCAAAGATCCTCCTTCCAGTTCAGTCAAAGCCAGATCCAGAGAGACTGACCATTAAAAACAGTCAAACCCCAAGATCCTCTTCCTCCTTCCAGAATCTTTCCCCTCAGGGCTTGTATTCATATTCTTCTCTTTTCCTTTTAAGGTTAATCCATGAAATTTATTCTATTCCTTACTTCCTACAGATAGGAAGGAGGAATGGATAGGTATACATTTTCCTATATTTCCTGAGTGAGAGAATGAGCTAAGTAAATGAGAAAATTCATCAGAATTCACCTATTTAGGGGAAAGTCTTAGCAATAAAGGTAGCAGATAGTATGTTCCAGAGTTAAGAAGTGCAACTATATCCTCTCACTTTGCTCTTTGGGTTCACTAAAATCAGTTAGACAACAGATATTTATTAAACTATATGCCAGATGGTATTTGAATTCATATCTTCCTAATTTCAAGCCTAGCACTCCATTCTCTGCTTTGAGAAATTAAAGACTGTTATGAGAAGATCCCAGAAACCACAATAAAAAAAGATGATCTTCTATGTCCTGTCTCTGCCATCTGTAAGCCATATGACTTGAGTGCAGTCAAGTCCCTTTTTTTGTTGCTATCTCCTATAAAAAAAAGTTACATTCCCTAAATAAGGTGAACAGTAAACTTGCCTTGCCCTAGGACACTAGTTTCACATTACCCCTGTTCTGATGGATTTCCCATTGGCTGTGGTGTTCTAGACAAGTCTCTTAATTTCTCAGGATTGTAGGCAACTCTAAAATGTTCTAAGAGGTAGAGATGGTGTTGATCTGTTGTTTTTTGTTTATTTGTTTTTTGACAAAAAGATTGGAGTTCTTACATAGTTGCAAACTTTGTTTTGCAGGCCTTCTTCACCTCTTGGCTTGACTACTGCAGTAGTCTTCCAAATTCCTCATATCTCTTTCTACTCCAATCTGCCCTTCACCCAACTGCCAAGGTGATTCTTTTAAAACATGTCTGACTATGTCTCCCCACAGTACTGCTTTGTCCTCATTCCAAAAACAGTGGTATGTTGTCTCCTTATTATCATTCTCCTTAATGGAACTGTTAATTGTTCTTCCTTTCTTAGAGGGTTATTTTCCTGTTTGAGATATTTATTTTATTTCCTTTTGGGGGGAACTGTATTCTTCATTAAGTTTTTGTTCAATGCTATTGATTTTTTCTAGCATTTTGTTTTCTATTTTTTATTCTAAGGCAGGGGAAAGCAAGGAAAAGGAAGATATGATGAACTCTCTGAGCTGAAAAATAGAATTATAAGACATGGGATCCAACAAACTAAACAGTCTTTCCATTAGAATTTAATTGTTGGCACGATGGGGAAGTCGCTACAAACTTTTCTCTCAATTATTTGTTGCTGGGTTAAAGGTTTCTTTTTAGCTTCCTCTGGAAGGCATGTAGGACAGATACTGATTAGAATGAATTTCATCTCCTCCATTTCATTAAGTACCTTTCCTGGCAGTTACAGTTAGAGTCCTTTCCATAGATTCTCAGAACCATTTTAGGCAGTGAATGTCATTACTACCTAGTTTACCTGAAAAGATACACATTTCAGGGGCAGCTGAGAAGCTGAGTGGTTTGAGAGCCAGGCTAGAAAAGGAAGGTCTTATGTTCAAATCAGGCCTCAGACACTTCCTAGCTGTGTGACCCTGGGTAAGTTACTTAACCCCTATTGCATAGGTCTTGCCACTCTTTTGCCTTAAAACCTATTGATTCCAAGGCAAAAGGTAAGGGTTTAAAAAAAAGATGCACCTTTACAAGAACTAATAAATATTTGATGTTAAAATGAAATGGAGCAAGCTAAAGTAAATGATCCCAGAATCATGCAGATGATCATTATCAGAAATAAGCTTTGATCCTTATTTTTCTTATTTTATTAATGATGAAATCCATGTGTAAACCTTAAAATTTCTTAGACTTATGAATGTTGGAAATTTCCCCATTTCCAACATTAGGTAGGGAGGGTCCTTCTCCTCCCTACTTAAGACTACTTTAGGACAGAAACCTTTTGCTAAACAATGGAAAGGGCTTTGACCTATGCTTAAGCATAGAACAGGAAGTTCTTTGAGTCATGATTGATTTTAGAATTAATACATTAAAGATACTTGGAATGACAGAACCAGGTCTTGGAAAATACAATCTCCACCCTACTCAGAGTAAAAGGATTCAGGAAGGGCTGCAGCAAAGGATCAAGATTTAATTATTTGAGAATATGACCTTCAACAGACATGTGCAAAGCCACAGACCTCTGGGCGGTCCTGGGTTAAGCTAGAGCCACCATTGGCACAGGGGAGACATGGACAGTGATTGGTAGATGTGAGAACTGAGGGGAGGGAACTTAGATGGTTTCCTTAAAGATAGTGGGGTCTGAGGACTGGGGGTTTGAGAGGTTTTGCTCTGAGAGGTTGTGCTCTGAGAAGTTTTTCTCTGAAGGAGGCTGGAGGTGGAGGCCGCTGAGACTGTTTCTCCATTTTGGTCATGTGAGTGATAGGGACTGATCTCTTTTATTTGCCTCAGCTATCTAAGGGCTTGGGCCTTTTGGCCCAGCCTAACAGAGGGGGTATTTAAGTCCTATTCCCTTCTCTCTCTCTCTCTCTCTCTCTCTCTCTCTCTCTCTCTCTCTCTCTCTCTCTCTCTCTCTCTCTCTCTCTCTCTCTCTTCTCTCTCTCTATCTATCTCAAATACCTTTCTTCCTCCTGTTTGTAATGAAAAACTCCATAAAAGGTTGACTGTTGACTTGAGTTTTCATTTAGGAATTACATAGCTGAATTCCTTGGCGACCTTAAATTAATATATATCAGTCTTTTAAAGTGATTTCCTTGTCACACATGACAAACCAAAGCCTAGGTGCCTCTCAAATGACACTAGAAACTTTGGAAGCTTCCATTGAATTTACAATTCCTTTGGTCCACTAGGACAACTTCATTATGACCATTATAATGATTATTATCATGATCACTGCCCCAATTACTGTCCCAAGGAAATGGAAAAGGAAAGAAAAAACCCCAATGACTAAAGCCTAGGTCATTGCAACAGAGAGGTTAAATTCATTCTAAAAGTAGGAGTGTGTGCTTCTTGGTATTTCATGCTCTCTGGTATTTCACCAAAGGGTCCCATCTGCCTCTCCTCTTCTTCTGGGCCTAGTATTTTATGGAAGATGGGATAAAAAGAATCAAAGGAAGTACAATGTAATCAGGCAGGAAAGATAAATTAGAATAAGATTATAGTAGGCCTTGAATGCTGAAATATACAACATATACTTTATCTGGAAAATAATATAATTTATTTTGTTTTTAGTATAGGAGTTATAATCAGTGTAGGGTCTTAGGAAGATTAGTCAATAAGATGAAGGATATTTTGGAAAGTAGATGAACTATGGGCAGGAAGATTGGTTAGTACAAGTGAAAGACTATGAAAGACTGAACTAGAGTGGTAGTAGTGAATGGGGAAGAGAGCAGGTGTGAGAGATATTTTGAAAGAAGAATGAATTAGTCTTGGCAAATGATTGGACTTAGAGACAAAGGAGGAGAAAAACAGATAATTTTGAAGTTATGAACATGGATGGTTGGTAGAATCATGAGATCCTCAACATTAATAGAGAAGTTAAGATGCTGATGAGTTAGGAAGAAGGGCAGCTTTGTGAGGGAGGCAAGTTTAATTTTAGATATAGAGGGTTTGAGGTATTGTCTAACAGACATTTAGAAATACAGAGCTGGGCCTAAGAGGCCCAGAAATAAGCTTTGATTCTTATTTTTCTCATTTTATTAATTATGAAATCCATGACAAACCAAAGCCTGGGTGCCTCTCTAATGACACTGGAAACTTCGGAAGCTTCCACTGAATTTACAATTAAGAGGAAAGGTTTTGGAATGGAGACATATACTTGAACATCATCTTCATAGAAACTATTATTGAATCCATTGGAGTAAATAAGATCATCCAGAGAGTGTAGAGAGATAAGAGAAGATGGTTAAGGACAAAATGGAGGCAAACATATATTTCAGGAGGGGACAGAAAAGTAAGAGTCCAGAACAGAGAGAGAGGTGGGGCATTGCAAAACACTGGAAACTCAAATTCCATCAACGGAATTCATTAAATCCACTCCTTTGATTAACTCCTCTGTGGGGTAATCCTGCTAGCCTGTTCTTTCCATTCAGTAGAAAAAACATAATATGTCAATCAGCCTTCCATTGTCCTGGTTGGATGGAAGCCTTGTAGTCTTATTATCATATTCTGATCACTCATCCCAGTTCTGAACGAGTCTATTCATTCCTAGGATCACTTCAAAGCAATACACTGATCTCTCAACTCCTTCCACCATGCCATGCTCTGTTTTCAACAATCTCAACTACAACCATAGACTTTCAACTAACACTCTGCCTGCATCGCTGATTTAACTGAAGCCTACTTCTCCTCTGAGAACACCACATCTATTCCAACTGTCATCATGAATCAGATTAGCCAAGTTCAAAGGGACCTCAAGCCACATCTGCAGCCCTAGGTTCAGTTCTGGATGTCATCTTATATCAAGCCTAAATTTACCTTCTTGCAACTGTGACATGTTGTTCCTAGTTCTGCTCTTTAGGTTTAGCCAAAACAAATCCAATTTGTCATTTACATGACAGACAATCAAATATTTCAAAATTGCTATCATGTTCCTTCCTACATTTTTCTCTTTCCGGAGCTAAAAATCCTCAAATCCTTTAATGGATTCTCATATTGTACATTTTCCAATCCTCTCCATAATCTAGCCACCTTTCTCTGGATGTGCCTCACTTGATCCATGACCTTACCAAAATATGACATATAGGACTAACCATGATATTCAAGTTATTGTCCAACCTGGGCAGAGTGCAGTGGAACTATCACTTCATTCCTTCTAAACTGTATTTCTCTCAAGACAGCCTAAAGGAGAATTAAGATTTTTTGTTTGTTTTAGGTTGTGTTTTTTAAATTGCTGTGTCATACTGTTGACTCATATTGAGTTTACAAACTGCTAAAATCCCAGGAAATCTTTTCTAGTCACACATCCCTCATCTTGTACTTCTTAAGTTGACCTTTTGACTTTAGATAAAAGATATCATGCTAATATATATTTTTACTTTTTATATTTTAGTGTTTAGTACAACAATTTAATTTGTCAAGTATATTTTTTAATCTAAAGTCCATTATTTAGTGTTAGGTATCCCTCCACACTTCATGATACCAGTCAATTTTACAAGTATTCCTTCCATAGATTCATTGAAGTCATTAGTAAAATATCAGCAAGCACAACGTCTAGCACAAATCCATGATGCACTCCAATAGATACCTCTCTTTTATGATGCCATTGATCCATTTTTAACTAATCTTTGAGTGTGGCCATTTAACCAATTCCAAACCTACCCAAGTATATACTATCATCTAACCCACATCTCTCTGTTTTGCATGTAAGAATAGTTTGAGACAATTCATTAAATATTTTGATATCATGTAAATATACTGTCTCTTTGAAATTCTTTGGTTTAACCATCTCATCTAAATACTTTGAGAAATGAAGGAAATGAGGTTAGCCTTGACAAAACTATGTTGACCCATAGTGGGTCCCTGATTCATTCCCTTCCCAATTGCTCACAAACCATCTCCTTAATAATATGTGCTAGAATTTAGCAAGGAATAGAAGTCAGGTTCATGGCTTTACAGTGTTTAGACTCCACCTCTTCTCCTTTTTTTTTGAGACAAAGAGAGTATAGATGAAAATGAATCTGATTTATGTCTCTTCTTAGAAACATGTACAGAGTTGTGTCAACAAGTTGGAAGCCAGCATTTATAATACAGTGATGTCTTTCCACTAAGGAATCCACACTTTAAAAGTTCACTTTGTGAGCATTGTTTCATTTTTTGGCTTCAAGAGATTTGTTTGTTTACTTTTCCAAGTATAATTATTAGGTGGCATATCATCTGAATACCTGCAACACTCCTCTGAAGTCAATGTTCTGTCAGTTCTTGGAAAGCTAAAAACCCCAGAGTTTGACTCTAGGTCAAGGTCAAGAGAAACCCAGCAATCCCAGAGTTCTCAGGAACCTGGGGCCAGTTTCCATGAGACACTCTCTTCCTTGTATAGTCCTTTATTGTATTTAACCTATAGTGGAATTATGTGGATAAGCTTATTCTTCACCTGCTGATTTCATTGTATTAGGAGACCCCTGATATGGAAATTCTTCCCACTACATTCAGTTTGTCATCTTGTTTGCAACACTGTCCCAGGCAGTTCCCAGGGGAATCATTGAAAAGTGAAGTGACTTTTTCAAAATTGCCCCAGAAGGATTTGTCAGAGACAAGATTTGATCCTCAGTCTTCTTGACTATAAGAATAAATATCATTGTTGCATCATATTCTCTCATAAAAAATGCCCAAGTGATCAATTGTGGAACTCCCTCCAATAACACAAATTAAAACCTACCCATACCTGTCCATCCTGTGGCACTCTTACTTATGTCTTCCCAAAAGTTTCCTACATGTAGTCTCACCAATGTACTGAAGGCCTTCTTCACTTTTGATATATATATATATATATATATATTTTTTTTTTTTTTTAAACCCTGACCTTCCATCTTGGAGTCAATACTGTGTATTGTTTCCAAGGCAGAAGAGTGGTAAGGGCTAGGCAATGAGGGTTAAGTGACTTGCCCAGGGTCACACAGCCAGATTTGAACCTAGGACCTCCCGTCTCTAGACCTGGCTCTCAATTCACTGAGCTACCCAGCTACCCAGCTACCCCCTCTCACTTTTGATATTTTGAGAGTACTAATGAATCCCCTCTGACATCCAAAGACCATCCTTGGGAAGTTTAGAGAAGTGGCCATAGGTTGATGCCTTCTTTTCATCATAACTCATTCCAATTAATGTCATTAGCGATTGCAATCCAAATCCACGTAAAGAGCACTTATATTTTGAGGTGCATAAGATTAAAGAATTCAAAGGGGATTTCCTTACCAAAACTAACTGCTAGCTCATGCAAAGAATATTATTCTTATTTTACAGAAGAGGAAATTGAGAATTAATGGAGGAGACATGACTTGCCCAAGTTACACACAGCTATCTAGGCCAGGACTTGGACCCGTGTCTGTTGTTCCTAGATCAGTCTATTTTGCACTGAACCACACTATTCCACTTACCAATAACATCAGTGTTATTATACTAGGGATGCTCTCTTTAATAATTTAATGATCTGTGATTTTATTGGTGTGAAGAGTTCTTCCACCAATGTAGAACATAATCCTTCCTTTCCTTGGTAGCCAATTGACCTGAGAGCCTATGGCTAAAGTATTCATCACCCTACAGTTGGCAGTGTAATAGCTACCTTACAGCCAGCATGGTGGTGAGCTGGGACTCTCTAAGATGGGCCTCGGATAATATAGAGTGAAGAAGTACTTGCTACTGGGGGCAGTGGGGTGGTTCCATGGAATGAAAACTTGGTCTAGAGATGGGAAGTTCAAATCTGGCCTCAGACACTTCCCAGCTGTGTGACCCTGGGCAAGCCACTTAACCCCCCATTGCTTAGCCCTTACCACCCTTGTGCTTTGGAACCAATACACAGTATTGACTCCAAGATGGAAGGTGAGGGTTTAAAAAAAAAAGAAGTACTTGCTATTTAAAGAAGTTCTGTGCTTAATTAACAAATTAAGCAAGTAGTTATTAACTTGTCTTCTGTGCGTATTCTCAAAGGGGTTCTTGCATGAGTTGGTCTTGATGACCTGGATCATCCATCATGGACATAAAACAGGAACCTCTCAGGGACCTCAGAGACTATCCAAACCACTCTCCTCACTGTACACATGAAGAAATTGAAGTCCAAAGAAGTTTAATGGTTTGCCAGAGGTTACCCAGGTGGTAAGTGGTAGAGGTGGGATTGGAACTCAGGCTCTCTAGCTCCGAGTCCATTGTACTTTCCACTAGACCACGTGCTACTCCATTTCTATGATTCAATATGCTTGGAATAAATAGTGCTAAGAACCATGGATGCATCTATAAAATCAATTGACCTTTTCTAATTACCTATCCTTCCTCAAATTCTCTTTATTTTGTGTTTGGATATTGAAATGTATGATTTTGCTAAAACAAGTTACTGATAGAATATTTTAATTGTATCAAAGGGGTTTATATGTACTCTGGATGAATTTGTAGAGCTGCTTTTAAACAGAATATGTTCCATGGATTCCATCCTATGGTGACAGAGATAATGTAGAGAATCTGAGACCCAGAAGGGATCTTAAAAATCTGTTCCAATGTGTGTCTCCTCATTTTACAGAATTCCAAAGAGATGACCAATGTCATGCAAACTAACAGAATTTGGATTCAAATTGAGGACTTCTTACTTATTCAATATTCTCTCCATTGTATCACACTAGTCTCATCACCATGCACAAACAATGAATACCTCTCTTATATAGGACACCATACTAGATACCAAGGAGATAAAAATGTCTCAAGCATGGCTCCTGCCCACAAGAAGCTTCCAATCTATTGAAAGATATACTTTTACTTTGGCATTGATAGAATAATATGATTGACAATGATGCCTTGCCTTTTTGTTCTGAGCCTTCCTATACTCAACCTGCTAATTGCCCTTCATTATAGGAACTCAATGCTTTTACAGAATGCTTATATTATTATATTCTCATTTGATTCTCCCAACAACTTTAAGAGGTAAGCTGGAAGATATTATCCTCATCCTCTAAATAAGAAATTAAGACACCAAGCTATTGCATGATTGGCACAAAACTGCCCAGAGATAGTTACAAAACCTGGGAGTAAAAGGCAGGAGGAATCCAAGAAACTTCCTGATTCTGGAGATCTTAACTCTGGTGCAGCCTAAAAATTCAGATCCATTCGAACACAAATCTGACCTTGTTCCTTCTCTATGGAAAGGTCCTAAAAGGTAGAACAAGGTGGACAACCCAAGTTTTTTGATTTCTATCCAATAAAAATGATCCTAAAACAAAGAAGATGGTGAATAGGAGGCTCTTGAGAATCTAGGAAGCAATAGAGCCTGTTTTATCTAGAGTTTATGCCTCTATACTATTCATGTTTATTATATGACTAAATCAATAAAGTAACAATAATTGGAGTAGGAGAGAAAGAACTATGGCCCAGCTTCTTAAGGACAAAGCCCTTGTCTTTAACTTCTTTGTATTGGGGTGTAATACTCTTATCAACATTGTTCAAGCTCAATGAGAATAAAGTGCAAAACTCAAGAAATATAGTGCTCACCAGACTGGAAACTTGTTGACTGGAGGATGACATTTGTATTTTGCCAAGTGTTTTATATCCATTATCTCATTTGAGACTCACAACATTCTTGCTTAAAAGGGAATTTAGAGGATATCTCTGAGTTCCTCAATTTATAGATTAGGAAATGGAGACTTAAAAATGCGAACTGATTTCTAAGATCACACAACTATTGAATGGCAGAACTGGGACTTAATTCTAGGTCACCTGACTCTAAATTACCATTAACATATAAACTCTTTAAAGACAGAAACTATCTCGCTTCAGTATTTGTATCACTAGTGCTGAGTAGATGTCCTAGCAACTGGTTATAATCTTTAATCAATCCTTTTTCTTTCATTCATCATATACTTCTTTTGTATTTCTAATATACAAGTCCTAAATGATATATACTTCATACTATTTAGATTCACTTTGTGCCTCTCTATTGTTCTTTGACTTACTCCTAAATTTTATTCTTTAGCCCCTAACCCTAAATTATTTCATGTTTGTAGTAATATAGTGTTACCTAGAGAATATTAGTATTAAATACATTAGTTTTGTGGCAGAGGATGGTTGAGGATCATTTGAAAACACAAGACAATTCCCTAAAGACAATCCAAATCATTGTTTTCCTATTCAATTTAGGCCCCAATTCATTGTTCATCAGCAGTGCTTTTTCAAGTTATTCATATTAATGGTGGAACTAAATGGACTTGTCATTCAACTACATTCTTAATCCATTGATTTTGTTTTGTTTTCTGGAGCAGATTATTAGATCATTTTCTTTGGTGACCATGGATCTCATTGAGGAAACTCTGTGATATTCTGGGGTTTAATGCAATCAACATAATATCATCCTCAAACAGGAGAAGATGAACAACCTTATCATCCATAGGGAATCTCTTTTCCACTTAGATTCTATACAGTATATCTTCCTTGATATTTTGTGAACACCTTTGACATGCATATATTTCAGTTTTATACCTCATATTTTTCAGAAATTTATTGAACAAAATTATCCTTGTAGTTGTACCTTCCAAAAAAATTATATATTATCCTAATGTATACCTCACTTGGTACTTTCATCCCTGCTATTACCTCATTTTTCTTCTGCCTTTCTGTAACTAAACTCCTTAGGTAGGTGTCTATTTTCTCTCATATAACTCTTATTAACCCATTATGATATGTCTTCAGACCTCATTTCTCTCTCCAAAGTTATGAATGAGCTCTTAGTTGACAAATCCAAAAGTCTTTTTCTAATCCTCATTCTCCTTGGCCTCTCTCTGCTGCCTTTGACATTGTTGACCACCCTCTTCTTTATTTTTTTCCTCTCTGTTTTTGGGAAACCACTCTCTCCTGGTTCTATTCCTATTTGATGAGTCATTCTTGAGTCTCCATTGCTGGGTACTCATCCAGATCCCATCCTCTAATTGTAGGTGTCCCACGGGGTTCTGTTCTGGACCCGCTTCTCTTCTCCTATGTTACTATAAGAAGGTTATCTCATTAGTTCCCAAGTATTTCATTACAATCTCTAGGCTGATGATTCTCATATCTACTTTTCATTCCCTAAGCTTTCTACTGATCTCAAATCTCATATCTCCAACTGCCTTTCAGACATCTTAAATTTGATGTCCAATAAATATCTTATACTCAACATGTGTAAGACCAAACTCATTATCTTTTGCCCTTACCCTTCTCACCTCCTAATTTCTTAATACTGTAGAAGGCAACACTATCTTCTACAAAGTCTCTCAAGGAGGTGTCATCCTTATCTCCTTACTGTCTCTCACCTCCTCTTCCCCCTCCATATCCAAATGTTGCCAAGACATATTTATGTTACCTTCACATCTCTTGAATGCAATCCCTTTCTCCTCTGACACTGCCAGTTCTTGTAAGTCCATTTCTTCATGCTTTTGATTACTACAATCACTTCATGGTAGATCCACCTGCTTCAAGTGTCTCTGTACTCCAATCTATCCTTCATGCACCCTCAAAGTGATTTTCCTAAAGTGCAAGTCTTACCATGAAATACTTGCTAACCTCCTCTTACACACACTCTAAATCCCAATGACTTCCAGAACAATTCTAAAATCATTTGTTCTTCGAAGTCCCTCATAATCTAGTTCCATCCTATGTTTCCAGTCATCTTATACTTTTAACCACTCCACATAATCCAGGGATATTGGTCTCCCTACTGCCCCATGAACTGACAACTAATTCTTAGTCCTGAGCATTTTTTTCTGGCTCTCCTTCATGCTTCGCCATCTCGGCCTCCTGGCATCCCAGCTTTCTTTAAATATCAACTAAAGTGTCATCTTTTGAAAAGAATCCTCTTAAATCTAATGCCTTTTCTCTTTTAATTATGTCCTATTTGTCCTCTATATAACTTGTTTATACATATTTGCTTACTTGTTGTCTCCTCTATTGGATTGTAAGCTACTTGAGGGTGGGGAATATCTTTTGCTTCTTTTGTATCTTAGCACTTAGTGTCTGGATCATATTAAGTACTTAATAAATGAAAGCTTGTAAGGACATATTTTGGCAGTACTGAGTCAAATGCTTTTTTAAAAAATAATTAAATGAAGTAGTATTAAAACCACAAACTCCTCTTTATTTATTTATTTACCATAGGTTCCATGTAGTTTGTGGGTCAGAATCCTATCTTCAAAACATAGCTCAGATTGGAATGCATCCAGAAGAGAGTGACCAACAAATATAAGAATACTTGAGATCATATATGCAAAGATCCTTTGAAGAACCAAGGATATTTATTTCTGGAACAGAAAAGATATAGTGGTCAAGTATTTAAAGGACACTTTTTTTTTTAAACCCTTACCTTCCGTCTTGGAGTCAGTACTGTATATCGGCCCCAAGGCAGAAGAGTGGTAAGGGCTAGGCAATGGGGGTCAAGTGACTTGCCCAGGGTCACACAGCTGGGAAGTGTCTGAGGCCAGATTTGAACCTAGGACCTCCCATCTCTAGGCCTGGTTCTCAATCCACTGAGCTACCCAGCTGCCCCCTAAAGGACACTTTTTTCAAATTGTAGATTAGATTTCTTCTACTTCATTTCAGAGGGTAGATTTAAAAGCAATGTGTCCATAATGGATGCCTTTTGCAGAGGGACAATCTTCGATTTTACAAATGGAAAAACTTACTAACCTTTAAAGCTATCCAGAAATGAAATGAGATGCATTGAAAGAGAATTCTCTTTCTTTATAAGGTCTTCATGGAAAGGTTGCATGATCATTGTTCAGGCATGTTGTAGAAGGAATTTCTGTTCAGATGTGGGAATGTGATGCTTACACAAATATGTAACAAAAAATAATATATGACAAATACAAAACAAATATTCTGTGTAATGGCAAAGATGGGGAAAAATTAACCAGCAACAATGGGAACTAGGGATTGTTGAGTAGTTCAATTTGATAGGAGAACAAGTTTTATGTAGAAAAAGCAGTGAGAGATAAAGGGGGCTAGAGAGGTGTGGAAGTAGGAGACTTCAATGCCAAAATAAGGTACACATTTGAATTTTCTTCTTTAAGCAATGGGAAACCATTGAAAGTTATGGCCATAAAATCGACAGCATTGGAGCCATACTTAAAAAGATTTCTCTAGAAGTGAGCAAGATGGGATGAATTAGAAAGGAGGGGAATGAACTGAAGAAATCAGTTAGGAGGCTCCCATAATAGTCTAAGCATGAGATAATAAGTGATTGGATCCTCAACTGACACTAAAACTGACACTGAAAAGATTCAGTAATGTTCACCATGTTATACTTACGTGACTCAACACAAACATCTTCATACCTCTGTTTGTTTTAACTTCTCTGTGCCTAAATATTTTCTTCTGTTGAATGATGAGGTTGGGCTAGATGATTTCTAACTTCTCTTCTAAGTCTTGATTTATAATCCATATGATTTCATAATATTATAAAAATTTGGTTTTCCTATAAAATTCCAGTATTAGTTATTATTAGCATGTATATAATGCTTTAAGGTTTGTAAAGTGCTTTATATGTGTTGAATCATTTTACAACAACCTTACAACAACTAGGTGTTACCCCCGTTTTAAATATAAGGCAAAGAGAAATTAGGGCAGAGAGAGGTTAAATGATTTTGCCTAGGGTTACCAGCTAGAAAGTTCTAAAACAAATTTGAATGCAGATCTTCCTGACTCCAAGTCCAACATTCTATTCATTGTGCCAATTCTTCTTGCATGCTACTTTAATAAACTTCATCGGTTATAGAAAGCAGAGTCTCATGAGAATCTTTTCTTCATACTTTCAGTAAGGATAATAGAAGTGGGAGTAGTTGATGTACCCCAAATTCAGAATCCTTAACTATATAAAATGTTGAAAAGATTAGCATACAAGTTGATAATTTTTTTGTGATGTGTTTAGCATAGTGCCAATCACAAAATGAGCACTTCATTTTCCTTTCCTTCTTTGACTTCTGGGGAATCTCCATGGCCCTTTATTCTGTCCTTTCTTTCCTCCCTCTTTTTACACTATTTTGAAATGGCAAGAAAGAAAATTGTTCACTTAATGTTTTCCAATGCCTAATGCTGCATGGAACAGCATTCCAACTCTAACTAGATGGACCCTGACATCCTTTTGTGGAAAAGAAACATGACACTGATTTCCCTAATAGAATTAAGCCACATAAAACTGCCAACATCTTTGTGAAACCCATAAACTCTAAATTGTATGTACAATTTCTCTTCCTCTTCCTCTTTATCTCCTCTCTCTCCTTACCCTATCTCTCTCGTCTTCTCCTCTTCTCTCTCCTCAATTTCTTCTCTCTCCCATCTCTTCCTCCTCTTTCTTTTCTATTTATATTCTTCTTTCTTATCTGCTTTGTTCATTCATTCTCCATTTCTTTATTGCCTTTTCCCTCCATCCCACCTTTCTTTTTAATATTCATGGAAATGTTATTTTACTTGAGTTAAAATGTTTGAGTTTTCATTGGTTTCCATTGAAAGATATTGGATTTCCAATTCCACCATAAAATTCCAGTTCCAAGAATTAAAAACTGAGGAGATGTCCATTAATTGGGGAATAGCTGAACAAGTTGTGGGATATGATTGTAGCATCTATTGTGCTATCAGAAATGGTAAACATAATTTCAGAAAAACCTGGAAAGACATGTATGATGCATTATAGTGAGCAGAACCTGGAGGTCATTTTACATAGTAATAGCAATATTGTACAATTATCAATACTGATCTTAATTTATTATAAATTATTTTACATAATTAATTGTTATTATATAATATATGTTAACTATTATTAGCCACACAAAGATCCAGAACAACTCCAAGGAATTCATGATGAAAAAAGGATATCCATCCCCACAGAAGGAACTGATGGAGTTGGCAGATTGAAGCATATCATTTCTCACTTTATTTCTTTCATGAGTTTTTGTCTTATATATGTGATATCTCTCTTCTTTCTCATGATTAATATAGAAATATGTATTGTATGATAGCCCAAGCATAAACTATATCAGATTGTTTGTTGTCTTGAGGAGGGGAGAGAGCAGGAAGAGAGGAAGAGAATTTGGATTGCAAAATGTCAAAAAACGAATGCTAAAAATTATTTCTAACTGTAAATGGAAAAAATACAATAAAACATTGTTGGAGAAAAAAGAAAAAAAGCTATTGGCTATTCTTTTTCAAAATAGTATTGAATTCGTACTTAGAGTTCCTGGGTAAGTAACTTTAGCACCATTCCTTCTCCCTCCCCTATCACCCTCCCACCCTTGGAGCCTGTTTTCTTTTCTGAAAAATGAAGATTGAACTAAATGATTTCAGAAAGCTCCTTTCCAGCCACAACATGCCGTGACTGGGAGCATGTTTATGTTGACCCTTGCACGAATACCCATAGACATATTCTAAATGTGTAGTGTTTGCTGTGGAATGGGGACAGATGTGCAAGCGCTGGAGAATTTAGTCCCTTGTGGGCCACTTTAGCTCTTGGAGATGGTGTGAATGGCATTAGGTTTTTACAGTCTGATCTGTCTTGGAAGGAGGAAGGGAAAAGATTATGTGCACTTGGGTGGTTCTATAGCAGCTATAGGGAGTTGGAAATGTGCAAAATGCATTTTAAGGAGACTAGCATCATGGGAATGTGTCAAGATCAATGAATATCATCTGAGACTTGAGGGGAATTTTGTTAAATAGGAAAGGGTAATGGCTGATTTTCCATATGTTTTATCATTGTGGGAGTTTGGGCTAGAGACAGTGCTACCTCCAAAAATGGGAATATTGCTGATTTTCCCCTTTGGCGTTAGCAGGATTTGCTTCATTTGCAGCAAATAATTCCCAGGTCGGACTTCTCCTTCAGCCATCTCCTTGACATATGCTTCAATATAATGAACAGACAAAGAAGGCAAATCAACAATCCAGGATCATAGGCCCCTATGATATTTGCAGCTCACCAAAGTTCAGTCCTATGTGGAGGTTGGTGGAGAAATAAAAATGTGAGTCCAATTTATGACAAGTCTAATTTCACAAAACCTAATATAAACAGTAGGGCTTTGATGATTTAAGAGAAAAAAATAAAATTATTTTAATTTGAATTTTTCTGGATACAAATATTCCTTTAGAGTGTTAGATTCTCTTGCACATCTGTCCCCATTCCACAGCAAACACTACACATTTAGAATATGTCTATGGGTATGAACAATCCTTGCTTGACTAACTCTACATCTCTCAGATTTCTTATTTAGTTAGTATCTCCTTATATAAAAACAAGGAGCAGTGTATAGAGTGATAGTCCTGGAGTCAGGAAGACTCATCTTCCTAAGTTCAAAAATTACCTCAGCCACTTCCTACTTGTGTGACTCTGGACAAGTCACTTAATTCTAATTGCCTAACCCTTATCACTCTTATGCTTAGAAACAGATCCTTAGTATCAATTCTGAGACAGAAGGTAAGAACTAAAAAAAAAAAATTATTTCCTACTCTCAAAGAGCTTATATTCTAACCTAGAAACAAATGTAGACACACCAAAAAATGCAAAGTAAATGCAAAATACTGGAAGTGAGTGCTATGAAAACAACTGAGAAAATCAGCAAAGATAGGGTAATGGAAATGAGCAACAATGAGGAGCTCAGGGTGACTCCTTGGTTTTGAACCCACTGGATTAGAAGAGTGGAGGTAGTCTCAACAGAAATAGGGGGAGGAAAGTATAGGAAGTGTGTGTATGTTGGAGGGGAGAATAATGAGTTCTTGGATATGTGTTTAGGATTTCTCTAGGATATTTCAGTAAAAATAGCCAGTTGGAAGTTTGACTTTCCTGGCTCAAGAGATGACTGAATAAGAATTCCTATTCAGGAAGCCTCTTCACCAAGAAACCCATTATCCCATGAGTCTGTATCAGCTTTGAAATTCATTCCTTTTCAGTACTTCTTTCTGGCTGGAGAGTAGGAAAAAACAAACTGCTTCCCAAGCATTCATTTAAAGAGGGCTTGTGGACCAATCAATTCCATTTCTCTCCAGCTACATTCTTTGGATGAGAATCCATCATGCTTCTGCTTTAGTTACCTCCTCTTTTCTTCACCCCCTTTCCTGGATTTTGAGTTTTCTTTCATGTATTGTTTTCACCCAATAGATTGTAAACATCTTATGGGTAAGGACTCTTTCTTATTTGTGTCCTTTACATAGTACAATGCTGAGTACTGATGATGCTAAGTAAATGAGAGTTCATAGAGCGCTGATCTAGTGTCAGAAAATTTCAAATCTAGTTTCAAATCTGAGTTCAATTTCAAATCTGAGTTCAAATCTAGTTTCTGATATAGCTTCCATTGCCTCAGTTTCCTCATCTGTTAAAATGGGGGCAATAAAAGCACCTACTTTCCAAGGCTTAGTGTGAAGATCAAATAATATATTTCTAAAGCACTTTGAAAATCTTAAAGAATTATATAAATGCTAGTTCTCCTCCTCCAGAGGTGTGATGCTGGGCTTTTAAAGTCTCTGCTAGCAGAACAAAAACTCTAGTATATCATAGCCCTTTGGGAAGAGTTGGGGTACAGGCCCAGTGCTGGACTTAGATGTCTGTCATCCTAGAACCTAGTCTAGCCAAGTGTGGAAGAGCTACCTCATTGTTATCAAGTTGGCTGGAGGGTAATGAATTATCCAGCCACATTGACTCTCAAAGACATTTGCTAGATTCTAGAAGGATTATAACCGGCTTCAATAGAGGGAGTACCCACACTGACAAAATCATATATCCTTAAAGAATTGAACAATTATTATTACCAATTCATTTAATTTGTGCTATTGATGTAAGAAAACTATATCCAGTCATATTTCAGAATGCCTCCATTCCATTTAGTTCTGCTACTATTACTCAATAATATTGATGATGATGAAAACACATTTATATAGGTTTTTACATTGTTAAAAGCTTTTTCCTTATAATAACCCTGTTAAGTAGATAATGAAAGTATGATTATTCTCATTTTACAGATGAGGAAACTGAGACTCTGAGAGTTTAAATGATCTTCCCATTATCACACAACAGATCAGGTTTTACTTAAGACCACACTCTTTTTAAAAATTGTCTTTAATTGCTCTCTGGTAACTTCTGACTTCTGAAATTTAATTCACTTTAATAGAATCTCAAGATTCTAAAGGCTTCCCATTCTTAGTTGCAAGGAATATAAGAAATCATGGACCAATATTCATCTCAGCCTTGCCGCTGATTCAATTGTGATCTTGCACTTCAGTTCTAGGAATGATGTGTTCCTTGTGCTTTAGTGCTCAGACTTGCTTTAATTACTCTGGTCCCAGCCATTTGGGTGTTCATAATCACCATCGTGCAGCAAGGTGTATTGGGTTGGTTTTTGCTAATCCTGACTCAGGACAGTCTCCAGGTAGGCTATGTTTAATATTAGAATAAAACAAGTCAATCACATATTACATAACTGCTTAGAAAAAAAGAGTTTTATTTAGCCATTGTGTGAGGAGGCTATTCACCAAAGAATGACTTTGAGGACACCTTGAGTTGATTCAATTGAGCTAAGCTCTCTTGCTCACATTATCCATTGTGGTACACCAGCCAAGTATCAGAAACCTCTAGAGCTTTTCATGGCTGCCTTGGGCTTACCTGTTGAGGTGGATGTAATATCAATGATCTCAACCTTTGGTTTCCTGAACCAACCAAGTCTCTAAGAAGGTATTAATACCATTGCAAGAAAAACTAGTTTAGTTTGCATGGGATTCAAGGTCAGGGTATTGCTCTTATCCTATAAGATA
This sequence comes from Monodelphis domestica, assembly GCF_027887165.1. Classification (NCBI taxonomy): domain Eukaryota; kingdom Metazoa; phylum Chordata; class Mammalia; order Didelphimorphia; family Didelphidae; genus Monodelphis; species Monodelphis domestica. Next base: position 121,486,033 of record NC_077229.1, read on the forward strand.
AGAACACTCCTAACTTGGCATCAAGAAGTCTTGAATGCAAATTCAGCATCATACTAACTGTATGGCCTTTGCCAAGTCATTTAAAGTCTGCCTGCCTCCTTTTCCTCAACTTTAAATGGGAATAATACTAGCACCTACCTTCCAGGATTGTTGTGAGGTTCACATGAGAGAATATTTGTAAACTTCCCCAGGGTCACCCAACTATCAAGTTTCCAAAGATAGAACCCAGCTCTCTTCCTCAGCTGTAGGCCTAGCACAATTCCAATCATCAGTTTATAGCTTGAAAATTGCCTGTTTCCCATCTACTCTGAGAGGTAACTAGTCTATATTGTTATTGTTTTATATTGTGGTTCACAGAGGCTTTCAAGCTTAAAAGGATCTGGGCATTTTCCAAAATGGCCAAAGCCCTCATTTTACAGATGAGAACACTGAGGTCTGAGTGAATTTTCCATGGTCCCATAGGTAGTATCCTGGTCTTCTCACTCCAGAAAAATCCAGTGTTCTTTTTATTAAACCATGCTTTCTTTTCACTTATAACAACATGACAGAGCCAGAACTCAACCCCAGGTGTTCCAATTCTGAGTCTACCTTCCCCCCCCTCCTCATGTCATAGTCCCTGCTGCAAGGTATCATGCCTCTCTGAGACTCAGTTCTTTATCTGAAAAATGGGACAATTGGACCAGATGGCAGGCACCTAGCTTTATGAGGCTATTCTAAAGGCTTTTCATGTCTATTTTTGTGCTACACCTTCAGTAATTAAGCATTCCTTAGTCATTTTGGTACTAATGTGACCAAGGTCATTTGGCCACATTATGTTTACTCCCCTTATAGGCCAGTTAGCTCTGCTCTGTTGGTTGACATCAGGCTGTACCTCTGACCCTTGGCCAGCTGTCAGGCAAATTTGCGTCATTGATCACATGGGAGACAAGAGGAGAGCATGTGGATGGATCAGCACAAATACTGTCACCCCTGCAAAAACAATTGGAAGCACATTTTTCCCTGGAGGCAGTCCCCCAGAATTCCTTTCATATATACTAGCCAGCACATTGTATATTCTCTAATTATAAAACAGTCCCTTTCTTTTCTTTTACTTGTTATGTGTATTTATTGAGCATAATTCAATTCCTCTAAATTCTATGACAATTAATATACTTGAAAGCTATCAAATGGATGTGCACTAATATGATAGAGCCATACTTTCTGTATAATAAACCAGTATCATGAAAAAATAATTCCTCTCCTCTCTTTTCTCTGGAGTCCAGTAAGAGACCTGAAAATCACTTGTTGAATATTCTTAACTCATTTGCTGTTGATAGGTCTGTTGCTGACTCTATAAATGTTTTTGTTATTTGAAGCTATGGAGTGTTTATATAAATTATATTAAAATGAAGTCTTTAAAAAAGGTCTTTTTTCCTTCCCCTAATCTCATCCTGACATTAATTATGGAAATGCATTAGGAGAAAAAGCCAGGGATAGCCATTATACCTGAACTTTATCTAACAGTAAAAAATAAAAACAAAATAACTTTGGGAAATGTTGTGCCACAATAATAAATGTAAAGTTAAAACAATAAAGGAAATATTTGAGTAGCATATGGAATACTGGAGTGATAAAGTGCTGTTTAATATTTGAAATGCTGTGATCTAAGCACAATTTGGGATTGGGGATTGGCATTGGGGATCCCTACCATTTAGTATACATTTCTATAGGTTGAGTAAGCCATTTTAGTGATTTTCCAATAAACTGCAAAACTCATTTTGAACCCCAATTTTCCCCAAATGATTTAGATGACTTCAAAGCAAAATCAAAACCATGATCTTAGAAGAATAAAAATTCTACCTGGAACAAATAGTGGTAGATAATCACTCATAGTGACTTGCCAAGGGTCACATACATAGCTAGTAAATATCTGAAGTTGTATTTGAACTCAGGTCTCCTGGACTGTAGGTCCAAAGCTCTATTCACTATGTGACCTAACTGATTTCATTAAATATAAATACAGGCATATCCAAAAATTTACTGTATGCACTTAGGCAAAAAATATCACATTATCTCTCATACCTTGACATCTTTACCTGAAGTTTCAGTGTCTCTCCATAGCTTTTAGAATAAAGTATATATTTCTCCATTTGATACTTAAACCCATTCACAACCTGGCTTTCCTTTAACTTTCAGGAACACATTACTCTTATTCAAACATTCTACATTTCATCCCAACTGGCCCACTTACCAACCCTATAAACAACATTCCATGAGCTTCCTCCATCCTTTCACAAGTTGTCCCCCCATGCTTGTACTGTTTTCCCCTCCTCCCCTCTATCTCTTATAGCCCCTGGATCTTCTCAAGATGAAGTTTTCACTTCCTTGAATGGATCTTTCTTGATTTCCTAAGTTGTTAGAGCCATCACTTCCCTCTCTGCACTCATTACTGGGTATTTATGTTTTATGTATCCTGTGTTTATTTTTCTGTTGCCATGTTGTTCTCTTTTGGAAGAATGTGTTCTCCTTCAAGGCAGGGACTATCTTACCTTTATATTTGTCATAGCCTGGTATAGAGCATGGTATATGGCTAGCACTGAATAAATACTTGGTTGATTGTTCAGATTATGAACAGTCCCCACCTTCTTATCCTACATAATATTTCTCCATGTCTACCCAATTCATTTTATTATTTTTTAAATACCAGGGTAGCCCATGGGTTGTTCATCTGTTATTCCTAGCTCATGTTCCTTAACCAGCCTATATCCTTTTCCAGCTATGTATGTTCTTGATGATATTTATACCAATTCCTGCTTATCATACTATTTAGAATGTTGCACACAGATTCAGGAATACTTGAACTCAAATCCCACTCTAAATATGTAGTAATTCTAGAACCTTCACCAAATAATTTAACCTTTAGCTAACTCAGTTTATTCATATTGTCAAATGTAGATAATAGCATCTACCTTTTAAAATTTTTGTATGGATCAAAGGAAGGTTGTTTGTAAACATATAGCACTATATAAATGCTAACTATTATCATTATTATTACTATTATAATATGCTTCAGCTCACTTAAATTCACTATGAGTGATTATCTACCACTGCCTACCACAGCATCCTTTTCTCTAATATGGATATCATAGCACCTACTCCCCAGATTTGTTGCCATAAGTATAAAATGAGATAAATATTGTAAAGCATATTTTATAAACCTTAAAGTGCTATGTAGATGCTAACTATTATTATTCATAAATGCTTATTGATTATTTTGTCAGAATGAGGTAAGCAATGATGAACAAGGGCAAAAGAAGACTTCTTTTCTGTGTGGCGAACAAAAATTCCTAGGAATTTAGAGTCACTACATATCTGTAGATACTTCATAAATACTTATGTTCACAATTCACCCAATGCCTGGCAAGTTATTTTCCCTCCCTGCCTAAAATTTTTAGCTTCTGCAAGCAGGAAGAATTTTCAAAGGCTTTGATTTTGTGCTTGAATTATTTGCCATCCTTACTATAACTTGAAGGAAATTATATAGATAGTGAGTCCATAGTTGTAAAGAAGAAATAGGATCATAATTTCATAAGGTCATAGGAGTCAGGGGTGAAAGGGGCCTTAGAACTGTTCTTAATCCCTCATTTTTATAGCTGAGGAAACTGAGGGTTAAATGGAATAGGTGAATTTTTTTATGGTTCATAGGTTATGAGCAGTAGAGGTAGGATTCTAAATCCAGTGCTCTTCCCATTGCACCACATTGTTTATCTTACATCTATAGATTTTTCTAACTTTGTTTATGGTACTTGACCTTCAATAAATAAGTTCAGATTACCACCCTCAACAAGATGGGTTGTAGACTATATAAATGAAAAAGATGTCAAACAAAATTTTAACAATCTATTGTGTTAGCCAAAGAGGATGGATAGGAAGGAAGCAGTTGATCTTCTGCAGAGAGGTGAAAGAAGGACCTGGACACTTGTTTTAGGGAAGTGAGTAGACAAGAAATAGAGATACAGATGAATGATTTTTAAAGAAAGAATCAAAGGGATGGAAATATTGTTAGTTTCTCAAAAGCTGATGTTCTCAACATATCTTGTTCATAGTCTGCCTTCTTATAACAGAATGGAAAGAGCCTTAAATTTAGACTCAGAAGACAGGTTCAAATCTTGCTTCTTTTACTTATTACTTGTGCGATCTTGAGATTACCCTGGGCCTGGGTTTATTTATCTGTAAAATGAAAAGGTTGCATTAGATGAACTGTAAGGTCCCTTTCTGATTCTAAAAGTCTATTATTTTTATGATAAAATATCATTAGAAACAACATTAATGTAAGTGACCAGGGCACTATTCACTCTTTCTAAGGGACTCTAGTTCTGTCTTTTTTTTTCTCATTGTCCCTGAGTCATTATGCCCTTATCAAGTAAAATTGAAAAATTGAAGGTTAACAGTGAGTATCCTAACCTCCACTGCCTGAAGGTTGAGTAGATAACATTTTACTCCTCCTAAGTGTTCTCTATTAACTCAAAGGGAATTTCAAGGTGTCTAGCTTTTTCCATTGACTCAAATCTCCATCAATTATTTCCCCCCAATTTTAGGGGTCTACTTCATCTTTGTTCCATTTGACTATAGTCAGTTTAAGTCAGTTTAATTTTTATAAAGAAATGTTTTCTTTAAAGGTATAAGAACAAATATAGAACCCCAGCACCACCATCTTTTACCACCTCAGTCTCTGGGGAGTAGAGCGGGATTAGGCTCACAGTTTAACTCAGTGCCTGTATAATATGGTGGTCCCTTAAAGGGCCAAGTCTCCCCTCCCACCCCAACCTCAGACTCAAGTTCCAGTTTCTCAGAGATTTCTTGTTGGCCTGGCAGTAATACCTGGTCTGGAATCTTGCCTCCAATAATGTCATGACTTGGGCTTTTGGGTTGTGGGACTCCCACCAACTGTGCCTATGAAAATGACAATTGGAACAGACCCAAACTCCAAATCTATTGCTTGAGACCATAGCACCTAAAGCAGAAGAGGTCAATAATGCTTTAATTCAATTCAATAAATATTTATTAAACATATACTCTATTCCAGGCACTGTGCCAAGCCTTAGGGAAATAAGAAAAAGAAGAGTCCCTGCCCTCAAATAGCTTACAAGCCAATGGTGGAAGATGACAAAAGGAAGCTGGGAAGAATTGGGGTATATGTTGGGGGGAGTAGGGAGCAATCTTGTTCTGTGGAGTTTAAACCAAGTAAAATACAGATGGAGAGTGGAGAGTGAATTGGAAAATCCAGATCTTACTCTCTATAAAGGAAAGCTTTGGGGAGATTTTCTTGGTCCATCCACTTAGATTAGCTCTCCAATTAAAAGGGAGAGGAGGCAGAGTATCAGAGACTGAATTGACTAGAATAAAAATGAGATATCAAGCTTAACTTGGGAGGAGCATCGTGGAATTTCTTCATGGCATCCATGTTATGGGTGAACAGGATTTTTACTTCCCTCGATGCAGCTACAGAACCAGACTGTCCCAGTCTGGTAATTTAATTAGAGATGTAATCTTTTATAGCTATACAGCCAGTGGAAAAGGCTTTTCCTACCTATAGGGTAGGGGAACTCAGAATGTCTTTTCCCTGAAGCTGGTCTCTGGCCTTTCCAACAAGGCCTTCCACCTTATGTGATCTAAGAATGCATCAAAGCCTTCTTATATATATATAAGTTTGGGAATGCATCATATCTCAAGTGTCCCCAAAAGGTATTAACAGCATCCCTTCTAGGAAGTTGTTCTGTGTGCAAAATAGATCAGGTATAGCCAGCTACATGATAAAAGGAATACTAAAAACAGAAAAGTCTAAGCACACCTTGGCAAATAATTAAGAATCATACCAAAATCAAAACATGAATAGACATTTCACTTTCTTCTCATATTTGCTGGCTAAGAAACTCAATTAACATTTATAATCCTGGAAAGTCTATCATTCATGGTTCATTCTTATTTCAGTGGGAATCTCCTCCAAGAAGATGTAGATGCATGGAATGCCTTCTTCAGGGCAACCTGTACTAAGGAAGCCAGGGATTTTATGAGTAGAGTAATACATTTAGTAGTAGTAAACTTCCAAGAGAGACTGAAAAAGTCTATGTCTTATGATGCTCTTAGTTATATGTGCTCAGGTAAAGAAACTCAAAGCAGAAGCCATAGAGATAGCATCAAGTTCACCTAGGCAACTTAGTACTTTCACTGCCATATTTGAAGACCTGCCATAACTCCTAGGAAGGGGGGGTGGGGGTGGGCAGTGTCTTAAAGAGTCCTGATATTATTGAGAGGAAGGGAGGGAGGGCTGGGGGAGGAGAGACAGACAGAGAGACAGAAAGAGAGAAACGTTTCTTCTTTTATCCCTGCTGAGAGAGTGGCTTTTCCTTCTCAGTGGCCATTGGCAAGACCCACACAGCCACATGCTGCTATCATAGAGACCAAGGGGCCAACCAAGAACCTCCATTCATTTGTGCCCTTCAGGAAGAGGCCAGGAACATATTTTGCTATAGTAGTTATAAAATATATAAGTTCTCCAGTTAGAATATATATATTTCAAAGGAAGTGACCAGAGTTCAGACCCATCTCCAAGTATGTTCTATTGAGAGACACCTCCTCCAAACTCTGAGGCAGTACATTTGGTATATTTGTTCATGTTTCCAATTCTAATAAACTCTCTGGAGAACTGGGCATGCTAAAGCATTTTTTATGGGCAAGGGACATGGATAGGCAGTTTTCAGATAAAGAAATCAAAACTATTAATAAGCACATGAAGAAGTGTTCTAAATCTCTTATAATCAGAGAGATGCAAATCAAAACAACTCTGAGGTATCACCTCACACCTAGCAGATTGGCTAACATGACAGCTATGGAAAGTAATGAATGCTGGAGGGGATGTGGCAAAGTAGTGTAAACCTTAAAATTTCTTAGACTTATGAATGTTGGAAATTTCACCATTGGGAAATTTCATACTTGGAAAAATTTCCTACTGATAGTAAGAACTCTATTGGAATGTGAAAACCCTTGGCATGGGAGGATCCTTCTCCTCCCTACTTAAGACTACTTTAGGACAGAAACCTTTTGCTAAACAATGGAAAGGGCTTTAACCTATGCTTAAGCATAGAACAAGAAGTTCTTTGAGTCATGATTGATTTTAGAATTGATACAATAGAGATACTTGGAATGACAGAACCAGGTCTTGGAAAATATAATCTCCACCCTATTTAGAGTGACAGGATTTAGGAAGGGCTGCAGCAAAGGTCAAGATTTAATTATTTGAGAATATGACCTTCAACAGACATGTGCAAAGCCACAGTAGGGACATTAATTCATTGCTGGTGGAGTTGTGAACTGATCCAACCATTCTGGAGGGCAATTTGGAACTATGCACAAAGGGCGATAAAAGAATGTCTACCCTTTGATCCAGCCATAGCACTGCTGGGTCTGTACCCCAAAGAGATAATGGACAAAAAGACTTGTACAAAAATATTCATAGCTGCGCTCTTTGTGGTGGCCAAAAATTGGAAAATGAGGGGATGCCCATCAATTGGGGAATGGCTGAGCAAATTGTGGTATATGTTGGTGATGGAATATTATTGTGCAAAAAGGAATAATAAAGTGGAGGAATTCCATGGAGACTGGAACGACCTCCAGGAAGTGATGCAGAGCGAGAGGAGCAGAACCAGGAGAACATTGTACACAGAGACAAACACACTGTGGTATAATCGAACGTAATGGACTTCTCCATTAGTGGCGGTGTAATGTCCCTGAACAATCTGCAGGGATCTAGGAGAAAAAACACTATCCATAAGCAGAGGACAAACTGTGGCAGTAGAAACACCGAGGAAAAGCAACTGCCTGACTACAGTGGTTGAGGCGACATGACAGAGGAGAGACTCTAAACGAACACTCTAATGCAAATATTAACAACATGGCAATGGATTTGAATCAAGAACACATGTGATATCCAGTGGAATCACGCATCGGTTATGGGGGGTGGGGGGAGGAAAAGAAAATGATCTTCATCTTTAATGAATAATGCATGGAAATGATCAAATAAAAAACTATAAAATTTAAAAAAAAGAAATAAAAAAATGTAATTAGTGCCACAGCTTATTGATCCCTGTCTTGGACCTTTTTTCATTGTCTTATTTTCACTTCCCTGCCAATTCTGTGGGTATGTAGTCCATACCTGCACTTTCACTCAGTCATGAGGAAGCAACCTTCATTTCCAGCCCCAAGGGACTAACTCTCCTTCAGAGTCCTTGATAGCCTATGTTACAGATCAAAACACAGAGATTTACTTCAAAAATATTTTATTATGCTACAATTTCTGAACAAAATTTCAAACAAAGGAAGTTTCCCAGGTATTTAGAGGAAACAATTCCCTCTTAAACATTATGAGCACATCTCCTTAACACTATAACACTATCTCCTTAGTTCCATATTGACTCAAAGTAACACCACCAATCTGATGTTTTCCTTGCCCCAGCAGGAGTCATGTGCCTTAGGAGATTGTCTGCCTGTATCAGTGTCTCCTCTGAGTCTTCTAGATCTTAGGGAACACATCAAACTCTCCTCCTTTTTATCTTAGTCCTGTGTGATATCCCTGGGGAAGTTGAATTCAAACTCCCTGGGAATGGTTCCTGAAATATTCAGAGGAGCAAAAGGGAAATCAAGGATTACCATATGCTAGGGAAAGATTTTTAATACTCAGCATAGACACACAGAATTAAATATTACTCAAGAATAAAGAGTCTTACACAGAGGAATTATTGTGGACCATTTGCAATTAAAAAAGAGAAATTAGCTGCTTTTCAGATGGACAGAAATGACAACTGAATTTTCAAAAGAGAAACAAGAAGACAATAATTGTGTATAGAGTAATTTTTTAAAAACCAAATTAAGAGTTTTTTGGTTTATTACTATTCTATTTGGTTTATTACAATTATTTACATGTTTTTATCTCTTTTATAAGATCATAAACACTTTGAGGAGTAAGGCTATATCATTTTTGTATCTACAGCTATTAACAGTGTTCTGAATGTAGTAAATTCTTAGTCCAGACTTGCAATTTAATGGTAGCAAATTCACAAATTCACAAATTACCCATGCAGATCTGCAACAGTTCTGCAACTTATAAACTGTGACACACTAAGAAGTTAGGCAACTTATTCATAGTGACTTGGGCAATGTGGATCAGAGGTGAATTTTGAACACAGATTTTTCTGAGTTAGAACCTTACACTTTATAATAAAGTCTTAATAAATGTTTTTAGAACTGAGTTTTATTGGGTGAATTCCTGCATTCAGGCAGATGAAGACCACATCAGAGCAATGAACAACTAGGTCTCATTCTTCAGTTTTACCATATGTTCTTTTGCTTTATACCTATGTAATGAGTATGGAGGTGGCCATCTCCACTTCAGTACCTAATTCTTCTCCCATGGGGTATACATACATCTCACTCTCTCGCCTGGCTAATTCATTCCAAACCAGCTACCTTACTGGCATGTCTAAATTCCTAGAAAAAGACTACCTCTTGTACATTTCTATACTCAAGTCCTACCTGGGTTCTAGGGGTAACCTGATTGTAAGCAAATATACTTTACTGTCATTCCAGCTCTTGAACCAGAACCAATATATTTCTGTTTAGACAACCCATAGCTCACAATCTCATACTAATGTACTATCACATACTGAGAAGGTACATGAATGAGAAAAACTTGTATGGTCAGGGTAATTCACAATTCTGGAACTGTAAACTTTGATAATAGCCATAAAAATCCCTTGATGAATGTAGCTCTTGTTTCAGATGCTACTGTGTCTAAACTGAATTGATCTACGCTATGCTTGAGTAACACTCCAGAAGGGATCACATTTTAGTCAAAAATAGTTAATTCTGTGAGACACTTATCTGAGTCTCTGCTTCCAGACTGTTACTCTTTATCTAGCTTTACTCCTTAACAGTAATGTAGTATCCATCACTGCTAGCTTCAAACTTAGCTAATACATTTCTGAAATCTTTCCCCTTCCTCTTCTCTTTCTGCATTCTCTCTCATTTTTCTAAGAGTATTTATTATGTATGCTACAATACAAGGAAGTTTCCCAGGTAGTTAGAGGAAACAATTCCCTCTTAAACTTTATAAGCACATCTCCCTGGAGCCTTTCTGGGAATAAATCCTCTTTAACTTACAGTTAGTAGACAAATTCTCATCTTTCCACAATCAGGGATTTTGCATTTGTCTCTAAATCATACTACAACACTGGTAGTTACATTTCTCTAGCATTTAATAGTTTGTCATTCAAAATCCAACAACAACTCACTAAAGTCTCTGAGATAGAAGGTAACTGTTTAAAGTAACTATTTCTTTTGGAATTCTGAGCAGACTTAACTCAGCAACAAACATTAAAATTATAGTATAATTAGGTACTGATTAAACCAATAATGATTTCTCCCATTATTTGAATGTGCATTTTTAGTCATATATTTTCATGTTTCATTCAACTGTAACCAATCACCATATTTCATATAATCATAACTTTAAATAGTGTGAATCCAAATATATGTAACCACTTTAAGGGATTTATTATTCACACTAGCTGGGATCTAGCTGTAGTTTATGTTTAGTGTGTGATATGAATCTTCAGCCTTTGAATTCATGACTGTGAGTCGACAATAGTGAATCCTCTTTCCAACTAGAATCTATTTCAAAATATATGTCAATCAGCAATCTTGACTATGTCAGAGAGGAGATGAATCAGATGAAAAGAGGCGAGATGGCTACCTATGTCTTCACATTTGTTCAGAATCTGACAAATGGCAGATGGTGATTGTCATAAAGTCAGAGAATTTTAGACCTGGAAGATACCTCTGCACTGTTACTCCCTTCATACTTGTGGTGGCAGCAGCAGATCCCAATGGAGGTTATATCTCTCTGAATCCCAATGTGAACCCTTACTTTCTTTCTGGTTAATATCTCCTTTGCTCCCTCTTCATACACCATATTAATTTCCACATTCACAGTTTTGCATGTTCTCTGTACTTGAGATGATCCTTCCACTTGCCTAAATAATACCTATCACTGGGTGGGGTGGGGGTAGGAGGGTAGTTTTGTAAAAAATAGACTTGAATACAGCACTACAATCCCCACAAGTGTTTGCTCCACTTCCCCAAAATGCTTTGTAATCTCACGGGAATTCTGAGGTGGGCCGAGATCGAGGAAGGATTTAAGCTGGTGGCAAAGGTTTTTGGGGCTCTTTTCTCTTTTTTGGACTTCCGTTTTGGAGCAGAGGCATCTCTTCCATTATGTGAGGTTATTTTGTCTAGGCCTCTGGCCTAGGCACATGTTTCTTACTTGTATATTCTTTAATCCTTAATCTTTAAAAACCTCTAAAAAATATAATACTCCTTGCAGAGAGAAACTAATTTCTACCTGCCTCAGTCTCCCCATATTCCTAAATTTAACTGTTACAGTATGGCGACCACTAGATTGGATGAGAACCTCTCAAATTTTTTAGCCTAGATAATGATTTTTTTAAGCCAGTTTCTCCAAGATGCCTTTTTAGAAAACTATCTTGATCAGCTCCTGCCTGAGGCCTTCTCCGGCTCCTACTTCTGCTCCTGGCCTCTCACCTGGTGCCCGAGCTCCCAGCCCTGTTTGTCTGTGCTCTGGCTCCCGGCCCTGCCCACCCCTCGGTCTTTCTCTCGCTCACCTGGCCCACCTGATTCAACCAAGATTGCAATCACCTTGTGACCTGCCTGCCCAACAAACCCAGTTCCTTGGAGCAGATCGCTCGGGACTCATTTCTATCAGCTGGTAACAAAAAAAAAAAGGGGGGGGGGTATTGGCTCCACTTGGGCGGCCTGGGCTCCACGTGGACTGGGGCAGGAGGAGGGATCATATCAGGGGAGAGAGGAAAGGGAGAGGAGAAGAAACAGATTTTTCAAACAGAAACTTAATAGCAATGGGCTGTTTAAAAGGATACCTTTTGACTCTTCTGGTAATTTCATTGACTTCACCTGCCTGTCAGGGAGCAGACTCAGCCCAAAGATCCAACTTTGGAGGGGCAACTGGGTGGCTCAACAGACTGAGAGCCAGACATAAAGACATGTGGTCCTGGGTTAAAATCTGGCCTCAGATACTCCCCAGCTGTGGGTTCCTGAGCAGATCCCTTAACCCCCATTGCTTAGCCCTTACCACTCTGCCTTCGGACAATAGACATTTAAATGGATAAACACACCTAAAGAACATCAAAGAGACTAAAGGATAAATGTTGAGGCATTTCAAACTTCAATGGTTTATAAAACTTTCTGTATTTCTGTTGCATTTTTTGTTTAAGGTTTAACTTTGTGATGTTAAATTCATATATTCCTGGATTCAATATTCTCTTACACTGAAGGTTGATTGAATTTATTTTGAATGTACTGAGTTTTGAAATTCTGTTGTTTATCCCCTATAACTATTGAACAAATATTATTGTAATTAAGCCCATATATGAAAAAAACAGCCTTTCTATTTTTGCCTTTGTAAAATTGTCATAGAGATAGATGGACTTCATCAGAACTGGTTATAATTGTAGAACAACCTTTGGAAAATTAATGTGCTAAATATCTCAAATGATTTTAAGGGTTTTTTAAATATGATTTTGTAATTTTTTTTAACAATCTCTGGTTATTTTTGCCTGCCCCTACCACGAGCTAAGGCCCATTCTAGTAGCTGAAGTGAAATACATTTTATAACCCTCCAACCTTCCCACATTTCTAAATATGTGAATGGAAGTTGGGGCAGTTAATCTCAGGGCATTTGTACCCCTAAAAAGCCTCCAAAAAAGGAGCACTCCTTTATTTATACTCTTCAGCTCACTACTTTACTTCCACCAGAATGATATCTAGATTTCTTAATGTTCTTAATCCAAGATGAGTTTTACTTTGTTTTAAAATTATGTTTATCACCAAGGTTGAAAGATTTGCTATGATTGTAAAAATTGTGACAAATATCCATCAATTCATAGGTTTTAAAATGCCATACAGCTACTTATGTGAAATGTGAAAGTGTGTTTGTTTGCTATTGTAATTAATTGGGCTATTGAGAATTTGGGGGATTTTGATACCTACATATTTGTACTACTGTATTTTTAAAAATGAAAAAAGGTTACCTCTCTCAGTTCATTTGCCTTCTACTCACAGTGATCATGGCCAGATACAAAGAGGAAATGGATCTCATTTTTGGTGAGAAAGTCTTGTAATCTTTATTTTCCTAGCTGACACAGTGTGTCAATGATTATAAGCTACATTTTTGAATTTTTAAAGCTCTTTTATTATTATATTTTTCTTGCATTTGCAATATACTATTTGGTTTTTTTTCTCTCTTTTTTATATTTCAAGCACATGTCACCAGCATTAAGATTTTCTTTTAACTTTTTGACTTTTCAGTGCTACAAGTTTAAGATACATTTGTCAATGCATGCCCCAAAAGCTTGTGACTATAAAAATGATGCCACTAATTATTTAAATAAATTATGGGACTTTGCTTAATGATTCT